>NW_020698673.1:0-61629 GCF_002925995.2 Terrapene triunguis
GCTCCAGGCTGCTGACCCCGTGCTGTCCGGGGTCCCTAGGAACAGTTCTGTCTGCCATTAGGGAATTTTTTCCCGAGAACCCCCGGTAACATTTCGTGAACCCCCAGGGGTTCACGAACCCTAGTTTGGGAACCACTGTTGTAGAGGACAGCCTCGTGCTGGCCATTCCTACCCCTTGGCTGAAAGCATGTGTGGCATTACACAGTAACGTCTCCCTGTCTCATGCCATATAGCAGCCGTTACACAGAATGGTCATACGTTATTCATTCTTGGCTATTACACGATGAGGGTAGAATGGGGATTAAACCCCAAATTCCTCACTCCTAGTCTAGCAGCATCACCAATATCAGATGCACATGCCATAACTCGAAAGATACCCTGTCGTTCTAACAGAGCACACGGTCTTGATGCAGAAATTATGGGGTTAGATTCTCTGAGGTGTGTTAGGCAAGAAGTCAGACTATAGATATTGTGAATGGGTTTTCCTGGCCTCAAAATCTATGCCTATCCTCCAAGTGCTTTGACATGAGTGCTCTAAGGAATCCCCTAAGCCTGCCCCATGGCATGGTGGGAAGGCTGGTGAGTTCCAATGAACCAGAGAGTTACAAGGGCAGTTGGACAGGTCAAAGAGTAGGGACCAGGCAAAGAGTTGTTGTCAGGGAAGACCAGACGCCTTATCCCTGGGAGACAGCGGGTCTAGGAGAAGACAGGCTCTGTATTCAAACCAGGGCTGGCTGGCTTGCTAGCCAGTCATGGTCCACGGGCTTCATTGGAGCAGCCGTTTTCTGCTCCAGGCTGCAGCGGCATTAGCAAGCCAGCGCCGGCTCTGGGCTGCAGTTGCTTTGGCCTTCGGTGGGTTCTGCATGCGACTGTGAGGTGGAGGCACAAGAAAGGGCTGCATCTGTTGGTCAGCCCAACCCCTACAGCCTTCTGCAGCGGTGGGCAAAATGGCCAGCAAGGCTGAGAGCGTGTGCCTAGTCCTGCACCGCCTTGCACTGCTTTAAACATCTCCTTGCGCAGGTCTGTAGGCCTTACCACCCACCATCCTCCTCGGATTACTGGGCTGGCGGCAGGAGTCGCTGCGTGAGACAGTCTGGCCTGGGTTATGCAGGAGGTCAGACTAGATGCGCATAATGGTCCTTTCTACATTAACCCCCCCGAATCATTATAATTTGGGTTCCAGCAACAATTGGAGGCTGTGCTCTCCTGTGCCAGAGGCTACACACACAATGGTTGATTAGCCACTGGGCCGACGGGACCCAGGCCCAGGGGCCCAGCCAACTGGGGGGCCCTGGCAGCAGAAGCCCAGAGTCCCAGCTGCCAGGCAGGTGGGGTCAGCCAATGCGCCCCGACCCTGTCCCCTGCAGAAGCCAGGAGGCGGGAGAAGCACCAGGGTCCCGACCCTGGTCCTCTGCAGAAGCAGGGGAAGCCCCAGCACCTGGACCCCGCTGGGACTCTGGGACTGGAGGAGCTTTCACTCCCCATTGCACCATGGGGCTGTAGTGTGGGGACAGAGGTTCTCCTGTCTTGGTGCTGCAGTGTGGGGGGGGGGAGGAGCAAAAGGGGCTGTGGGGCTGCTGGGGGGCAGAATGGGGAGGGCTGGGTGGAACAGGGGTGGGCCCTGCTCCTGGGGAAGGGACAGAATGGTGAGGGTTGTGGGGGGGGGGGGAGCAGGCAGAGGGGGGGGAACTGGGGCAGGACCGTAGGCAGAAGGGGTGGTGAGGGGCCTCCCACTGGCTCTGGCCCAGGGCCCCAGGAAACCTTAATCCGCCTCTAGTCCTGTGTGTGTGTGTACAAACAGACAGTCCTGCCTGCGAGGAGTCAAAACACACAGGACAGAGAAAGGAAACTGAGGCATTTGAGGTCAAGGGCACACTCTGGCTCACTGGCCGAGCCTGAAACAGAAACCAAGTGTCCTGATTTGCCAGGCAACGACTCAGCCAGGAGGTCACACTGCCTCCAAGCTTGAACCAGTTGGAAAAATTGCGCCCCTGAGCCTGAAATGAAGGCCAGGCACCACTGAAGATGTATTTGGATTCCAGTGGCACACGGACCTTTTGCTGAACCTTCCGCCCTGGGGCTGAATTGCCCGCAGAGAGAGATGTGCTTAGTGAGTCTGAGGCCAGTTCCAGGGGGATATTGTAAGAGAGGAAGTTAGGCAGTGATCACTGTGTCTGGAACAGTAGTAAGTGGCCGTGTCTGCAGCTGTGAGCCCGTCTATCTTTAGCTTGCCAGTGGAGCCGCTGGTGGAGGGGGTGACGCGGCCTTTGAAGTCATTCGAAATGTAGGTGGTGGCCCCTGTTTTGAAGGCAGCTATCCACACCAGGCCTTTTCCCGGGCTCTGGCGCGTCCAGTGCATGTGGTGGTCATTGATATTGTACCCAGAGGCGACGCACTCCAGAGTGACGGAACTGCCTGGCTTCGCAAGTGCAGAACTCGGCTGGGTCAAAGTCACGGCAGCCACCGAACCTGTTAAAGGAAGACCAGTAAATGATAACGGAACTGCCACATCAGATAACCCAGTCAGGGCCGCCCAGGCCAGCCTCCTGTCTGACAAGTCTCAGAGCTCAGTTCTTCAGGGATGCTCCTCAGTTCACTCAAGGTACAGAAAATCCCCAGCCTGCACCTAGTGCTGGGTACTGCCCCTTACCTGGCAGGGAGCACCACACGAGAACGCAAGCGCAGCGGAAGAGCAGCATGCCTGCCGATGGAGCTCAGCTTAGGCCAGGGCACGTATCCTTGGTCAGCTCTCCCCCAAGGGATCCATGGCATTTTAAATAATCAATGGCAGGCAAATTCATTTGCATTTACATATAATCCCGGTGCATTTTTCCCCTGTGGAGGAGAGACAGAAAAAATAAGCCTCTTGTGGGCGATGCTGTTCGGTGCATGTGATATTATAATGGTGAGGCCTCTATCAAAACCTGAATAGAACAGGATTCCAGAGCCAGAAGGAACCCTGGTCATCTGGTCTGACTTCCTGCATTATACAGGCCAGAGAACTGCCCCCAAACAATTCCTTTCGAACTAGAGCATATCTTGAAAGGAAACCCAACCTGGATTCTTATATTGCCATTGATTGAGAATCCACCACTGCCCTTGGTAAATTGTTCCAGTAGAATTACATGATATAAGAACGTAGGGATTGCCAGAGTGGATCAGAATGTGACTTCAGTCTCCTGTTACCTCCACTAGTGACTACTGGACACTTCACAGCTAGAGCTGGGTGGAAAACAATCAGCGGGAACTAGAGAGTTCAAACCCTTAATTTAAAAAAAAAAAGTACTGTAACAGATCTAAATAGAGATGGTCAAATTCACTCCACCCCCCCACCCCCCCGAGTGAATCTTGTCACAGAAAAACATTGCATTTGATTTTTTTTTCAGTAATCCAAAAAGTGAACTGCAAATCATTCTTCTAAACAAAAACAAATCAATTTTTGCTTTCTATTTTTCATTAAGAAAACTATGTTATGGAAGTTGAGAAAATTGATATATCCTTTTTAAAAATGTCACAAGCAGAAACAATTAATAGATTTCAAGGCAAGAAAGGAGCATTGTGATCATCTGGGTTGACCTCTATCATAACAGACCTGATCTCTCACTTTTAATTTCTTTATGAAAACACTCCATTATATCTGTCTGACACAGCATATATTTTAGGAAGCTTTGCAGTCTTGACTAATAATGTTCAACTGCAAGAATTCACTACGTCCCTTAACAAGTATCTCTCTTGTTTTAAGCTATGGCCAGAATTGGACATTCCTTGCCCTATATCGCATTTGCATTGCATGTGTCCCATTAAACAACTCAATGTAAGGGGAAAAGAACACAGAAATTAGCATCACCACATTTACACACACATTTTTTCTTTGAAAATTGTAGCTTTTTACTACAGCTCCCAGAGAGATTTCTGCTGAATGTGAAGATCACTCAGGCTGACTCTCAGTCATGAAATACAAGAAAATAAAACTTTATTTTTGTAGCGTGCTTTCCTTCAAAATTGTTGAAATGATGAGAAAAGTAACGAAGTAGCTGAGATAAAATTTCTCTCTCCTCCTGCTACAGTATTATTTATTGATATTACCACAGCAGCGAGGAGACCCAGTCATGGACCAGAACCCCATTGTACCAGGGGCTGTACAAATATAGAACAAGCCGATGGTTCCTCACAATCCAAGACAAGAGACAACCTATGGATGCACAGCGACCGACAGGGCTGTGCAAAGAAACAAGTTGGAAAGGATACACTTTTAGTGGTGACTGACAGTGAGATCGAAAGTCCTTGTGGTTTTCACAGTTGACAGGAACTACAGAGGTAAATGAAAGCTGGTAGTTCTCTCTCTCCGGTGTACCTTTGCTGCCATCATGTGGCTGGTATAAACATCTTCTGTATCATAATATACATGTAGTAACTAGTAGTCAGAGAGAGAAGGGCCTCATTAAACCCTGCTGTTCCTTTTCTGCCACCATGTAGCCCTTGCACTGTGCAGCCTTTCAGTCATTCTGTGTTCCCATTAGTCAGCCTCCACAACTGGACTCCTCTTTTAACCTCTGTGGTTATTTTCTCCCAAATTTGAGACAGCTGTTCAGGAGATGAGAGATAACGGACGGCTACAGACGACATGAAAACAGGACAGATATTTTAGCATTGTCTGCAAATGTTAGCATTCGTTTCTACAGCGTTTGACATGTGCCCTGTACCACAACATAGGAAATTAGTGCAAAAAAAATTATTTAAAAATGTAGCAAGGGAAGAAGATCAAGGAGGGCTCCTCTAACGGCCTGATGCACAGTGTGTTGCATCTTCCCCTGAATCCCTGTAGTGACTCTGTTGTAGGCATGAGACTGAACTAAATGGACAAGTCTGACCTAGTGTGGCAATGTTTATGTTCCTAAATACAGCACTTCACATGGCTGCATATCAAAGTTCTCCAGGTCATTTCCTTCAGTCTTAACTTTTTCAAGCACCTTTGGAAATCCCATTCCTATTAAAAAGAACAGGAGTACTTGTGGCACCTTAGAGACTAACAAATTATTTGAGCATAAGCTTTCGTGGGCTACAGCCCACTTCATCAGATGCATGTAGTGGAAAATACAGTAGGAAGATATATATATATATATACACAGAGAACATGAAACAATGGGTGTTACTATACACACTATAAGGACAGTGATCAGTTAAGGTGAGCTTTTATCAGCAGGAGAGAAAAAGAACTGTTTGTAGTGGTAATGAAAATGGCCCATTTCCAGCAATTGACACGGAGATGTGAGGAACTGGGGAGGGGGGGGAATAAGCATGGGGAAATAGTTTTACTTTGTGTTATGGCCCATCCACTCCCAGTTGTTATTCAAGCCTAATTTAATGGTGTCCAATTTGCAAATTAATTCCAATTCAGCAGTCTCTCGATGGACAGTCTCTATGTAAAAGAATAAATGGACACAAATCAGACGTTAAGAATTATAACATTCAAAAACCAGTTGGAGAACACTTCAATCTCCCTGGCCACTCGATTACAGACCTAAAAGTCGCAATATTACAACAAAAAAACTTCAAAAACAGACTCCAAAGAGAGACTGCTGAATTGGAATTAATTTGCAAATTGGACATCATTAAATTAGGCTTGAATAAAGACTGGGAGTGGATGGGCCATTACACAAAGTAAAACTATTTCCCCATTCTTATTCCCCCACCCCCCCACACACACACAGTTCCTCATATCTCCTTGCCAATTGCTGTAAATGGGCCATTTTCATTACCACTACAAACAGTTCTTTTTCTCTCCTGCTGATAAAAGCTCACCTTAACTGATCACTCTCCTTATAGTGTGTATAGTAACACCCATTGTTTCATGTTCTCTGTATATATATATATATATGTGTGTGTGTGTGTGTATATATATATATATATATATATATATATATTCCTACTGTATTTTCCACTACATGCATCCGGTGAAGTAGGCTGTAGCCCACAAAAGCTTATGCTCAAATAAATTTGTTAGTCTCTAAGGTGCCACAAGTACTCCTGTTCTTTTTGCGGATACAGACTAACACGGCTGCTACTCTGAAACCCTTCCTATTAGTTATTCTGGTGCCATTCATGGACTGGGATCCCACCGTGCCAGGTGCTGTACAAACACAGGAGAAAAAGATGGTCACTTCCCATGACTATGAATCCAAATGGGATGCTATTGTGAATAAGGTAAATTCCATTCTGGGGTGTGTTAACAGGAGTGTTGTATGTAAGACAGGAGGTAATTGTCTCTCTATATTTCATATAGAGGAGGCCTCAATTGGAGTACTGTGTCCAGGCCTGGGCACCACACTTTACACAGAGCGATGTGGATAAACTGGAGGGAGGCCAGAGGAGAGCAACAACTTGTTCTCCAGGTCCACCAAGAGAAGGACAATTGGTCATGGGCTTAATCTGCAGCAAGAGAGATTTAGGTGCTTGGGAATCCGAGGAGTATGAATTCAGTCACCCTGGTGCAATAGGACACAGACATGCCCAGTCGCTCCCAAGTCCAGAACTGCAATAGTAAGAGAAGGAAGGAGGTTAATTGTTGTCTCAGAAGAATTCTCTGCTTTGTTAGTGGAGTGTATTCTAGTCTAAAATAGAATAGACTATAATAGGCTAATTTAGTCTCGAGAAGACCATGGCAATTGCCAGAGCAGATAAGATGTCCATCCATTCCTATCTCCTATCTCTGAAAGTGTCCTTGGTGAGGCGTCTGTTACTGAAGTTACAAGATGACCTCCGGTTATAGAAGAGCCTTCCCATAAGACAACTCTGTCTGGGCTTTTCAAAGGAGTCTACGGGAATTAGGAGTCAAATTCACAACACAGAGAAACTCCAGGAGAAGTGAATCACATTTGCTTTTAGCTTAAAGGATCCAGGGGAAAAAATGTCCTACCACCTTATCCTTTATCACGCAGAAATGAACAGAACTGGACGGTGAGTAAGTAGTGGAAAGCATACTTCACACCACCAATGAACCACCCTCACTCCACAATTTCATAACCCAGCCTAGCAAATAATTTCTGTCACACTTTAAAAGGAAGACTTCCTATCTATTATTATACTCCAAGAGCCTTGGAAATGTTGTTTAAGTGTCTGAAAGTCTCTCTGCCAGCTAATTACTGTTCTCCTTCTGCAACATCTAATCTGTCTAAACAAATGCTAAAGAACCTGGAGCCATCGGTCCCGAGAGAAAATGCAATGCCTGGGAGTTGCAGAAGCTAAGTATTCCATACATATGTTTTGAACCGCTTTATGCTGCCACTAGAAGTTGCTTTCTTTGATGCATCCTATTTCAAGTACTGCAGTCAACTTAGAACATAAGACCATAAGAATGGCCGCACAGTGTCAGACCAAAGGTCCATCTAGCCCAGTATCCTGTCTTCCGACAGTGGCCAATGCCAGGTGCCCCAGAGGGAATGAACAGAACAGGGAATCATCAAGTGATCCATCCCCTGTCGCCTATTCCCAGCTTCTGGCAAACAGAGGCTAAGGACACCATCCCTGCCCATCCTGGCTAATAGCCATTGATGGACCTATCCTCCATGAATTTATCTAGTTCTTTTTTGAACCTTGTTATAGTCTTGGTCTTCACAACATCCTCTGTCAAGGAGTTCCACAAGTTGACTGCACGTTGTCTGAAAAAATACTTCCTTTTGTTTGTTTTAAACCTGCTGCCTATTCATTTCATTTGGTGACCCCTAGTTCTTGTATTATGAGAAGGAGTAAATAACACTTCCTTATTTGGTTTCTCCACACCAGTCATGATTTTATAGACTTCTATCATATCCCCCCCTTAGTCGTCTTTTTTCCAATCTGAAAAGTCCCAGTCTTATTAATCTCTCCTCATATGGCAGATGCTCCATTCCCCTAATCATTTTGTTGCCCTTTTCTGAACCTTTTCCAATTCCAATATATTTTTTTTTTTTGAGATGGGGTGACCACATCTGCACGCAGTATTCAAGATGTGGGCGCACCATGGATTTATATGGAGGCAACATGATCTTTTCTGTCCTATTATCTATCCCTTTCTTAATTATTCCCAGCATTCTGTTCCTTTTTTGACTGCTGCTGTACATTGAGTGGATGTTTTCAGAGAACTATCCACAAATGACTCCAAGATCTCTTTCTTGAGTGGTAACAGCTAATTTAGATCCCATCATTTTATATGTATAGTTGGGATTATGTTTTCCAATGTGCATTACTTTGTATTTATCAACATTGAATTTCAGCTGCCATTTTGTTGCCCAGTCACCCAGTTTTGAGAGATCCTTTTGTAGCTCTTCGTCGTCTACCTGGGACTTAACTATCTTGAGCAGTTTTGGATCATCTGCAAATTTTGCCTCCTCACTGTTTACCCCTTTTTCCAGATCATTTATGAATATGTTGAATAGGCCTGGGCCATGTACAGACCCCTGAGGGACACCACTATTTACCTCTCTCCATTCTGAAAACTGACCATTTATTCCTACCCTTTGATTCCTATCTTTTAACCAGTTACCAATCCATGAGAGGACCTTCCCTCTTATCCCATGACTGCTTACTTTGTGTAACAGCCTTTGGTGAGGGATCTTGTCAAAGTCTTTCTGAAAATCTAAGTACACTATATCCACTGGATCCTCCTTGTCCACATGCTTGTTGACCCCCTCAAAGAATCCTATTAGATTGGTGAGGCATGATTTCCCTTTACTAAAACCATGTTGACTCTTTCCCAACAGATTATGTTCATCTATATGTCTGACAATATTGTTCTTTATTATAGTTTCAACCAGTTTGCCTGGTACTGAAGTCAGGCTTACAGGCCTGTAATTGCCATTCTTGTTAGTGGTTGTGAGAGGATTTCACCCCAAGCTTTCTTCTAAGCTTTCACCTCAAGCTTTTTAGGGGACCGACTGGCTAAGCAGTAGTTCTACAGAAAAGGACCTGGGGATTACAGTGGATGAGAAGCTGGATATGAGTCAGCAGTGTGCCCTTGTTGCCAAGAAGGCTAACGGCATATTGGGCTGTATTAGTAGGAGCATTGCCAGCCGATCGAGGGAAGTAATTATTTCCCTCTATTTGGCACTGGTGAGGTCACATCTAGAGTATTGTATCCAGTTTTGGGCCCCCCACAAAAGAAAGGATGTGGACAAATTGGAGAGAGTCCAGTGGAGGGCAATGAAAATGTTCAAGGGGCTGGGGCACATGACTTACAAGGAGAGGCTGAGGGAACTGGGATTGTTTAGTCTCCAGAAGAGAAGAATGAGGGGGGATTTGATAGCTGCCTTCAACTACCTGAAGGGGGGTTCCAAAGAGGACGGAGCTCGGCTGTTCTCAGTGGTGGCAGATGACAGAACAAGGAGCAATGGTCTCAAGTTGCAGTGGGGGAGGTCTAGGTTGGATATTAGGAAACACTATTTCACTAGGAGGGTGGTGAAGCACTGGGATGGGTTCCCTAGGGAGGTGGTGGAATCTCCATCCTTAGAGGTTTTTAAGACCCGGCTTGACAAAGCCCTGGCTGGGATGATTTAGTCAGTGTTGGTCCTGCTTTGAGCAGGGGGTAGGACTAGATGACCTCCTAAAGTCCTTCCAACCCTATCTTCTATGATTCTAAAGCCATGGGATTCTTCCTCTAATGAATTTCATAGTGGTTTCCCAGAGGAGGCATCCATCAACCAACTAAATACTTTACTGAAGTCATGCAGGAAACATTTAGCTACCTATGTTTTGCCAGGAGTTTGCACATCTTCTATGTGGATAAAAAGTACTTGGAGATACAGGGACCAAGTACACAGCTGGTGTAAATCAGTTTAGCTCCATGGAAAGCAAAGGCCCTTTAATCCAATGAAAGACATAGCTAGATATTGGGACGGATTCACTTCTCATTTACATCTTGTACACTGGTACAATTCCATTGATCCAAATAGATTCATTCCTTATTTATGCCAGGGTGAGTGACAGAGGGTCAGAAACATGCATTTCATTCCCACCACAACCACATTTGAGAGCCTTCCGAGGGAAACGGTGGGGGCGAAAGACCTCTCTGGCTTCAAGATTAGGCTAGATAAGTTTATGGAGGGAATGATTTGATGGGATAACGTGATTTTAGTCAATTAGGCAATAACGGCCATCGCTGGTAAAATGTGGGTCCGGCTGGAGAATCTTGCCTGTATGCTCGGGGTTCTACTGTTCGCCATATTTGGGGTCAGGAAGGAATTTTCCTCCAGGGTAAATTGGCAGAGGCTCTGGAGGTTTTTTGCCTTCCTCTGCAGCATAGGGCAGGGGTCTCAAGCTGGAGGATTCTCTGCGACTTGAAGTCTTCAAATCACGATCTGGAGACTTCAACAGCTGAGATAAGGGAAATTGGGTGGGTCAGCTTTTGTGGCCTGCATCATGCGGGAGGTCAGACTAGATGACCATAATGGTCCCTTCTGACCTTAAAGTCTATGAGTCTATGGGTATGTCTACACTACAGGATTAATCCGAATTTAGATAATTCGAATTTGGGAAACAGGTTGTATAAATTCGATTGTGCGCGGCCACACTAAGCACCTTAATTCGGTTTTTAACCACATTAATTCGGTGGTGTGCGGCCACACTACCCCATTAACTTAAACACAGTAATTCGGTGGTGTGCGGCCACACTAACCCTAATTCGAATTAACAAAATCGATTTAGGCTCTACTCCGTTCGTCGAGGTGGAGTACAGAAATCGATTTAAAGGGCCCTTTAATTCGAATTAACTGACTCTGTAGTGTGGACGGGTGAAGGGTTAATTCGGATTAACGCTGCTAAATCCGAATTAATCCCGTAGTGTAGACCAGGCCTATGAGAGACTTGGGAAAGATTTCTTACAGGTATTTAGGTACCTAAGTCCCATGGGGACCTATACAAGTCAACTGTGGCTGAGACAGGAATTGAACCTGCCTTTCCTAAATCCCAGTCGTGTTATATCCATTAGGCCATAGTGCGCAGAGCCCCCTTCCTGGGCCAGCCCTCCCTTGTGCTAAGCACTGTACAGAACACCTCCGAATCGAAGCAGGCCGCCCAGCTCTGGAAATCTCAGCAGTAAAGCTACGATTCTGCCCGGAAAAGGGAGTCAGCCAAAACAGCAGCGGAAGGTTTGCCATGTCAGTAACCAGGGGGCTGCATGCTTTGTCGCTCGTGCCATTGCCATACCGTGTGCTACCCCACCCAAGCAGGCTTGGCTGGGGAGAGTTGGCTGGAGTCGGGGTGAGGGCCTGGGGGAAGAGCATCCAGCTAACTCTGCATGAGTAATAAAAACATGCAACCCTCTAGGAAGCTGCTGCCAGCGAGATCTGAGGGCAGCAGAGGGCGTCAGAGAGCTTTCTCCGCCTGCAGCGCCAAACGGGCACTCTCTGTCAGGCTGGTTTTCGGTTTTTCTGGGTTTCACCCAGCTCAGATGGGTGCTGTGCATTGAGGCCTAGGACGCTCCCTGAAATCGTGGAATTGGTGCGAGGCAGTTTGTAGACGTTATCAGGTGACACACAGCTCTTGGCATTTCCCGGGAAGCCAGAGCGTGCAGTCACTGCAGCTGGCACTGGGGTTATGCAGTTAAAAACGTGAGGGTGAGGAGGCAGGGAACAGGCACTGGGGTGCGTATGTGGCAGAGCAAAGGAGAAGAGTGCTGTTCTGATAGAGGAAACGGCCCAGGGATCAGAGCAGTAGTAAATAGTGTCAGTTAGTCTAACTTTAACCTGCCTGTGGAACCACTATGTGGCAGGTGAGACCCTGTTCTCGGAAATCATGGGAGATGGAAGTATTGTAGCTGGTTCTGCATGCTCATATTGACACCAGACGACTCCCACAATCCTTCCAGAACCAGTAGAAGTCAAGATCACTGTGATGGATTGGATCACAGAAACCCCCTTGGGGCTGCCAACTGATGTGCCAAGACTACTTCTGCCCCTGCTTTCCCTGCCAGCCTGGGACCCCAGCACCCTACCTCGATGTGCCAGACATGCTTGCCAGCCACAAACACAGACCCAGGTCTGAACCACATCCCACAAACTGCAAGCTTAACTGAAAGCAGCTAACACAAGTGTTCCTGTCTTTAACACTCAGATGCCCAACTCCCAATGGGGTCCAAATCCCAAATAAATCCGTTTTACCCTGTATAAAGCTTATACAGGGTAAACTCATCAATTGTTCGCCCTCTATAACACTGATAGAGAGATATGCACAGCTGTTTGCCCCTCCCAGGAATGAATACATACTCTGGGTTAATTAATAAGTAAAAAGTGATTTTATTAAATACAGAAAGTAGGATTTAAGTGGTTCCAAGTAGTAACAGACAGAACAAAGTAAATTACCAAGCAAAATAAAATAAAACATGCAAGTCTATGCATAATACAGTAAGAAAACTGAATACAGATAAAACCTCACCCTCAGAGGTGTTCCAGAAAGCTTCCTTTTACAGACTAGTCTCCTTCTAGTCTGGGTCCAGCAATCACTCCCACTCCCTGTGGCTACTGTCCTTTGTTCCAGTTTCTTTCAGGTATCCCGGGGAGGTGAAGAGGCTATCTCTTGAGCCAGATGAAGACAAAATGGACGGGTCTCCCCGGGGTTTAAATAGACTTTCTCTTGTGGGTGGACACCCCTCCCTCCCCCGTGTAGCATCCCAGCTACAAGATGGAGTTTTGGAGTCACATGGGCAAGTCACATGTCCATGCAGGACTCAGAACTTACAGGTAGCAGCCATGGTTCACATGCTACCTTGAATGTCCTCAAGTAGACTTCTTATGTGGATTGGAGCCTTCCAAGATCCATTGTTTGTTAAGTGTTTCTTGATTGGGCAATTAATTTGCAAATTCCTTTCTAAAGAAGCTGACCAAATGCTTTACTAAGGCTACTTAAAATCAAGCAAGTTCACAGCCAATATTCATAACTTCGAATACAACAAGGACACATGCATACAAATAGGATGAATAGATTCGGTCAATCATAACCTTTACAGAGATATGTTACATGGCATATGTAGCATAAAACGCATTCCAGTTATGTCATATGTACATTCATAAGCATATTCCCATAAAGCATTATGGGGTGCACCGTCACAATCACTTCTATCCAGACCAGACTGCACGTGCCAGCAGGATAGACCCTACTAAGACAGCTTCTTCTGATGGTGTCTGAGTGGAAGTAACGGCTGCCATGCTGCAACCTACTAAAGACATTGATTTCTGGACGAGCATATTGGGGAATGCAAAGCAGCTGTGAACACAGGAAGCACCAAACTGGATAAGACAACTGGTCCATCTGGTCCAGTACCCTGTCTCTAACCATGAGCAGATATGTCTTAAGAAAATAAAATTCCTTGCTAGTTTGCATCAGTTAGAGAATGGTTGATGAGGGATTAAATCCCTTCCAAACTTTTGGAGATTTTTTCCAAGTCCTTGCGATTTTTAAACCACCCAGTTAAAACCACGTTGATGGCTGCTTTTCCATCACTGGTGTGGTTGAAAGCAATTGAGGCATAATACTGGATCTCAGCCACTGCCACGTAAAGCCACACATTTACACAGTAAGTCAAAGGAAAAAAATACGAACCTATTTTATCCGCACATGGCTGCTGATCAAGCCTTGTGCCTTTATCTGTATATGATCCCATGCAGATAAAAGTCAAACAGAATCAAGGTCCTAAATTCATTTTAAATAAAGCTGGAGGTGCAAAGTTGGTTGCATCTTTCCCAAATAAATAAAATGTGGGTTCCTCTACCCACCGTCAGATGGGCCACATGATCTTACGTTCCAATGCAAAGTTTTTGCTTTAATGATGACATTCATTCCAGCTCTTGGCCTTGATTCATAGCTCTGGTTCTCCAGTTCCATGCTCGTTTAAGCCTTTTGATTTCAATGGAATTAAACCAACATGCACTGCAATAACAGTGGTGAATAAAGCCCTTCCTACTTAGTATGGTTTGTTATATGTAAAAATCCTTCCGTTCTCAGAGTGTACAATCGTATACCAAACACACAATGTATTTCCTTGGCATTTTGATAAACTGTTCCTTCTTCTTCCATTAAAAAAATATGTCTGGACAAGAAGCCCCAGAGCCCTGTGAGAGCAGATATCCATTCCTGAGCTCCGGCTTCTCCCTAGAGCCTATTATATGTATAGCCCCCTAGTGGATATTCCGGATGTATATTTCTCACCCTCTGGCCCCTAGTGGCTATACGGTATAATATACATCACTTAAATTGGATTAACTGGTGCCCAGATTGTCTGATGCCTCTCTGAACATAGGTCTTAATTTTTTTGTTCAGCATCTTTTCACCGACATCCTGATTATATCCCCAAATAGTTGTATAAATTACAGCCTCCAATAACCTGCTCGATTTCTTCTGACCCTGCCTTAACAGAGACAAAACCTGCAGACATCTCTCTGCTGCAATGATGGTCAATATCCTCCCACAACACACCTTTCAAGAGCCTTGCCTTCACATGCCTATCACAAGATGTGGTGTACTTCATCCAGCGCACTAAATGCCCCCAGAAAGAGCTATGAGGGTGAAAGGAGACAGTCACTATGCTCTTCTAATGGATTTGCACAGAAAAGTGATAGATTAAAAACATCACATTGCCCCTGGCAAAAACAGGTTTTCCACAAATCACTCCTTTCAGTCCTTGTCCTCAAAGGAACCCTGCACAACATGAGCCTGGAAGCTTAAATCCATAACTTTGCTAGACACTAAAAATCATGGACTCAGTAAAGATGCTGCTGTAATGAGCCATAAATCCAATCTGTAGCCCACTAACCCCCTTTTGTCCTACAACTGCAGTGGTGTTCACTGTCTGCTTCACCTTGACTGGTCTCTTGCAAAATGTGTCAATTCCTTATGCTAAACAATCTGTTCCACCTGGGATTTAGCTCGGACACTCTGTTTTTCGGTGTAGACGTACCCAAACAAAAATAAACCAAGGCAGTGAGAGTCTCAGAGCCAGGGTGAACTGACTTGGGCTTGCAGGGCTCATCACATGGTTAATTTTAGCCCCACAGTGACATTCAAACTCCAGCTGGTGCCCAGGTTCTGAGACCCTTCCCATTTGCCAGGTTTCAGAGCCTTGACTCCAGCCCAAGCCCGAATGACTAGACTGCTATTTTCAGCCCTGCAGAAAAAGCCCCAGAAGTAAGTGACCTGGCCTCAGCTCAGACTCACTGCTATGGGGAGTTTTTGCTGTGTAAACATACCCTAAGAGAAGCTTTCCCAGACCTGAAGACAAGCCCTGTGTAAGCTCGAAAGCTTGTCTCTTTCATCAAGAGATGTTGGTCCAATAAAAGATGTTACCCCATGTCACCGTGTCTCCATGGGTCACAACTGAGAAAACCAAATTCAGGACAAACTGCTGAGAAATAAGGCAGATACACCCCAAAACTGGTGGTTATTCTCCCATAAGATATACCAAACCAGAAACAAAAATAAACTTCTGTCTCACCACACTGGCTAACAAGAAGTCATAAAAGCAGTCTCCTTAGGCATTCCAGTCCTTGTCTCACCCCCAAAACACTGGATTAAAGATGAGTGGTTCTTTACAATCAGTCTCATCAAACAAAAGGGTTCTTCTGACCCAAAGGACCAGCCACACATCCAGGTCACTATATAACTTAGATCTTACCCAAAAATCACAATGATGCCAATTCTTTAGTATCTAAAATCTAAAGGTTTATTCATAACAAGAAAGAAAGGTGAGAATTAAAATTAAAATTGGTTAAAGGAATCAAATACATCCAGTAATTGAAAAGTTCTTGGATCAGGCTTAGAGCAGTGATGGAATAAACTGCTGGCTTAAGTCAAGTCTCTGGCTGCTTCCAAATCATTCAAAGATCCTCAGTCCATTGGTTAGAATGCTCCCATTCGTGTAAGTTCATAGTCCAGAGGTTTGAGCAGGAAAGAGGCAAAATGGAGGAGTTTCCAGGGCCTTTTACATCTTCTGCCATGTGGAGGGAAACCCATTGTTCTCACTGTGGAAAATTACAGGGAACAAGATGGTGTTTGGGTTCACATGGGCAAGTCACATGTCCATGCATGATTTTGCTTAGTCACAGCAGAAGCCGTTGCCTATACCCCAGACAGAATGTTCACAGGAAAGTCCATTCAGTATAAATAGGCATCTTCCATGGTCCACTGTGAGTTAAGTGTTCCTTGATGAGTCATTTAACTTGACTAATCCTTTCAAGATGTGCAGGCTAAATACCTTGTGGGTGCTACCCAGGAGAAAACACATTAGAAATAGAGGTATAGAGCCAATACTCATAACGTCAAATACAACAATGATACATGCATCCAGATAGCATAATCATAACCAGCAAATCATAACTTTCCCATAGACACCTTACTTGACACACTTTGTATAAGACTTGTTGCAATTCTATAACAGTGGTAGCAACAATGATCTACAGGGTCATATTTTAATCAGATCACGTCACACCCGACCCACCTTTTCTCCTCTTCCTTTGTATCTTTAGACAAGCTCTGGGGCAAGGAGGGTCTATTGCTAGGTGCACGGCCAGTGCCTAGTACAATATGATCCGATATGGGTTGCCATCTGTAGGCACGGATAGTATATGAATAATGATCATGCTCTGGAATCTCCAATGTAATCCCCTCTCTGCTCTTTGAGCTTTGGTCAGCTTCACTCAACTTCTTTCAGTCTCCAAAGTGAAATAGACATTTTCTTCCATGACTTCATGGAGGAGTCCTCAGCAATTACTTCCCTTCCTTGCAAACCATGACGCTGACATGCCAACTCTAGTTCTGAGTCAGCAGGAATACGCTGAGTATAAAGTCCTAGATTCCCGGTCAAGGATTCTGACTGGTTTAACCTAGTGCTAGATGAAATTCTTGAGAAGATAAGAGCAGTTCCTCTAAGCTTTGCAACTATGTGCCGAAGGTTAGGTCTAAATATTGGTGATGGACATCCATGTACAAATCATGAGAGAGAATATATATGATTTTGGTTTGCTGCTGTCATTTTCTGACTTCGCAAGGTGCAGGAGATGGGCTGTGACAAGAATTCTCCAAATCCCCTCTCCTGTAAGTATTACTCTGGGGTGATTTTCTTGTATGCCATCACAGAGATTAGAGAAAAAAAAATTCTTCCTGATCATCTACCTTGTCTCCTTGCCATTGCAGGCTCTCTTGTCTCCCTACTATAACTGGTTTATTATTCCAGTAGTGCGCAAAATGCACAGACATGTAGGGTAGTGCAACTGCAGGGAACACAGCATGAGTAGGTTGCTGCTAACTACCACCTTCTGCTTAAGAGTTTCTTTATTGCACTCATCCTTGTTCATGTCTGTAACTTGCTTAAACATAACATTAAGGTTCCATTTATAAATGGTTTATAGAGTGTTTCCTGATTAATAATGGGTGAGGTGGAAGTTGATTTACTTCTGGGTGGCAGGATGTTAAAAACAGGCCTGGCTGTTCAATATGGTTCCAAATTTGGTGTTTCTCCAGACCTTTGTGGCTTAGTCACATCCTTTAATTATGTGAATGAATGCAATTATTTCACAAATTCCTAATGTTCATTTTCAGATTAAACTGCAGCAGCAGGTGGCTCACATGGATAACTGGAGCACGGCTGCAGAATTCATCTTGAAAGGCTTCCCCCACAGCTGGCAGACAGATCATCCTCTTCCTCATGTTTAACCTGGGCACCCTCTTGGGCAACCTGATCACCACCACCATCACTTTGGCAGACCATCAGCTCCACACCCCCATGTACTTCTATCTGTGCAACTTCTCCTTCATGGAGATCTGGTTCACCTGTTACAGTGTCAAGATCCTGGCTGACTTGCTGTCCCAGAGAAAGTGTCCTTCACTGGCTGCATGGCACAAGGCTTCTTCTATTTCTTCATGGGTGTGACCAAATTCCTCTTTGCTGTCATGGCGTTTGACCACTACATTGCTATCTGAAACCTGCTGAGATACATGATCATCATGAGCAACCATTTCTGCCTACAGCTGGTCTTGGTTGCTTGGATTTGCTCATTTTTGTCCATCTTCTCCCCAAACATCTTCTACCAATTGCCATTCTGTGGCCAAATGTGGTGAACTATTTGTTTTCTGTGACAGCACACCACTGGTGAAGCTGGCTTTCATGGATAACAGCAACCTGGAGCTGGTGAACTTCATCATGACATCTTTGCTCATTCTCAGCTCCTTGGTGGTCACCACAGTCTCTTTTGTGCCTAGTGTCATAGGAAAGTGATCAGGAAGAATCAGCATGGATTCACCAAGGGCAAGTCATGCCTGACTAACCTAATTGCATCTATGACAAGATAACTGGCTCTGTGGATGAGGGGAAAGCAGTGGACGTGTTATTCCTTGACTTTAGCAAGGCTTTTGATATGGTCTCCCACAGTATTCTTGCCGGCAAGTTAAAGAAGTATGGGCTGGATGAATGGACTATAAGGTGGATAGAAAGCTGGCTAGATCGTCGGGCTCAACAAGTAGTGATCAATGGCTCCATGTCTAGTTGGCAGCCAGTATCAAGCAGAGTGCCCCAAGGGTCAGTCCTGGGGCCGGTTTTGTTCAATATCTTCATTAATGATCTGGAGGATGATGTGGATTGCACCCTCAGCAAGTTTGCAGATGACACTAAACTGGGAGGAGTGGTAGATACGCTGCCCAGGGCTAAGGTTACATGCCCCCCACCCTTGGGCTTCAGCTTTGCACCCCCCACCTGAGACGGCAGGGCTCAGGTGGGCTCGATCTTCGGTCCCTCCTCCTGGGGTCGTGTAGTACTTTTTGTTGTGAGAAGCGGGTCATGATGCAATGAAGTTTGAGAACTGCTGATCTGGTCTGATCTCCTGTATAACACAACACACTGACTGTCTCCTAGTCTAGCAGCTAGGGCACTTAGTTGGGGTTCAGGTGTCCCGAGTCCTGTTTCCAGCTCTTCAGCTGAGCTGTTGATGGACCTTAGACAAGTCACAGTGCCTGTCTTCCTGATTTTCCTTGGTCTACTAAGACTGCAAGCTCTTTGGGGGCAGGAATGGTCTCTATGGGCTTGTACAGCCCTTGGTACAAACAGGCCTTGATCACATTTTAAACTTCTAAGCACAGTTGTAAAAACAAACAACAGAAATGCATGCATTTGACAATGGGCATCCAACCTTGATGTAAAGACTCCAAGTGATGTATCTTGTGGTTAATTATTCTCATCTCTATCTATCCATCCCTTATTTCCCATCTGATTTTTTTTCTAGCTTCCATTCCCAGACATTGTTTCTTCTTACGCTTTTTTTTCTACTAGATTAAAGAACACTCTTGTACCAACGGTCCTGAACTCCCCTGCTCAACCTTCTCTCCTAGCACAGGTGTCTGGGGTTGACTCATTTTTTTTTAGTTTCTTGCTTCCTTTCACATTCCCAGTTTAGCTCTGCTAAGACAAACTGAAACCTGAAATCTAGAATCCATCACATCTGAAAGGAACAGCTGTGCTTTTTGGCATGGGGGAATTTCTCACCCATTTCTACTTGTGCAAACTGGACTCCCAATTTAACTTTAGAAAATATTGAATAAGAGAGGACATGACGGATAAAAAAATTGGTACTATATTCATAGATAATCATTGATAGTGGTCCCTTCTGGCCTTAGACTATTGACCTTTATACACAGGCCATAGATTCCCTCCCCAAGAACCTAGGAGATCCAAGCTACGGAGAATCCACTACCTTTCCTGGGAAGCTGTTTCAATATTTAATTTCACGTACTGCTCAGAAACAACATCTTACTTCAATGTTGAATTTGTCTAACTTCGAGTTCCAGCCCCTGGATATTTTAATGCCTTTGCCAGCAAGATTGAAAAGCCACCACAATCAGTTTTCTTTGGCATGGGTAAGCAACAATAGACAGTGATCAAGTCACCTTCCAAACATCTCTCTGGTAAACTCAATAGCTTCAGCTTCTTCAGAGAAGGTAGGACAGTAACCTCTGTTCACCTTGTCCCATTATAGAAGAACCAGGGGACACTGGATAAAACTGAAAAGCAGTGCCTGTAAAACTAATAAAACATGCGTAAAGCCATGCAACATACAATGAGTCTGTGGGACTCGTTGCCACAAGGTATCGTAGGGCCTAAGCCTGAGATTTTCAAAGATGTTTGATGGATTTGGCACCCATTTCCCAATCATTTTAATTAGAGCTGGTTGTTCAACCCCTGCTATGTAGCTTGAAAAAAAACTAGCAAAAAATCTTAGAAAGTTTCAAAGACAGGACTGGACTTCTGAATGAATAATGAAAGCTACAAGATTTAAAAAAACAAGCAATTTGGATGGGGCAGACATTCTGTTGCTTTGTGGCATACATAAAAGTCAAAGTCAGAGAGGTTAGGAAGAAACTTTGCCATGGAAAGATTATCCCATAATTATCTGCTAAGGAATTTATTGCAGCTTCCTCGAAGGCAGCTGCTAGCCTCCATGATCAGAGACAGGAGAGTAGGGTGGTGGACCAGTCTGAGCCTGGATGCCTTGTGAAATTGTGACGATAAAGGCTGAGATGTCCAAAGGATTCTAAAAGGGAGTGAGGTGCTAAATTCCCTTTGAATTGAGTTGAGCCCCAAACTCCCTTAAGCACCATTGAAAGTCACCCCAGGATCCACATATTGAGGCAGACAGACACTGCAATAGGTTTTAAAAGGCCATAAAAATATAGTAATTGCCCAACTGGATCAGACCCAGGCTCTAGTCCAGAATCCTGCGTCCAACAGAGGCAGGAATACGCTTTAGAGGACAGTGCAAGAACCCCAGGGGAGGCAGATGTGGGACACTGAGCCGCCATGCAGGTCTCAGCCTTGTCTCTAATAAGATTGGCTCCAAATCCCAAAGTGGGAGATTTAATGCCCCTTCCACTTGTTGTTGTTTTTATAGTTTAATTCTGCTAACTCTGGATATCCTGAGAGCGACACGGTGGGGGAGGTAATATCTTTCACGGGAGCAACTTCGGCGGGTGAAAGAGACATGCTTGCAAGTTACATGGGCCGGGTAGATGTGCCCTTCTGGCCCTATCTCCTATGTTCCTACTCTGCTGTGCATGGACATTAACAATTGTGAGCCCAGTGTTTACGGGCCAGATTTAAGAGTTTAGGTGCCTAGTGGGATTTGCAAAAACAACCCGTTTGATTTAGGTTACCAAAGGCCCATTGAGTTCCAGTGGGTGGTAGGTAGCTAACCCAGCTGGGAGCTGAAACCAGACAACTTCAAACGAGAAATTTAGGCTCAAACTGTACAAATGAGGGTGATTGACCATTGGAATAAACTACCAAGGGAAGTGGTGGATTCTCCATCTCTTGCCATCTTCAGATCAAGACTGGAGCTTTCTGGAAGATACTTTAGTTAGATGCAAGTTATTCGGTTCAGTACTGGGTTAGCTGCATGATAGTTAATAGCCTGTGATGTACATGGTCTCTTTTGGCCTTAAACTCTATGAGCCCATAAAAATCTACTTAGGTGCTTTGGTAATTCCCACAAGGTACCTAAATATCTTTCAAAATCTCACAGTGCCTCAGGCCCCATCTGTAAAATGGGAAGAACAGCACTTCCCTACCTCCCAGCGGTTTTGTTCAGGATAAATACAATGACCATTGAGATGTTCGGGTACTACGATAATGAGGGGCATATAAAATATATGAGAGAGAGAGAGAGAGAGAGAGAGACCAACTCCTACTGAATGACAAAGGGACCTGGGTCTTTAACTCTTAGACCACTTTGAAAACCCCATCCAACAGGCCTCAAAGGGAGGCAAGGTGTCATCACCAGCTATGAAGGTTGGTCTTCTGGTGAAGGCACTGTCCTGGAACTTGGAAAATGTGGCTTTAAGGCTAAGCTCTTCCACCTACTCATGTGACCTTGGGCAAGTTCCTTAGACTGGGATCTTCAAAAAGACCTAAGAGATTTGGTGTCCAAATCCCATTGAATTCCAGTGGCATATTCGATGCTTAACTATCTAAAGCGCCTTTGGATATCCCAGCCTAGATTTTCAAAAGCTTCAATTGCACTTCAATGCATCAGTTCCTATTGAAAGTCACTGGAAGTTAGATTTCTAAGTGCCATGTGTACCTGTGAACACTTACCCTGTAATCTTTTCATATCCCCCCTCTGGATAATGAGCATAATCTGGGTTGCAAGGAATATGTAAGAGTTTGTTAAAAAGATGGAGGAAATTTCATTGTCAAATTTTGACATTTAAATGAAAAATTAAATTGCAATTTCAAACTTTCATGATATTTTGCCATCACTGTTATTCAGACATTATGGTGATCGGGCCGTCTAATAATCTAGATAAAAATAAAATGTCAATACCTAGACCCTGGAGGCAAATGTAAAACATTAAACCCAATCGGAAGTCTTATTCATTTAACTGACAGGAAGGTAAATTCTGTGACATCTAAAGTTATTGGGCACTATCCTGACCTAGTATAAACTGAAGTGTTGTTATCTGAACATTGGGGCTTTTATTAAAAATAGAAATGGGTTGTGATTAGAGCAGAGTGACTGTCTTCATACATTATTCACTGAAATTCAGTTTTGGGTTGACCAAAATTAAGTGAATTCAGCCTGAAATTAGCCAATAGTTTCAGTGGGGTGTGGGGGGTTCCAAAACTTTAAATTTAAAAATGTTTCAATTCGATTTAACTAAAAACACCCCAAAGTTAAATAAAATGTTTTGTTTTGGATCAAACAAAATGCTTAATGTTACCTGAAATGAAGTGTTTTAGTATTTTGTTAGAGTGACCAACAAAAAAAAAAATGTGATTTCAGATTGACCTGATATTCCCCACCACCCCCTCTGGATATTTTATATTGACCACCAACCCAAAAAACCCAACAATTATTCCCCCAGCTCTAGTTCTGAATACTTTAAAACAATAATCTTGTTTTATCAAAGTCTTCTTCTGATCAAGGTACAATTCTTCAAGGCAAGACTCGGTAAGGGCCTCCCGTGAGAAGCACAGCTGTTGAAGACTTATTCCTGTCCCTTGTCAGTTGGTTTCAAAGAAACCTGATGTCTTTCCCCCAAGCCACCTTAATTCAAATCTCTGCTTTCTCAGAACTCCAATATAGCAATAATGTCATCCTGGGTCTTTCAAAGGACGCACATCTTCCATTATTGAAACGTGCAGGTGTCCTCATTCTGAGAAAGACAGACTAAAATATCTCACACTCATTCTCTGAAACCAACTGTCAAACACTGCCATTTTAACCAGAACAGCTTTTTAGGGATTATTCTGTCATTTTTAAGCATCTAAAAATATAGAGAGACGATTTATTTTGCTTATGGTGTTAAGATGATATCCTGGATTGATGTGAGTTATCAAAGATCTGCTAAAGTCAGTAGATTTATGGTCAACATTATATCTGAGGATCTGGTCTCTTTTTCTTTTTTTTTTTTGAGAAAATGGAGACGAAAGAGTATGGTAAATGGAATGTGCATCAGTCCCTAAACAAGAAAAGATTATTATTAAAAAGAAGAAGCCTACATAACATGAAAAATATTCATAATGGCCCAGATCGCCAGCTGTTGAAAAATCAGCCCTAGTTCCAGCGAAGTCAATGGGTCAGATCTCCAGCTGGCGTATATTGACAGAGCTCCACAGGAGTCTATGGTTCAGACTGAGCTAGCGTAAGTTAGTGTAGCTTCACTAAAGTCAATGAGCCAGATCTCCAGTTAGTGTAAATCAACCATGGAGTTGCAGAATGGCAGCATAAGGCCTAAATAACATTTAAGTCCCACATCAGTTCTATATTGAGGGATTCTGTGGGCCATAAGTGGTTCATGGGGCTTGCGTTGTTCCTCTGAAGAGCAAATTTTCCCCCCAGCCCCCAACCCTCACAACGTGTGTCAGGAATACCTGGGAATTCTTATCAAATTATGAGCCAAAAGGAAGGCGTTGAGACAGTCCAAGGGCAAGATTTGCTCCTCCTACCTCATCTTGAGAGCATTTTACTCCAGGAGTAGGTGCACTGAATTAATTGGACTGGCTTGTGGCGTAAGATGCTACTCAAGGTAGAACTGGCAGAATATGACACATAAGGTACTACAATTATGTAGACAAGCTAGACCAATTCAGACTAGAAATAAGGTTTAGTTACCCTCCAGCTGCAACCTGTCTAGCTGTTTATAGTCCAGCACTGGAAGTCTTTAAATCAAGACTCTCTAAAAAGACAGGTTCAACAAAATAGGAGCTTGAGGCAAGAGTTCTCTAGCCCGTGTTGTGCAGACAGTCAGACTAGATGATCATATTGGTCCCTTCTGGCCTTAACTCCAATTGATCTAAAAGGTGAAACATGATTATGTAAGGCAAAGGGGAAGTCCACATTTTTTACTCTTCATGTTAGGTGGCAATGAGATCTGTTGGACTGGAATGGTGACCTGAAGAAAATGGAAGGACAGCCATCTCTTGGGTCACCTAAAATGAAGCCAGACAAATAACTGAACAGCACACTGAGTGAAGTTAAATCCTACTTAAATCTTAAAAAAAAACCATGCCTTAAGTGACACACAGGCCTTGTGCTGGCCTTATGAGCGGATAAATGCTTCATCCCATAAAAAATAATCTTGCATTGGCTGGGAAATGGATTACTTGACCTCCATGTGTCTTTTCCTTTTCTAATTGGGTGGGTGGCTGAGATTCTGATTCCATGACTTATAGAATTATAGAACTGTATGACTGGAAGGGACCTCGATAGGTCATCTACTCCAGTCCCCTGCACTGAGGAAGGACTACGTATTATCTAGACCATCCCTGACAGATATTTGTCTAACCTGCTCTTAAAAACCTCCAGTGATGGAGATTCCACAACCCTCCTAGGTAACTTGCTCTAATTCTTAGATACCTTTACACTCAGGAAGTTTTTCCTAATGTCTAACCTAAGTCTCTCTTGCTGCAATTTAAGCTCATTACTTCTTGTCCTGTCCTCAGTGGATAAAGAGGACAATTTATCACCCTCCTCTTTATAACAACCTGCTACATACTTGAAAATTGTTATTGTCCTCCAGTCTTCTCTTCTCCAGACTAAAACACACCCATTTCTTTCCCAATCTTTCCTCATAGGTCATGTTTTCTAGACCTTTAATCATTTTGTTGCTCTCCTCTGGACTTTCTCCAATTTGTCTACATCAGGGGTCGGCAACCTTTCAGAAGTGGTGTGCCGAATCTTCATTTATTCACTCTAATGTAAGGTTTTGCGTGCCAGTAATACATTTTAACGTTTTAGAAGGTCTCTTTCTATAAGTCTATAATATATAACTAAACTGTTGTTGTATGTAAAGTAAATAAGGTTTTTAAAATGTTTAAGAAGCTTCATTTAAAATTCAATTAAAATGCAGAGCCCCCCGGACTGGTTGCCAGGACCCGGGCAGTGTGAGTGCCACTGAAAATCAGCTCGCGTGCTTCCTTGGGTCTACTCCTGGTCTACAGCTTTCCTGAAGTTTGGTGACCAGAACTGGACACAGTACTCCAGCTGAGACCTAATCAGTGCTGAGTAGAGTGGAAGAATTGCTTCTTGTGTCTTGATTACAACACTGCTGCTAATACATCCCAGAATGATGTTCGCTGTTTTTGCAACAATATTAAGTTGTTGACTCGTATTTAGCTTGTGATTCACTGTGACCCGCGTGTCCCTTTCCACAGTACTCCTTCCTAGACACTTGTTTCCCATTTTGTATTTGTGCAATTGAATGTTTATCCTTAAGTGTAGTACTTTGAATTTGTTCTTATTGAATTTTGTCCTATTTCAGCCCATTTCTACAGATCATTCAGAATTCTAATTCTGTTCTCTACAGCACTTGCAACCCCTCCCAGTCTGGTATTAGCCGCAAACTTTAGAAATGTACTCTCTATGCCCTTATCCAAATCATTGATGAAGATATTGAATAGAACCAAGCCCAAGACAGATCCCTGTGGGACCCCACTCGATGTACTCTTCCAGTTTGATTGTGAATGACTGATAAACTACGCTGGGTACTCTTTTCCAGGCAGGTGCACACTCACCTTATGGCAGGTGCCTCTGGGCTATTTTTCTCTAGATTTTTTATGACAATGTCATGTGAGGCAATATCAAAAGACTTGCTAAAGCTGACCTATATCTCATCTACTGCTCCCCCCCCATCCACATGATTTGTTACCCTGTCAAAGAAGGATATTGGATTGGTTTGACATGATTTGATGAGAAGTAACAGTCAACATAGAAGAAAATAAGATGATTTTTGGCTAGTTCCTTAAGTATTCTAGGGTGTATTTCATTATGCCCTGCTGACCTGAAGACATGTAATTTGTCTAAGGCCTTGTCTACACTGCCACTTACAGCGCTGAAACTTTCTTTTCTCAGGAGTGTGAAAAAAACACCCCCCTGAGAGATGCAAGTGTCAGCGCTGTAAAGTGGCAGCGTAGACAGTGCCCCAGCGCTGGGAGCGACGCCCCTCGCGGAGGTGGTTTTATTACAGCGCTGGGAGAGCTCTCTCCTGGCACTGGAGCCGTGACTACACAGCCACGTTAAAGTGCTGCCGCGGCAGTGCTGTTCTTTTCCTAGGTTAGCCTCAGAGCCTACCCCATTTACACAGATGTTCAGTGTTAGTTGTCCGATCACTGTTAACTTTTTGTTGAAAGCCGAAACAAAAAAAGGCATTTAACACTTGGGCCACTGCTATGTTTTCTGTTATTGTCTTTCACTCCTCTGAGCACTGGGCCTACCTGTCCTTTGTCTTCCTTTAGCTTCTCATGTATTTGTAAAAATGCTTTCTTATTACCCTTTATATGCCTAGCTGGGGTAATCTCATTTTGTGCCTTGGCTTTTCTAGTTTTGTCCCTAGATTCTTATGTATTTTTTAAGAAAATGTTCATCCTTTGTCATTTGACCTAGTTTCCACTTCTTGTATGTCTGGGTTCAGCTCTGTCCCATTGAAGCTCTCCTGTTTAAGAAGCTCCATGTTAAGAAGTTGTGTATTCCAGAAAAAAACAAACAAACAAAAAACCATAAGTGAGTGGAATAAGGAGTTATTCATTGCAAGCAGGGTAGCAAAAATTTTGCACCAACAACCAGATTTTTAAAGGATTCATTTTTAGGTATTGTCACTCTGAGTGGAGCAACCCCTGTCTGATTTAGGAGCCTGACAGTATTTAGGTTCCTAAAGATGTAGACAGGTGCTTAATGCACATTGATTTAAATGGGTGATGGGCATTGAAGTGCTTTTGAAAATCCCACCAGGTGCCAAAATACTGCTAAAAATCTAACCCTGAGTGCCTAAGGCCTAGTCTACACTTGAGAGCTTTACCTACATCGCTCTGCCACTTAGAGGTGTGATTTCCTTTTAAAGGGACACAGCTATGCCAGTAAAAGCTTCAGTGGAGACACAGTTATACCAGTATAAGTACCAGCCCAGTACCAGGAAAAGTACCAGTGCGGCAGATCCAACTGAGATGCACCTGGTCTGAGATTTCGACCCTCTTCAAGCACCAATGCACCTCAGCAACTATTTGCTGTGACAGCAGGCAGCGTTTTCAAAACAGTAAGGTTTGTTAGTCAACTGGAACACAGGGTCTGGGAGCCCTGAGTTGAGCACAGAGAAATAGAGGTTAAGATCTAGTCTATTGTGGCCAAGCCAGCATTTCATTTCCTGCTCTTTTCCTTTGTCTTTGTCAGTCCCTCTTGAGAGCTGCTCAGTCCAACCAAAAGCCAGCTCTTAGCCTCCCTCCCATGCTGAGTTCACATGTTGCACCTGCCGGAGATTCCCCATGGATAGGTGCCATTGATATGGGTTAGTTTTCAGCCAGTCCTTTAATGACCTTGTCACGCTGCCCTAGACAGTTAGGTGAGACACCACCACATGTCTCCTGCTCTGTCCCAAGAGCCGGTTAGTAACCCTTTTGCTGCACCCACTAGCTAGCAATGCAACATAGAGGGAAACCGAGGCACCACAGGAATCAAAAACATTACAGAACATTCCCACTTCATCACAGCTGGTGTATAGCTTATTTTGCTTCCCCAAACCGGAGAAGAACTTTTTATAAGTAGAACGGCTCCGAAATTTTCCAGTGTAATGTTTGTCCATCAGAAAATTCTGATCACTTGGAAGGGAAACGTTTTGCAGAAGTGTTTTCTTTCCAAACAAGCTTGGCAAAAGCATCACTTTAAAGACAAAATATTTGGATAAAGTCAAAACATTGTTTCATCCTTTTGTGGCAGAGCTCTGACCTTGTCCCCGTGGGTCCTGCGCTTCTAGGCGGTATATGCTAGCCTCAGTGGCTCACTGTGACCCTCCATGTAGCCCTTCTCTCTCTAGGGCTAGGGTTACAGTCTACTGAGCCCTTTTCATCATAAGCCAGCAAGGAGGTTGGTGAGAGAATTCCCACAGTCTCTGTTGTCCCTAGGGCTTGTTTTAGAACAGTTTAGCCTCCTGTCCTTCAGGGGCCTGACTTCCCCTCCCAGGAGGTGTTCCTGTAGTGGTGGGTTGGGGGGAACCCGGGCCCGCCCTCTACTCCGGGTTCTGGCCCAGGGACCCTAATGGTAGCAGCTGTTGGCAGCCAACCTTTCACTGCCAGAGTTGCTGCATTTCCCTGGGCCACTTCCCCACAGCTCTCCTGCTTCTCCCTTCTTCATCCTTACGTTAGGGCTCCCTTATCAATAACTTGAGGGTGCCTTCATTAACCAGCCCTTCAGCCACACTTCCTCTCCCCTGGCTCCCTGGCTCTCCTCTGCCTGACTGGAGTGAGCCCTTTTTATAGTATCAGCGGGGCCTTAATTAGAGTCAGGTGGTCACATTGGCTTAATGGCCTCACCTGACTCTTTGCAGGTTAATTGGAGTCAGATGTTCTCATTAGCCTGGAGCAGCCCCTGCTCTGGTCAGTCAGGGAACAGAAAACTGTTAATCCAGTGGCCAGTATATCTGCCTTCTGCTATTCTGCTGGCCTGGGTCTATCACACTTTCAGAAGGAAACATTTCAAATTGCCATTCTGAAATGGCTTTTCATTTCAATTTTATATTATATTCATTGATTATACAGCAAGGGGAGACCATTATAATCACCTCATCTGAATTCCTGCATAACACAGGCCTGAATTAATTCCTATTTGAACGAAAGCAGATCTTTCTAGGAAAAATCCAACCTTGCTTTAAAAATTGCCAGTGATGGAAAAAACACCATTGTTCCAATGGTTAATTAGCCTCACTATTAAATGTGCACCTTATTTCCAATCTGAATTTGTCTAGCTTCAGCTTCCAGCCATTGGCTCATGTTAGCCGTTTCTCTGCTACAGTGAAGAGCCCTGTGTGTTATCAAATTTCTCTTCCCCATACAGGTACTTCTAGACTGTGATAAAGTCACCTTGTAACCATCTGTTTGATAAGCTAAAAAGACTGAGCTCCGAGTCAATCACTAGAAGGCATCTTTTCCGATCCTTGCATCCGTCTCATTCATCACAATTTATCGTGATTATTGTTGCAGTTTTGGATATTCCTAGATTTTAAGGCCAGAACAAGCCATTAGGCCATCTAGTCTGACTGCCTATGTCACACAGGCCAGACAGGAGTAACTGGATACAATTGTTTCTAGCCCAAGCTTTTCTCTTAGCCTCAAGAACAACTTGTGGTAATGAGTTCAGCAGACCAATATTCCATTTGCAATTATTATGTTTTAATTATTCCCCCCACACACACCTCAGCCAGTGCACTGGAATATTTAGTGTCTAGCAACTTTATTTTAATCACACTTTGCCGCACTGGTTTCCCCTACAACACTGTCAAAAGGCTTTTTTTAGTGGTAGATCCCAAGCAAGTTTATATCCCCATATAGCAATAATAAAGCCTAAAGATTACAACCGTGATCACTGTGGGGCCCCTTTCCAGTAAAACATTGAGATCATAGTATTGATTTCCACTCACGGGGTCACCAGAAAGATAACCCTGGGCTAATAATACTACCTTCCAGTAGCTGAAGTCACTCACTCTTGCAGTTCAGAGCAGAAATCAACTCACATGATTCATCTGTTTCCTATCTGCTCCTAGCACCTGCTCATTACCTCACCTCCTGAAAGCACAAACTGAGACACTACAGAGTAATTTTAGCTGCTGCTTGCAAATTAGCTTGAAGCAAGCGGAGTGCAGAGGGTGAGGTTCTGATCTCCAGTAACCAGGGTGTTTTATTATTTTTATTGTTGTTATTTGCTGCAGCACCTAGAGGCCCTGCATGATACCAGAACCCCGTTGCCTTGCACGCACCCACCCACACACACACACACAGAGTAAGACATAGGCCTGACCCAAGTGGGAATTCAATCTGTGGGTTGCCCCATGGTTACAATGTTAGCTTAGAACTCAGGAATCTTGGATCTGATACTGTTCTTCGCTACAGTCACCTTGAGAGAGATCTTTACCTTTAAAATGTGGTTCAGGGCCTCCAAAGTATTTAGGAGCCAAACTCCCATTGAAATCAATGAGCATTAGGCACCTAACTACCTCTGAAGAATTGGGCCTCAGTTGCCCCATAAGTAAACTGGAACTAATAATATTTCATCCTTCATAGGAGGGCCGTGAGGTTTAAATGCAGTGACGACTGTGAGGTGCTCAGATAAAATGGAGTTAGGGGAATAGAAGTACCTTATGTGATATGGCAGGTCTGTGCCTTTAAGGGTTGAGCTTCCCCGTCAGAGAATCATGGACTGGTTGGGCTCTTCTGCACCTCACACCGAGGGTTCTCCAAAGGAGACCAGATGAATTAGAGGCAAAACTGCCCCTGAATTTCAGTGGAATTTGGATGCCTCTTAGGGCTTGTCTACACGGAGGGGTTTGCACTTTATGTAGATCCTGAGCCCTAGAGAATTTGACCTACCCAATCTCAATACCTAAGCCAGGATTTGCACACAGACCCGCTGAGTCCTAACCTACTGCCCTCACCCCAAAATCACCCCTCGTCTCAGATATCAGCACACTATTTCTAGAGCATCTCTCTTGGTTTACATTCATCCAATCATCTATATAAATGTCTACTCCGTATGCGCACTCCTGCTAAGCTTTCATACTCCACAATATACTGTGTCGATGAGTTCCACTGGCTAAACGGGCATCTGGATGGGATAGAGCTAGTGTAATGCTGTAGCTAGCTAATAAAACGTTGTAGTTTGATGGCACATCCCTCACCCCAATGTGGAGCAAGGTATTTTAGAAGCAAAAAGGGCCCAATTTGCCACTGTTACCACAGTTGTGGATGTGTATATATAGCCCATTCCAGTAAATAAACTAGCATCAAAGTTGGATTTCCATTCAGGGAGTGATAATAGTACATATGATAATCTTGGTCTAAAAAAATTCTATCTGTTTATACTGCATCATGGGGTGTGATTGCAACTTGCCTAGGCATCCCTGAGCTAGCTTTAATCTAGCTAACGTGTGGCCCTGAGTAGTGAATCTGTGGTACCACATACTAGACGCTGGTTGTACAAGTGAACCCAAGGCACAGCTACCAGTACCCACGCTAGCTAGCTTAAAGCAAGCTCAGGAATGTCTACTCTAGACCAGATACTGCAATCCTGGGCTGTGGATTTGGAGACATGCCCACGATCACGGAGGAAGTCTGCAGCACAGCAAGAATTAGGCCTCGGCTTCTGAGTCTTAGGTTCCCTCTCTAAGCAGTTCCTCTGCCGCCTTCTCCTCTGCATGCCAGTGGATTTCTGGTTAAATAATTCGGTACCAAACAAAACTGCATTTCCATCAAAACAGTTCTTGCTTCCCCCATCCTCCACATACACACACTAAATTCGTCCATTTATAAAATGAAATATTCAGTTTGGGGAGTTTGTTTTCCTGACAACCCTCCCACACAATTTTAAACAAAGCCAGATTTGTGTGTGTGTGAAAAACCTTTTGTCACGAAGCCATTTTCAACAGAAGAAATCTTTCCACGAAAGTTTTCAGACAGCTTCAGAGCCCAGCACTGAGTCTGCTGCCTAGCACGCTGAGCGTCCCATTCTTTCCTTGCACCCCCCCCCCCATCTGGGGTGTCTTTATCCACCTGCTGGCTCTTGTCTTTTACTTCGAGTAGTGGTTTTCACCCTTTTTTCATTTGCAGACCCCTACAAAATTTCAGCTGGAGGTGCAGCCCCCTTTGGAAATCTTAGACATGACCCAGAGGTCCACAGCTCTAGTCTAACCCCTACCAGGAGGCAGGATTTGTTGTCTAAGACATCCAAGACAGATGGCTACCCAGCCTCTTTTTGAAAACCTCCAGGGAAGGCGCGTCCATGATTTCCCTAGGCAGTTTGTTCCATTGTCCTGCTGTTCTTAGTTAGGAAGTTTTTCCTGAGATTTAATCTAAAACTGCTTTGCTGTAATTTGACCCCTTTATAACTATCTAACATTTTTCACCCATCGCCCTCAAAGCACAGTATAAAGGTCAGAACCACTAACTAGTTCATGGGCTTCTATCCCACAATGCAACGTTTGTAGCCTCCCAGAATCCCCTGCTGTTCCAGGAATTCTGAGCTAGACGCCCATAGAGTTTAAGGCCAAGACCTGGTGGTCGCTTTGTCTAGTCTGACCTCCTGTTTATCACACATCAGCAAATGCCACCCCACACCTGCGTGCTAAACCCAACAGCTGAAATGAGACTAAAGTATTACAGCCCTCAGGATACTAGACTGTGATGTGCCCCAGGCAAAGAACAGGAGGGACCGAGGCAGGGACATGATTAAATGAGATACCCCCAAATAATCCCAGCAAATGACCCGCACCCACATGCTGCAGAGGAAGGTCATTTCCCCTCCCCTGCCCCCAGGTCACCCCTAATCTGACCTGAGGGGAAATTCCTTCCTGACCCCACATACAGCGATCATGTGGGCTAGGGTGACCAGACAGCAAGTGTGAAAAATCGGGACGGGGGTGGGGAGTAATAGGCAGGGCCGGCTCTAGGCACCAGCAAAGCAAGCACGTGCGTGGGGCAGCCCAGTTCCAGGGGCCGCATTCTGGCCATTCTTCTTCTTTCTTTTTGCTTGGGCAGTTGCGCTCTCGGAGCTTGGGGCGGCCACTTTTTTACTTGGGGCGGCAAAAACCCTAGAGCCGGCCCTGGTAATAGGAGCCTATATAAAAAAAGACCCAATAATCGGGACTGTCCCTGTAAAATCCGGACACCTGGTCACCCTAATGTGGGCAAGAAGGATCAGCCAGCCAAGCTCTGAGAGCCCTGGCCTTCCGTTGAGACGGGGCGGATGCTGCAGCGGTTCCTGAGATACTTCAGACTGGCTAGTTTGAGTGCACTCAGCTATTTCTGACTGAACCAGTTTGGTAGAATTGGTTCATAGAGTCTTAATCTCACAGTGGTCTCCTCTGGCCTTATCTAGTCTGGTGTCCTGAAGAAACACAGGCCAGACTTCCCTGATTTCATTCCTCTTTGACCTAGAGCACATCTTTCAGAACATGACATCCAGTCTCAGGCGACAAACCTGTTTGGTTCTGGAATGGACACGTGGGGCAGGGCCAATATACACCAGCTGGAGATCTCACCTTGGTAATCCAGTCCGTGGCTCTGGAAGTTAGGAAACGCTGGGTCCTAATTCTCATTCTGCCACTATCTTGCCCGGGAGCTTTGCCCAAGTAGCTAAAGTTTCTCACCCCCAAAATCAGTAAGCACTTTGGAAAGTGCTGGGCCCCATTGACTCAGAACTTTCTAGATTAAGGGCAGAAGGGACCGATAGTCTCCACCTAAGCTAAACCGGAGAGGAGAGTAGATCTATCAGCCAGTTACCTCTGTGGTGAGCCCAATAAATTGGGTGTGATTAATTCATATATTCCAGAAAGGCCTCCAGTCTGCCTTTGAAGACATCAAGTAACAAAGTTCACCACTTCCCTTGGCAGTGTACTCCAATGGTTAGTCTCCCTCAGTATTGCAAAATTGTGCCTTGCTTGAGTTTCTACCCATTGGGTCTTTTTCTGTCTTTTGCCACTAGATTAAAAAGATCTTTAGTACTCAATATTTTCTCCTTATTCACCATAAGGACTTTCATCATCAATTCATTCCTTGATCAACTTTTTGACCAGATAGACTGACTCCTTTAGTCTCTCACTCAGACAGTTCCGAGCCTTTGAATCCTTTGTGCCTCTTTTTTATATTTGTAATGTTTCCCAGATACAGCCTTACCAAAATACCAGATTCGTCACTCACTCACACACACACACACACACACACACACACACACACACACAGAGTAAAGAGGGTTAGGATAAAGTAAAGGGAGGGGAAGCGACATATCTGCCTTTAGGGTCTACATTAATCCTAGACCTCTAAAAAGTCAACCCAAAATTGCTTTGAATTTTTTGAGCTTTTCCTTTCTCTGGAAGGCCAGTCATTCATTAGCTGCAAACTCTGCCCTATCACTGAGCCAGGCATCAATGTTTGGTGGGGAAATCAACTTTTCCCATTTTTACAGGATTAATTTTTTTTAGTAACCAAAGCTGCATGGCGTATCCACACTGCCTTGTTACCAGGTAACTTTGCGGTTCACTTCTGCACCCTCTTCCATTTTCTGCACCCTCTTCCATTTTTTTTAAACCTCCCTTTAAAAATTGACTTGTCCATTCTGTGGCTTCGGAGAAAGCACATGGATTTCAACCTCATTCCCAGTGGGGAAGGATCCACACCTCCCCTCAGACACCTACATCAAGATGCCCCTACCCCTTTGACAATCTCAGCAGAGAAACCAAACCGTGCATAGGACATAGGCCATTTTGAGACTAGCGCTGAGTTCTCAAGAGACAGGGCTGATACACAGAAGCAGAGGGGATCTTTCTGTTGGGAGATTGCACCATTGCTGTCAATGCAGTAGCTGCTCTGTGGAACTATAAAGCACATGGGATCAGATCCTCAGCCGAGGGAAATCAGCTTGGACTTCAATGCAGCTATAATGATGGCCTCCAAATGAGGAACTGTTCCGGTGTTAGTAGATTACGGGACATTTGCAACCATTACATATTTATTGAACCACAGATTTGGATTTGGATCTAGTCTGGCACCCTGCAATGTACAGAGCAGAGAATCTCACCATGACTCCCGCACAAAGACCAACAGGAGTATCTTTCAGAGGTAGATGCAGAAACTTGGAGCACTCCCCCCCCCCAAGTTACAATTTTAAGGAAAAAAAGCAGCAACATATGTGCAATTTTATATTTCTTTCTCTCTCTCTCTCTCTACTAATGCCAGTTATGATTGTAGTTGGATTGATTTAAATGCCTTCAATCAATTGCAATGTGTGTTTGATTTTTATATAATACACTTTTGAAAATGTAAAGAAAATTCAATAACATATTTTCAGAGCTAGCACTCTGCTTGAGAAACCAGGCTGATGACCAAAGCAGCCAGCTGTTAGTTCACAGAAGTTGCCTTTTCATTTGAATATGTCACTAGAATAGCAGGAACCAAAACCGAAACTTGCATGTGGACGGCACTAAGAGACAGAGGCCTTGTAAACATGTCTAATAATCACATTCTTTAAAGCATTTTATTGTGTTTTCAGATCAATTTATTTCTAATCTAGCCCCATCTCTTAGGACTTGTCTTCACACACCGTTCTTCTAGATTAACCAAAACCGCCTTTCAAACTGATTTCATGGACTCGGACATTTTTATAGCCAGATCATTTAGTGTGACTCCCTGTAGAACACAAGCCAGAAAGTTTCACCCTGTGCAGAATTTCATCTAATTAAACTGAAGCAAACTCCTCTGTAGACACTCAGGTTTACCTCTGGTTTACTTTGATTTTCTTCAAGTTGGCAAGGAACTGGTTTAAACTAAACCGATAGAAACCAGGAACACACTGAATAAATGGCATGTTTGCACAGGAGTTTGCACCACTAATTAAACTGGTTTAGGTCTCAATAGGCAAAATGGAGGGTTCACTTAGACTCCAGCCCCTCTGGATACATGGGATGGGTAGAATTTTCTAAGGCCCAAGAGCTAGATTTTTTAAAGCTATTTAAGCATCTAGTGGGACTTTAAAAAGCACCTGAGGTTCAGGCCACTAGAAGATGTTTTTGAAAGTCTCACTAGGAACCTAAATACCTTTAAAAATCTGGCCCTTGGACTCGTTCCTCAAATCCAACTGTAGGATGTTAACTGCAGGATTTCTCCAAAGCAGGGGGTACGAATCATTGGTGGAGATGGGGCTAGAACCCTGGTCTGATCCACTCTGGCTTTCCTTCAGTTGCTAGGGTGGAATCCCCAAGTCAATGGCAAAACTCCTGTTGGTTTAACGGTGCCAGGATTTCACTGTCAATGGTTTGCCACTAGACTCTGCCCTCAGGCACAATTATAGACTCCTAGAAATGGGGGGCTGGAAGGGATGTCCAGAGGTCTTCAAGTCCAGCCCCTGTGCTGAGGCAGGACCAAGGAACAAGTCCAACCTGTCCTTAAACTGCCAGCAATGGGGAGTCCACAACCTCCCCGAAGCCTGTTCCAGAGCTTAACAACCTTCCTCCAACTGTGGTTAGCTGCATCCCACGAAGTTCCCTGGGCTGCACTAAAGCTGCATTATTTCTGAATCTTTCAGTTACTTTGAGGCCACCAGGGACTGGCTACATGAAAAGGATGCAGAATGATGCTATCAGGGCACTGCTGGTTGGGTGTGAAGTTTATTACTATAGATGATAATGATTTATATTGCAGTAACACAATAATGTGTATGATGGTAGTGCCTAGGCATGGCCCAGGATGTGATGTGCTAGGAGCTGTACAAACACAGAACAAAAAGAGATGGTCCCAGCCCCCAGATCTTACACTCTAGTTTTCTTTTCCAGACCCAAGGAGTTCTGTGAACTTTGAAAGCTCCACCCTTCCCCCAATAAAATATATCACCTCACCCACCTTGTCTCCCTTGCATCCTGGGACCAACACTGCTACAAAAGTGCCGATTACAATCTAAGTATAAGATAAGTGTAGGATGTAATATGGGAGAATGTATATTTTAGACGTTGGACATGTGGAAAGATGTGTGATTGGCAGAGAAAACAAACAGCCAGGTAAAAACGCTGAGCCAACAGTCCAAACAACTGGGTCAGCAAACGAATCTTAGTGCTAGGCAGAAAGAGTGTTGGTACATTATAGAATGAATAACTCGGTAACCGTGTATTTAAGGCGAGCACCTGCATTTAACCCTACACGGTACCCTGTTTCAATGATCGATCACTCACTGAAGCAAACAAAACAAACAACATACTTCAGCTCAAGCGTCTGCCTGCGAACCTGTGCGTTCTGGAGGCGGGAAAGAACCGGTCAGCAAGAGGTGGCTGCAGACAGACAGTTGGGGAGTACAAGGAAACGGAGTCAGTATTGGGCAACATGGTGAGCCAGGGACTTGGGCTACCAGCTGCCTCACTGTTGTCCTGATTGTCATCAGCACCACGGCAGAGGAGAGTTTGAAGGAGGGGTTTTGCGGATGCTTTTCCCAAGTGTGAGGGGCAATGTGGGAGAAAACAAACTTTCAAACAAGCACCTGTCTAGCAAGGAGGCAGAGAAGGCTGTCCCCTGGCTGATGGGAGGGGGGAGTGGACATTACAGTAGCAGATGAGAGATGTTGGGTGGGGTTGGAGGAGGCCATGAAGGGCCAGTCTGGCCTAGTGGGTGGAGCAGTCACCCAGGTCAGGGAACAGAAGTGGGGAGGGGAGTCAGAACCAGCATCAGCTGCCAAATATCAGAGCCAGGGGTGGATCCGGAGTCAGAATCATGACTCAAAGCTGAGGGTCAGTGCTGGGGTCAGATACCAAATGTCAGAGGCCAAGGGTTGACCAGTCAGAGCCAGAACAGTAGTCAATGGTCAGGAGCGAGGCATACGGGCAGAGCCGGGGGGAGGCCGGGGTCAGGCATGGAGCAGGGGTCCGGAGCGGGGCTGGATACAGATTGCAGGTGGCAGGCAGTAGCAAAAGGAGTTTGCACAGCTGCTCAGACAGCCCACCCGGGTCACTTCCTGGCCTACGTAGCGGGGGGCCAGCCAGTCAGGTGGCCACGGGCCATGGGTGCTCCAATGGGACTCCCAGGGGGGCTTGATCTTCTGGGCTTGGGGAGACGCTGTTCAGCCTTCGCCCCGGCCTTGAGGAAGGAGCGTTAGTGATCCAGCACCCCCCAGCCCTGGGCTATGGACTCGCCCCCTCGGATCCTTGACTGTCAAGACAAGGGGTTTGTTGTTAACGTGGTGAAGAAAAGGGGCCTTGCGGAGGCCTACAAAGAACCCTGGCTCCTAAAACCTGGGGGGGGGGGGCTTTTAAAAATCTCCCCCAAAGTTAGGTGACTCAGAGTCACATTTGCAGCATGTGAATCGCCCCCTCCAAGCGGTTATGTCACTCACCAAGTTCCCACTTTCTGCAGACTATGGTCAGGGGAGGGTATTTATATAGAAGTGCTGCTGTATTCACAGGCCCACTCACCCCACAACCATTCAGAGGTGATGAGACCCCGGCTACAAATATTTTGTACTGCCTTGTACTCATCTGTCCATCCATCCGTCTATCTGACATGGTCACAGTGACACGCTGGGGTTAAAACGATCTTTAATTGTACCCATAATGGATGGGAGTTTTCAAGTCACCTTGGGGATCTGAACGTACCACTCCTGTTTGTTTTTATGGGAACCGGTCATCCCAATGTAACAGGCAGCTTTGAAAGTCTCATCCTGCCAGCAGAACAGTGTTAGCAGCATGGCATGATGCAGACTGGCAACACTGCAGTGTTTGCATTAGGCCATGGTCCTACCAGAGGGCTATTTTATACCAGGACAGACCCAGTGAAGCAAATTCACCCCCTGTGCAGACAGAACAACGACTGTACACTGGTTAAGTACCACTTCAGCCCTCCAGACAAGACATGAGTGATCCCCAGGCCCTGTGCTGAGCCTCTGTACAGGAGGGAATTTGACTTTGGGGCACTTCACCATAATAACCAGAATGTGCTCTGAAAAGGGTGAGATGGTGGAGTATGCGTTGATCCCCGGCAGGATAAGGTCACCCAGGGTCTGCATTGGGACGTACATAGTTAAAGGCTCAATTGGGTGGTCCTAAGACCAGACGGGAAGCGCTGTAGAGAATGAAGAGGCTCAGATGATGTGGTAACTTACAAAGGCCCAAAGGTGCAGCAAACAGGCCAGACATCGAAAAGACAAATAAGTCCGTGTTAATTGATATTGCCGTACTAGCTGACAAACAGAGGGCATTGGCAGGGCTGAGGAGGGGTGAGAAGTCCAGAGGTGGGACAGCAGGCGGCTGTGGGTCTGGACTGAGGGGTATCGGCTGAATTGTGGGGGCCAGGGCTGGGAAGAGCCCAGGGCCGGGATAGCAGGGGGCTAAGGGCCAGGATTAAAGACGATCCTAACCATGAGGCCTAGGACTTTCTCTGATAAACCTCCAACAGAACAGGGAAGCAAAGCGACATGGGCTACTCAAGGAACAGCCCAGGCACTGCAGTCTGGGAAGAGTTTCCCAATGAATTCACCAGGAGAAGCTGTGTGAAAACAATGCTGCCGCTTCAGACGCTTGGTGGCTGGTTTTTCACGCTTGCAGGGCTTCCATAGCGACAGATGTTCCTAACCAAGCAAGAAGCTGAATTCGCGCCTGGCCGGGTTTGCTGGGCGTTCGGTGGGCTGGCTGTCAGAGGCATGGAAACGTTGTATTAATAGATCACAGCCAGCTACTCAAAGCAGCCAGAGGCCTATCGGGTGTACACTGAAGTCAATGGAGTCACACTGCAGTACACCTGAGAAATACCAGCAATGGAAACAGTTGAACAAGCCAGTTGTTCAGTTTCATTTGCCAAGAACCACAAGTCCACCAATAACGCAGCTGAATGTGGCAGGCCCATGAACTACAGACGAGGTAAAGAACCGTCAGCGTCATGGGATCCCCTTCTAGTGGGCAACGCCAGTAGTTCGCTCCCGAGTCTCCCCAGCTCACTCACCCCAGCTGCAGCGTGGAGTGACTCCTGGTTTTAACACCCGAGTCAGCGAGGGGCAATGGGTCCCACTGACTCCAGTGGAGTAGATCCCGATTTACACCCCAGTGAAGGGCAAGAGAATCAGGCCCCTCAGCGATAGAAATGTAGGACTGGAAAGGCCCTCGATAGATCTAGTCCAGGCCCCAGCACTGAGGCAGGAGCCAGGATTATCTAGGCCCTCCCTGACAGGTTTGTCTGAGCTCTTCTAAAAAACCTCGGATGAAGAAGCAGTTCCCACAACCTCCCTAGGCAATTTGTTCCAGTGCTTAACTGCCCTTGAGTTAGGAAGTTTTTCCTAATGTCCAACCTAAACCTCCCTTGCTGCAGTTTAACTCATTGCTTCTTGTCCTGTCCTCGGTGGATAAGGAGAACGATTTATCACCCACTTCTTTATAACAACCTGCTACAGAGGGAAGCTTTGTTTCCTCCACAGTCTTTTCTCCAGACTAAACAAACCCATTTCTTAAAATCCTTTCCTCACAGGCCATGTTTTCCAGGCCTTGAATCATTTTTGTCGCTCTCCTCTGGACGTTCCCGAAGCGAGGTGCCTGGCACCGGACACAGAGCTCCAGCTCAGGCCTTAGCAGGGCTGAACAGAGTGAAAGAATGAGTGTGTGTCTTGCTTAATTCCGAATCCTCAGCTGGGATAAACTCCTGTCCCGTCAATGGGTTCGTAATGATTTGCATCACCTGACGATATATCCCATTGTCGCCAAATGCCCACCCCTTCTGGCTACAATCGCTTATCCCTTAATGATCCCCTGCCTTACGTTGTATGGGGAACATTCACTTTCCGCAGAGGGGCAGCAAACGTTCTAAGCACCCGTTAGATCCCACTGACACACTGTCAAAGCCCCAGGTCTTGCCTAGCCTTTTACGTCCATTATAAAGGACCGTGAACTAGAGTTAACAGCAAGGGAGAGAGTTACATTCATTCCACTGCCTATAAACTGGATGCAATGCCCCTGGATGTCAGTGGCCAGATCCCCTGGCCATACAGCTTAAGGGTGGGATTTTCAGAAGTGCGTAGGCACCAGGAGATCGGCTCTAGTTCCAAGAGGAATTCATTCAGGTCATGCCTATGGCCTGTGTTACACAGGAGCTCAGATTCGGCGATCACAAGGCTTCCTGTATAAAGTCACAGGGCCACTTCTGAACGACAATATTCTCTCCTCAACCAGTGTCCGGGGCCCTTTATCGCAAGTGTTCTTGGAGTAAATGCTTTGTACAAAGTCAGGGAAAGCTTTGGAGAAGTGATCAGCCAGCCTGCTTCAGAGCAGGAGCCAGGCTTTCATGGGAAGGGTTGGGAAGAAACATTTATTATAGGAGTTTTCTCTTGTAATTGCCTATTGCAGGGATTTTTGAATCTTCTTCTGAAACAGCTAGACTCCCTTGGAGAGTGGAGACGCAGGACCACAGGTCTGATCTGGAACGGCCAGTCCTGTCTTCCTACGTGATGTCAGGTGATCAGTAAGGGTTAAATTAAATAGTGGTATTAAATATGTTAATGAATAGTTCAGAGGATACTTGACATAACATTGGGCCAATCAGCATAGCCCCCTGCACAGGGTTACAGTGAGGGCCTTTCACCGAGTATCTGGCCTATTGTTTGAGATTTCTAGTGCTAGCTAAAACCACCGCTCGCTATTTGAAAAACTGACACTTAAAAAAAACAAACAAAAAAAACCCCACACACAGACTGATTATGAGCTTCCCTGTTGCATTAGAGGAAAAGTTTATCAACTCTTTTCCAAAACTTAAAGCTATTGATTAGTTCCCAGTCCAACCAATTAACCACACGCTCTGGCTTCCTCCAAACACGAGGTCCCTAAGGGGAAATGATCAGCCCACGTTAATTAAAGCTTTTTTACTTTTGGTAATTAACCCCATGGGAGACAAGCTGGAGCGGAGACACTGCACAGATTAACTTTTGTTTTGCTGCTGGGTTTGCCTGCTTCTGACTCTTGCCTTTGGAGAGAGAGATTTTAGGCCTAAATCAACAAGAGGTTTTAGAGACACTGACTTGGGACACCATGGGGGGCTGCGTTGTCAGAGTGCCGAGCACCTGTCCTGAGAATCAACCCCTTTGAAGGGGCTCATCTCCAACAGCCCCAAATGGAGGCACTGAAATCAAGTCACTCTTAAACCCACAGGCCTAACAGGCCAAAACATGACAACGTACCTGAATGTAGACCGGTAGCTCGTGATGTCCAGTTGTGAGAGATCAGCATCACCTCTGTACCTGCCCTTCCGCAAAGCCAACACCTTGCGGAGTAGGAGAACAGGGGTCAGCACCCGCCACAGGAGGAGGGGGAGAAAACTGAATTTAAGGGGGGGAAAAGACACGTTTTTCTAGTGATCTTGTTTGGATTCTGTACCTGGTTGCGTGTGTGTGTGTGTGTGTGTGTGTGTACGTGTACACACGCAGTATTGCCAACCTCAAACATTCAAAAATCATGAGTCAGGTCTCCCACAAATCTTGAGGATGTTTAAATGTTGGTGATGGTTTGTTTTAGGCCAGAAGGATTCATGTTTGCAAGTTTTTTCCTTTCCTCATTCTGAGGGCTAGAAACTTTCAGATCTCACTGAAAAAAAAAAAAAAAGAAAAGGGTGATTTTCAGCCGATCATGTGAATCCAGGAGCTGGGGCTTTAAGAGACATACCACGTATTGGTAATTTCACACAAGATGGCAACTCTGGTTGTATTATAGATGCTCCTGGAGACCCCCCCATCCCAAAATCAGGGACCTAATATGTTAGGTCCTGTACCTTCAGAGTTGAGACAGTCCCTTCTGCCCTGAGGAACCCCCCAGCTAATCAGACAGACAAATGAAGTGTCAGGATCCCTATTATACATCTGGGGAAACTGAGGCATGGGACATTTGTTTGGTTACTTCCCAAAGTCCTAGAGCAAGGCTGAGACAGATGACACCTGAACCCACATCTTGAGCAAAAATCAAATGGGAGGCCATGGGTTTAGTGGAGAAAAAGCAGGACTGGAGCTCGTGAGACCCAGATTTAATCCCTTGCTCTGCCATTACCTTGGGCAGGTCACTTCCCTCTGCGTGCCTCAGTTTTCCCCATCTGTAAAATGGCAGACCTGTGTAAGAGCTAGGTGTTATTAACTGCTTGAATCCCACTCCACAGCCCTCTCCAACCAGTTTCTCAAGACTTGCTAGTGGTGACTGGGAGCGGTGAGCGAGGCTGTGTCTCTGTAAACGAAGCCATTTGTGATGCTCACAGATGAAGGTACACCAAAGCGGTGGATGCTCCCTGATGTTTGACCATAACCGTGCCGTGCCTCAGTTTCCCCCTCCATAAAGTGGAGATGGTGACAACAACACATGGAGGGGCTAAAATGAATGATATGACCCTTCCTTGCCTCACAGTGGGGTCGTGAGGATAAATGTGTTAATGGCGGGGGGGGGATTTCAGAGTGTCAGGGACTGACTGGATCTCTAGGGAGGGGGTGTTTTCTAGCGGAAGGGTCTCACTAGGCTGTATTCCTAGTTCCGCCTCTGGCCTTCTTGGTCAGACTGCACAAGTCACTTCCCCTTTCTGTGCCTCAGTTTCCCCCATCTGAAAGAGGGATGATATAGGCCTCCTTTGTAAAGGGCTTTTTGGGATCTACTGATGAAAACGCTAGGCCAGAGCTGGGTGTTATTAGTGCCAGTGAAGTGCTCAGCTGCTACAGAGACAAGGGACTTAGACGAGCTTCTAAAATTAAACTCCAAACAGTGTTTAGCGCTTATGGGGTTTCCTGGACTGTGACAGCCAGACGGGCCTATTAAGAAAAACACACTCCCAATCACCACCACAAGGCAGGTTCCCCGAGATGCCCACACACAAACCATTGCTCACACACCACCACACATTCACACTGCCATCACACGCAGATTCTTGCACCCCTGAGGGTGGTGTGTGTCATGAAAGGCAATGAGATTGCCACCATAAACAGATCCTCTGCAGCAGCAATACATTTCATACACTAGTCACACAACACACACCTTCACAGTGTGTTTACCATGACACACAGAGTACACAGAAACACACAAAGCTGTATGCAACGCACACCACTGCACTCACACTACACAGCTTCCCAGCATTTACAAATGTATGTATGTCACCTTCCTTATACTCTCCACAGCACTGCCACACAACTCCCCCTGCACAACCACTCACACCACACACCACTGACTTACTAACACACACCAACATTTTTCTGTTCAGTTCAATGAGAATGTATTGTCATGACAAGCTACACACATGTAACCAGGCGGCCCAGCATGCCAAGGAAACATCTGTGTAAGAGAGTCACCATCACTAGCAACACACACACAACACCTGCTATTCACACAACTCACCATACACCTTCACACATCCTCTTGTGAATACACTCACACACACACACACACACACACACACACACACACAAATCTTGCAACTTCTTTGACCCCACAGGCTGCTTTTCCCATCTCTCTGCCCGGCTGGCTCCCAGGGACACCAATGGCAGCTGCCCATCAGGGGAGATTTCGGGGACCCTTTGAACTGGAACAAAAAACAGGTGCTTCATTTCAGCCAGAAACATTTATTTCGACTCTAGCGGGCCCTTGGGGTCACCCGTAGCCCTGTCCTGAGAAGTAGCCACTGACCTCCAGACAGGGCCAGGGGAATTGTGTGGAGTGTGACAAAAAAGACCCCTGATGCCATGACTCAGAGTCCCTTTTACCCCTTATCTGTGTCACTTCCTCCCTCCCAGAGCTGGTCCAAATAGTTTTATTGAAATATTTATTGACCAAAAATGGCTATTAGACCCAAATGAAAGATGCCACCCAATAATAGTCACTGTGGTGGGTAGAGTTTGGTAATTTGCCGCAAACCAGAAACTGATCAATGATTAATAGTAATGGGGAGGATAAAGGAGAGGCAGCAATACCTAGTGGGTAAAGTACTAGCCTACGCAGACGTGGCTTCTATCCCCAGCTCAGCTGTTGGACGCTGCTAGAGGGCCTTGGATAAATCACTTGACCTCTTTGTGGTTCGGTTTCCCAGTCTGTGAAATGGGGAGATGGATCCTGCCCTCCCCTGCGAAGCACTTGGGGATCTACTCATGGGAAGCACTAGAGGAGAGCTAGGTATTCATGATTTCAGTTTGTTTGTTTTTTTAAAAAACACTTTTCCATTTAAAAAACATGTTTCATTTTTGCAGAGTGGCAAGCAGGCTCTTTAGTGAGATTACTCCGTTTTCAGGTTCTGTTTCTTCCCAATGACCTGTTGTTGGCAGCAGGGTTTTTTTAACCAGTTCTGATTAGTACAACACACAGCTGCTGTTTCCCATCCTTGTATCCTTGCTGCCCTCTGCTGGCCACTGCATTTTATTCCCCTATATCTCCAGAAATTAAAAGAGAAATAGTCTAAGCCAGGGTGGGCAAACTTTTTGGCCCGAGGGCCACATCTGGGTGGGTAAATTGCATGCAGGGCCATGAATCTAGGGCTGGGGCAGGGGGTTGGGGTGCAGGAGGGGGTGCGGTGTGCAGGAAGGTGCTCAGGGCAAGGGGTTGGGGTGGATGAGGGATGCGGGATGTACAAGGGGGCTCAGGGCAGGGGGTTGTGGAAGGGGTGCAGAGTGCAGGAAGGGTCTCAGGGCAGGTGTACAGGGAGGGGTGCAGCAGGGGGCTCAGGCCAGGGGGTTGAGATGCATCAGTATGAAACTGCACAAAAACCTGAGAGTCTCTGGATTAAGTTGAGAAGTGTGAGCAACAAGGGTGATGTCATGGTGGGAGTCTGCTATAGACCACCAGACCAGGGGGATGAGGTGGACGAGGCTTTCTTCCAGCAACTAGCAGAAGTTACTAGATCACAGGCCCTGATTCTCATGGGGGACTTTAATCACCCTGATATCTGCTGGGAGAGCAATACAGCAGTGCACAGGAAGTTTTTGGGAAGTGTAGGGGACAATTTCCTGGTGCAAGTGCTGGAGGAACCAACTAGGGGCAGAGCTCTTCTAGACTTGCTGCTCACAAACCGGGAAGAATTAGTAGGGAAGGCAAAAGTGGATGGGAACCTGGGAGGCAGTGACCATGAGATGGTCGAGTTCAGGATCCTGACACAAGGAAGAAAGGAGAGCAGGAGAATACGGACCCTGGACTTCAGAAAAGCAGACTTTGACTCCCTCAGGGAACAGATGGGCAGGATCCCCTGGGAGAATAACATGAAGGGCAAAGGGGTCCAGGAGAGCTGGCTGTATTTTAAAGAATCCTTATTGCGGTTGCAGGAACAAACCATCCCGATGTGTAGAAAGAACAGTAAATATGGCAGGCGACCAGCTTGGCTTAACAGTGAAATCCTTGCTGACCTTAAACGCAAAAAAGAAGCTTACAAGAAGTGGAAGATTGGACAAATGACCAGGGAGGAGTATAAAAATATTGCTCAGACATGCAGGTATGTTAGCAACAAGAAGAAAGTCAAGGAAAGTGTGGTCCCCTTACTGAATGAGGGAGGCAACCTAGTAACAGAGGATGTGGAAGAAGCCAATGTACTCAACGCTTTTTTTGCCTCTGTCTTCGCGAACAAGGTCAGCTCCCAGACTGCTGCACTGGGCAGCACAGTACGGGGAGGAGGTGACCAGCCCTCTGTGGAGAAAGAAGTGGTTTGGGACTATTTAGAAAAACAGGACGAGCACAAGACCATGGGGCCGGATGTGCTGCATCCGAGGGTGCTAAAGGAGTTGGCGGATGTGATTGCGGAGCCATTGGCTATTATCTTTGAAAACTCCTGGCGATCGTGAGGTCCCGGATGACTGGAAAAAGGCTAATGTAGTGCCCATCTTTAACAAAGGGAAGGGGGAGGATGCAGAGAACTACAGGCCAGTCAGCCTCACCTCAGTCCCTGGAAAAATCATGGAGCAGGTCCTCAAGGAATCAATTCTGATGCACTTAGAGGAGAGGAAAGTGATCAGGAACAGTCAGCATGGATTCACCAAGGGCAAGTCCTGCCTGACTAACCTAATTGCATCTATGATGAGATAACTGGGTCTGTGGATGAGGGGAAAGCAGTGGATATGTTATTCCTTGATTTTAGCAAAGCTTTTGATACGGTCTCCCACAGTATTCTTGCCAGCAAGTTAAAGAAGTATGGGCTGGATGAATGGACTATAAGGTGGATAGAAAGCTGGCTAGATTGTCGGGCTCAACGGGTAGTGATCAATGACTCCATGTCTAGTTGGCAGCCGGTTTCAAGCGGAGTGCCCCAAGGGTCGGTCCTGGGGCCGGTTTTGTTCAATAACTTCATTAATGATCTGGAGGATGGCGTGGACTGCACTCTCAGCAAGTTTGCAGATGACACTAAGCTGGGGGGACTGGTAGATATGCTGGAAGGTAGGGATAGGATACAGAGGGACCTAGACAAATTAGAGGATTGGGCCAAAAGAAACCTGATGAGGTTCAACAAGGACAAGTGCAGAGTCCTGCAGTTAGGACGGAAGAATCCCATTCACTGTTACAGACTAGGGACCGAGCGGCTAGGCAGCTGTTCTGCAGAAAAGTACCTAGGGGTTACAGTGGATGAGAAGCTGGATATGAGTCAACAGTGTGCCCTTGTTGCCAAGAAGGCTAATGGCATTTTGGGCTGTATAAGTAGGGGTATTGCCAGCAGATCAAGGGATGTGATCATTCCCCTCTATTCGACATTGGTGAGGCCTCATCTGGAGTACTGTGTCCGGTTTTGGGCCCCACACTACAAGAAGGATGTGGAAAAATTAGAAAGAGTCCAGCGGAGGGCAACAAAAATGATTAGGGGGCTGGAGCACATGACTTATGAGGAGAGGCTGAGGGAACTGGGATTGTTTAGTCTGCAAAGAGAAGAATGAGGGGGGATTTGATAGCTGCTTTCAACTACCTGAAAGGGGGTTCCAAAGAGGATGGATCTAGACTGTTCTCAGTGTTACCAGATGACAGAACAAGGAGCAATGGTCTCAAGTTGCAGTGGGGGAGGTTTAGGTTGGATATTAGGAAACACTATTTCACTAGGAGGGTGGTGAAGCACTGGAATGGGTTACCTAGGGAGTGGGTGGAATCTCTTTCCTTAGAGGTTTTTAAGGTCAGGCTTGACAAAGCCCTGGGATGATTTAGTTGGGGATTGGTCCTGCTTTGAGCAGGGGGTTGGACTAGATGACCTCCTGAGGTCCCTTCCAACCCTGATATTCTATGATTCTATGATCAGGAGGCTCAGGGCAGGGGGTTGGGGTGCAGGAGGGGTGCGAGGTGCATCAGGGAGCTCAGAGCAGGGGTTTGGGGTGTGGGTTCCAGCTTGGTGCCGCTTACTCTGAGTGGTTCCAGGGTGGCAGTGGTGCACAGCGGGGGTAAGGCAGGCTCTCTGCCTGCCCTGGCCCCATGCCTCTCCCGGAAGCAGCCGGCACCACGTTCCTGCGGCCCCTGAGGGAGCAGGGGGGCAGACGGCTCTGCGAGCTGCCCTTTTCTGTGGGTACCTCCCCCGAAGCTCCCATTGGCCATGGTTCCCTGTTCCCAGCCAATGGGAGCTGTGGGGGGCGGTGCCTGTAGATGAGGACAGCGTGAGGAGCTCTATGCTTCCTCCCCCTCCCCCCAATCCCCAGGGGCTGCAGGGACATGGTGCTGACTGCTTCCGGGAGTGGCACGGGGCCCACAGCACCACGGAGGGCAATCCCGCGGGCCAGATCCAAAGCCCTGACCTCTGGGATCTGGCCCACGGGTTGTAGTTTGCCCACCCCTGATCTAAGCTAATATGGGGCCTAGACAGATATACTGCAGGGACTGAGCTGTGGTGCTGTCAAAGGCCTGGGTTCTGGTCCCAGTTCTGTCACTGGCCTGCTGGGTGACCTTGGGGACCCCAATCTGTACCTGAAGTTCCCCTCTGTAAAATGGGAATAAAGCTACTGGCTGCATTGTGGAGTGCTGGCAGGCCTAGGCATGGAGCAGTGCTAGGCCAGCGCTAAGTATTACTCCATCTCAGCCTATGGTTGTTGTATCACGCTAGCACCTAGAGCAGGGGTTCTCGCAACAAAATTCTTTGGTGGCCTCACAGTGCGGCCACCAACTCTCACTGTTGGCCACACTGACACTTTCCCCCTAAAATACGAATAACTTTAGGAAAAACAATTCAATGTGCGCAGAGTCACATCCAAGTCATTGCAATGTGTATCTGTAGGGGTTTTTGGCAGACTTAATAACAAAAATAATGCTGCCTCCCCCTTTGCCCCCCATCCAGGGCTTAATGGGTCCTGGGGCTTGGTGTGAAAAGTGATGTTTGTATATTTGTTAATATCACAACACACTTAGTAGCCACCTGGGAGGCTCTGAAAAGTGATATTAACAAACATACAAGTATCACTTTTCAGGGCTGCCCAGGGGGGTGGCAAGTGGGGCAATTTGCCCCAGGCCCCGGCCCCACAGGGGCCCCCACGAGTATGTTGGAGGTTTCCCCCGCCTCCATCTTCCCCCATCCCCCGGCGTCTCAGCTGGTAAGGGGGCAGGGCTGTGAGCTGCGGCCGAGCGGCGGGCGCTCAGGCCCCGCTGGAGACACCACGCCGCTGCAGCGTTGTCCGGGGCCGCTCCTGGATGAGGCATGCTGAGGCTCCGACAGAGGGGGTAAGCGGCACAGTAAGGGGCTGGGGCCGGGCACCACCCTGACCCCATCCCCCATAGCCCTGACCCCAGCGACAGCCCATTATGTAATTGCAAATGTATACATACCATTAAAGCATTTAATGTTTTTAAATAATGTATTTAGTGTATTTTCAAATTATTAAAATAATTTTTGAATGTATTTCACTGGTTACACTGCTCTACAGCCAAAATGCTTCTGAAATAAATGTAGTCAAACTTTACTAATTCTGGGTCACTCAGAATGAAAATGATGCTTAAAATTGTTGATTGGCTCTAGTTTTCAAGATATGCTATTGGGTCAGTATATACGACCCTTGACTTGGGAATGGCGGAGGATAAGTGAGTTATAAAGGGAAGGGATCTCAATTTAAACCAGAAATGACTAAAATACATCTTTGATTGGATCTATGAATAAATCTATGACTGGGTTTGAACAGTACTTGCTTTTTAGGCAAAACAATGAATGATGCAATCTGAAGCTGCTATTGCGTCATACATGATATGAATTGCATCATGTTATTCCTAGACGTCATGGATGATGCAATCATAACGAAGCTTACATCACTCTGCTGAACAAATTGCCCTATATCAGCTCTAGAAATCGTACAGTGTCGTGCTCTCTTATTTGTCAGTGTTTGATTTTGCAAAGGGACACATTTCTGTTTAGCCAAAGTGATCAGAGATGCCTTGTACTTGTGTGAACAGTGCAGATAACTTCTGCTATGTTTGTGGTGAAGTGACTTTTGCATCACAAAAGCACAGTATAACCACTATGGTTAAGAAAGCCTATCACCTTTATTTTGGCTGCAAAATTGAAGAGCAGGACAAGAGGTGGGCCCCACACATATGCTGCAACACTTGTGCAACAAATCTTCGCCAGTGGTTGAACAGGAAAAGGAAATCTATGCCTTTTGCAGTGCCAATGATTTGGAGAGAGCCAACAGATCATACCAGCAATTGTTACTTCTGCATGGTGCCTCCAGTTGGGAAAGGTGTGTCAAAGAAGAAAAAGTGGACTGTGAATTATCCAAACATTCCATCAGCTATACGCCCAGTACCCCACGGAGAAGGACTGCCGGTTCCTGGTGCACCAGAATCATTCTCACTTGAGTCAGACGAGGAAGAGGATGAAACTTCTGGTCCTGAACCATCAATGTCACAGGACCCACATTTTCTCCCATCCTCCTCCTCTGAACCATACCTCATAACACAAGGTGAACTGAATGACCTTGTCAGGGATTTGGAACTACCCAAGAGTAAGGCAGAGCTGTTGGGCTCCAGACTACAGCAGTGGAATCTCCTGGCAGGTGATGTTAGGGTTTCCATGTTCCATGACTGTCAAAAGGATCTTGTCCCATTCTTCTTCATGGAAGGTGATCTTGTAGCCTGCAACAACATCAGTGGTGTGATGGCAGCCCTCAACATCGTTCACTATCCAGATGAGTGGAGACTGTTCATTGATTCATCGAAGATGAGTCTTAAAGCTGTTTTACTGCGTAATGGCAATGTTTTGCCATCAATTCCAGTTGGTCATGCAGTCCATATGAAGGAAACCTAGGACAACATGAAACAACTTTTGAGGTGCATAAACTATGACCAACATCAGTGCCAGCTTTGTGGCGATTTGAAGGTTGTTGCTCTCTTGCTTGGTCTGCAGACTGGATACACAAAGTACTGCTGTTTTCTCTGCGAATGGGATAGTCGATTCCCACTACATCAAGAAAGACTGGCCACTCCGACAGTCATTGGAGCCTGGGAGGAAAAGTGTTCAGCATCCACCACTTGTTGAATCAAGGAAGATTTTGTTACCACCCTTACACATCAAACTGGGTCTGATGAAGAACTTTGTCAAGGCCATTAACAAAACATAAGCAGCTTTCAAGTACCTCCGTGGAAAATTTCCAAGGTTAAGTGAAGCTAAGATAAAGGAAGGTGTCTTTGTTGGTCCTCAGATTCGTGAACTTCTTCGAGATGATGCATTTGACCATGCACTGCCTGGCAAGGAAAAGACGGCATGGAAAGCCTTCCAGTTAGTGGCAATAAATTTTCTCAGAAACAACAAGGCAGACAACTACAGGTTGTTGGTGGAAAACCTCCTCAAGGCATACAAAAGCCTTGGTTGCAACAGGTCACTAAAGATACATTTTTTGCACTCTCATCTAGATTTTTTTCCACCGAACTGCGGAGCAGTGAGCAACGAGCACGGCGAGCGATTTCACCAGGACATTGCAACAATGGAGAAACGCTATCAGGGCAAATGGAGCCCATCAATGCTAGCAGACTATTGCTGGACAGTGACAAGAGATGCTCCATTTAATGAATACAAGAGAGAAGCCAAGAAGCGCCGGGTAGACACTGAATAGGACTAAACTACGTACATACGTTTTTTGCCTTTTGTTTCATAATAAATGTTGTTTATATAACCCTTTTGCTGATTTGTAAAGTGTTATATAAACAGGACAGGTGAAATATTATCATGTAAAGCAACCATAAACACATGAAAAGACCTAGGTTTACAATTTATGATTAAAACTCTACTATCTACACAATATACATAGACATAAAATGTAAAAACTTAAATATCTTAGAAACAGTAGCCAATCAGTTGTTTTAATTGTCATATTTGAATTCAGCACATCAAAATACATAATAAATAGCACATTTTATCTCTGAAGCAGACGACTTCTCAAAAATTGTAGACCAGTGTTATTTTTTACATTTCCAAATACATGTTACTAGAGTATTGCAACTTTTTTTTATGGAAGGGGCCCCCAAAATTGCTTTGCCCCAGGCCCCCTGAATCCTCTGGGCGGCGCTGTCACTTTTCACAGATAGCTAGTAAGTCTGTTGTGAAAAGTGATAGTTGCTGAGAAAAGTGATATTAACAAACATGCAAGCCCCAGGACCCATTGAGCCCTGGATGGGGGGGGGGCTAAAGGGGGAGGCAGTGGAGGCCAGAGGCACTGGGGGGTTGGGTCCGGGGCCAAGGGAGGCAGCAGCTGTCCGGGGGGTGGGATGGATACAGGGCGAGGGGAGGCAGTGGGGGCCTGGGGCAATGGGGGGGATGGGTGCGAGGCCAAGGGAGGCAGCAGCTGTCCGTGGGGAGGGGGGCGGATACAGGGCCGGAGCGATGGGGGGGTGGATGCGAGGCTGGGGGAGGCAGCAGGGTCAGGGACCAAGGGAGGCAGCTGTTGTCCGGGGTGGGGACGGATACAGGGCCGGGGGTGCAGCAGGGGCCGGGGCGATGGTGGGTGGGTGATGAGCCCCACTGTTGCGTGGCCAGAGCCAGGGCCTGGTGCTTGCTGCCATGCGGCCAGGCCCGGGGCTCAGTGCCCGTGGCCAGAACCCGAGCTGGGGATGGGAACTGCGTGGCTGGAGCCAGGGATCAGAGCTGTGGGTCAGCGCCCAGGGCTAGTGCCTGCCAGCGCCCGGAGCTGGGTGCTGGAGCCCAAGAGTGTGGCTGGAGTCAGGAGCCAGTGCTCGCTGCTGCGCGACCAGGGCCAGGGGTCTGCACCCAGGGCCAGCTCCTCCCACCATGTGGCCGGCGCCCAGGAACAGATCTGTGGTCGGCGCCTGCTGCCGTGCAGCTGGGACAGGGGACCAGCGCCAGGGGCTGGGGCCGCATGGCTGAAGCCCGGGGCCAGCACCTGCCACCACATGGCTGGAACTGGGGCCCAGAGGCTGAAGCTCCGCGGCCAGAGCTGGGGGTCGGCACCTGCTGCCCTGTGGCCAGAGACAGGGGTTGGCACCGGAAGCCCCGTGCTTGGAGCCCGCTGCCGTGCGGCTGGGACTGGGGGTCGGCGCCTGTGGCCAGCGTGGCCGGAGCCCGGGCCTGGAGCCAGGAACCAGCACCTGCTGTCACACAGCTGGAACCAGGGGCCGGAGGCTGAAGCCCTGCAGCTGGAGGTGCATCCAGGAGCAACAAGGAGGGAGGGGCCAATGCTCCCTCCTTCCCCCATCAGCACCCAGGAGGCTGTCATGGTTGCACAAAAAGCCCCTGGTGGCCGCATTTGAGAAACATTGACCTAGAGCCTGCAGGCAAGATCAAGATTCCTTTACGCTAGGTGCTGCACATATACAGCCATTAACAGCCCTTCCCTTGAGGAGTTTACAATCTAACCAGACAAGACAGTAAAAAAAGACAGGGAGAGAGGGAGAGAGATGCAGAGAGGAGGGTCATGCCTAGCACTTATCAAGCACTTTTCCCTCAGCAGATCTCAAAGCGCTTTACAAAGGAATGATGCCTCCTTTGCCATTGGAATCTATCTACTTTTTTTTTATAATGGGGAAATTGAGGCACAGAAAGGGGAAGTGACTTCTCCTGGTTCACACAACAGGCCTATGGCTGAGAGCACATGAGCTTTGGGCACAAAGACAGGTGGAAAGGGAGAAACGGAAAGAAAGAAAGAAACTGAGACAGACAGAAAGTGAGAACTCTCTGGAGTTTCTCCTCTGTTCTCACTCCCCTGACAAACCACAGCTGCTGCTGCGTCTCATTCATGGATCTCTGCTGCCCCCAAGTGATCGCTGCATTTTACTCATTTAAATATTTAATCTTAAATAGAACAAAATAAGGCCTAAGACTGTGTACACACACATGCGCGCGCACACACACACACACTTTATTCCATTCTATTTTATTTTTCTCTTTATCCTATTCCACTCCACACTAATATCCCATATTCTGTTCTAATCTATTCTGATTCGTAGGCCGGCCGCACAGACTGCTTGATTCTGATAAACGGGGTTTTCTTCTCAGACATCCTGTACCACCGGATCACTGTGCCCGGCCTCTGGCAGGGCCGGTTTGGAGAGTGTGGACTCAGCCGACAGAGAGAGGCACAGGGTGTCTGGGACCTGTACGACACAACCGAAAGGGAAGGCCAGTTGCTATTCTTGTATTTGGCACTGGTGCAGCCGCAGGTGGAACCTGTGGCCAGCTCTGGTGCCCACAGTTCAAGAAGGATGTTGCTAAGTTGGAGCGGGTGCTGAGCAGAGCCTCAGGAATGCTTAACGGATTAGAAGGCCTTGCTGCGATTTGCTCCTTGAGTGCTAATTTACCGTAACAAAGGGAAGGCTACGGAGGTGACTTGATTACAACCCCTCGGTATCTACATGGGGAGCAAATATTTAATAACGGGCTCTTCAGTCTAGCAGACAGAGATAGGGTTGCCAACTGTCTAATCACAGAAACCCAAACACCCTTGCCCCATCCCTGCCCCGTCCCTTCTCCGAGGCCCAACCCCCACTCACTCCAGCCCCCCCACCTCCATCGCTTGCTCTCCCTGATCCTCACTGACTTTCAGCGAGCTGGGCCAGCACCTGTGGAATGGTCCCCCTCTGTTCCGACCAGCTGTCATTGACTAGATGGGTCCCGTTATCTTGTTCTGATCTCTGCTCCTGGGTCCCAGGAAGAGAGGGACAGTGACAGAAAGAGATAAAGGCAAACCATAAGTGAGAGCGGTCTGTGGCGTTTCTGTTTAAAATTTCTACTTCTAGTCACCTTTCAAAATACTGCTGCTGGGTGTCTGCTGCACTCGACTTCCCAATTAATTTAGCCATTAAAAACCCAAAGGAGCATACCCAGGATTTTAAGGCCAGAAGGGACCATTTAGATCATCTAGTCCAGGGATTGACAACCTTTGGCACGCGGCTCTCCAGAGTAAGCACCCTGGCGGGCCAGGCCGGTTTGTTTACCTGCCGCGTCCGCAGGTTCAGCCGATTGCGGCTCCCACTGGCCGTGGTTCGCTGCTCCAGGCCAATGGGGGATGCAGGAAGCCGCGGCCAGCACATCCCTCGTCCCGCGCCGCTTCCCGCCACCCCCATTGGCCTGGAGCGGCGAACCGCAGCCAGTGGGAGCCGCGATCCGCCGAACCTGTGGACGCGGCAGGTAAACAAACTGGCCTGGCCCGCCAGAGTGCTTACCCTGGCGAGCCGAGTGCCAAAGGTTGCCGATCCCTGATCTAGTCCAACTTCCTGTTTGGCACAGGCCAAAGAATTATAGCCAGTTACCTTTATATGAAGCCCAAGAACTTTTGTTTGACCAACGTCTCTCCCCCAGAAAGGGATCCAGTCTTCCCCTGAGGGCCGCGAGAGACAGAGGCTCCACCACTTCCTCTGGGAGTCTGCCCAAGAGGCGAGTCGCCCTCAGTCTCCGAGCAGAAGGAGGCACACGCCATTGCTTCTGGAGACCAAGCTCATGGCATTCACCATTGGCGCCTTGCCTTCTTCAATCCCTCCCGCAGCTTCCACAACCCCCAACTCAACTCCTCCCTTAGACTAGGCTGTCTGCCCCCTCCCCAGCCATTGCAGCCTCCAGGTGGCCCCATTCCCACCTCTGCCACATACCAGGGCTCTGTCCCTCATGCTGCCCTTTTCCCCTGCACCCCCAGATCCAGGTCCCCCCCTATTCATTCCCAGCATTTTTCTGTGCACTCATTCCCCACTTCCTCCATCCCAGGATTTCCTATTGCTCTAGTCCCACATTCTCATTTTTTCTCTGCCTGGAAACAAAGCTTTTAAGGGTGTCACCATTTAAACTGTACTGGGAGGATGGGCAGAACTGAGCTGTGGGGAATGTGTCAGTAGTGGCCATCAACCAGTTATTTAATCTATACACAGCTAAAGATGGTGGAAGCTGCTTGGTCTGGTACCCAGATGCAAGATGCTCCGTGTGTTCCCCATTTCCACCCTCTGCTTCCCCCCCCCCAAAAACAGTAGGATTTGGCTCACTGATGCCTAGAACATTCCTTAAAATTTGGAATTGATTGGACATGGTTTTCAAAAGTTATCATATTACGTACAAACATACAAATGGCGAAGTGTCACCATTGAATGTAGGGCTTCACTTCACCCAGGCAAAAACATAGACCTTATTTCTAATTTGAATGTGTCTGGCTTTAGATTCCAGCCATTGGTCCTTGTTATGTTTCTTTGCTAGCTTAAAGAAGCTTTCAGTACCCAGTATTTTATCCCTGTCAAGGGATTTATACAACACAATCAAGTCATCTCTTGATTTTACAACCAAAAAAATGGCCTACTGGGTCAAACCAAAGGTCCATCTAGCCCAGTATCCTGTCTACCAACAGTGGCCAATGCCAGGTGCCTCAGAGGGAATGAACAGAACAGGGAATCATCAAGTGATCCATCCCGTCGCCCATTCCCAGCTTCTGGCAGACAGAGACTAGGGACAATCAGAGCCTGGCGTTGCATCCCTCCCCATCCTGGCTAATAGCCATTGATGGACCTAACCTCCATGAACTTATCTAGTTCTTTTTTGAACCTTGTTAGTGTCTTGGCTTTCACAACATACTCTGGTAAGGAGTTCCACAGGTTGACTGTACGTTGTGTGAAAAAATACTTCCTTTCATGTGTTTTAAACCTGCTGCCTATTCATTTCATTAATTTTGTTAATATCCAAGCGCCTTCCAGACACAGGGCCGGCTCCAGGCACCAGCCCAGCAAGCAGGTGCTTGGGGCGGCCAAGGGGAAGGGGCGGCACGTCGGGCTGTTCGGTGGCAATTCGGCGCTGGGTCCCTCTTGGAGGGAAGCACCTGCCGCCGAATTCCCGCCGAAGAAGAAAGCGGTGGGGTGGAGCTGCCACCGGAGTGCAGCCGATCGCAATTGCTTTTTTTGTTTGTTTGTTTGTTTCCGCCGCTTGGGGCGGCAAAAACCCTGGAACCGGTCCTGTCCAGACATGCTAGTCACATTGCTAATGCACCTGGCAGGTATTATTGGACAGTTTACAACCACACAACAGAAAGGAACACCACAGGGAATTCTGGGAGATGTTCATTACAACCTAAATAGAAGGCCTTTTGCTGGAGTTGTTTAAAATTAGAACCAGGCACATTGTGAAACTCATACCGCCCAAAACAATGCTGGTCTGGCTGTCATTAACTGGATGGATCCAGAAAACAAACAGTTACATCTCTGCTTCTCTGTCCCTGGGAAAGAGACGGAGCCCAGCAGGCCAGCAGTGAGACTTGTTTGCGGTTTCTCTGGTGTTTTGAAAGTCTGTTTCCACTCTCATTGCAAAGTGCAGGTGCTGCGTCTCATTCCTTGGTCTCTGCTGCCATCTAGTGCCCACTACATGTTACTAATTTAAATTGCTAATCGTTTTTTCTTTTCTAACACCCAATATGTCAAGAGATTTTCACTCTCCATTCACACCAACAGGAAATCAGAGATGAATTCATCACACCACAGTTCTTGTGTGATCCAGTGCTTAGAAAACAGGGTGACTGAGGTTTACTTATCAACCTAGACAGCAGCTCATAAATGCCTTCGACTGATAGATATCAAATGTTCAGACTCAGTCTGTTGACTCTAGTCACATTCTTATACAGATTACATCACCATAGTATCTGAGGGCTAGGCACTCTGAAAGTTAGGCACCTAAATGCATTTGAGCATCTGGGTTTCCAGTAGCATATTAAGCAAAATAACTAGATCAGGGATCGGCAACATTTGGCACGCACTCTCTAGGGTAAGCACCCTGGCGGGTCGGGCCGGACAGGTTTGTTTACCTACCGCGTCCGCAGGTTTGGCCGATCGCGGCTCCCACTGGCCGCAGTTCGCCGCTCCAGGCCAATGGGGGCGGCGGGAAGCCCTGACCATTTTTAAATCAAGACTGGATGTTTTTTGAAGAGACCCGCCCTAGGAATTATTATGGGGAAGTTCTGTGGCCCGTGTTACACAGGAGGTCAGACTAGATGATCACAATGGTCCCTTCAGGCCTTGGAATCTGAGTCTGATCTCCTGCATTACACAAGTCAGGTAATTTCACCCAGTGATTCCGGCATCGAGCTCCTGACTTCTCTAAGCGAGAGCCTACCTTTTGGACAGAGACATCCAGTCTTGATTTGAAGACCTCAAGAGCTGGCGAATCCACCATGTCCCTAAGTTGTTCTAGTCGTTATTACCCTAACATCCATCCCACGCAGTTCAGACCGTCTGGATCCACATGGCAGAGGGAAGCAACACTGGAAATTTAAGGAGATGTTTAATACGACCAAAATGGAAAGCCTGTTGCTGGAGCAGTTTAAAATTGAGTCTGGACACAACGGATTGATGAAGTAATGCAGCGAGAGCAATCCATGATAGCTGACTAGATGGAGCCAAATAGTGGTGTCTAAGCTCTCTGTAGCCAGACAGAGAGAGGAAAGAGGCGGAGGTAAAGTGAAAACTTTGTGGTTTCTCTTTAGTTTCAAAATTCTATTTCTGTGATCAAACTGCAGCTGCTGCTTCTCATTTCTTGGCCTCTGCTGCCCTCTAGAGCCCATTATGTTTTACTCCTTTAAATTTTTATCCTTACCAAAATAAATACATAAATGGAGGAAAGGTTTCAAAAGCACCTAGGCGGCAGATTTCGAAAGGTATTTAGGTGCCTGTGACACAGACATGCCCAGGTATACCCACGCAGGCATACGACCTCTCTGTCTGACCACCATCTCAATATTTCACTGAAGGGTTGTGAGGTCTCTGCCCAAAACTAAGTAGCCTCTGATTGTCATGGGTATTAGAGACAAGGTGGGTGAGGTAATATCTTTGATTGGACCAACTTCCGTTGGTGAGAGAGATGGGCTTTCGAGCTTACACCATTGAGGTGCAATAGGCCGATGGTTTGGCTGCACACACACACAAGCTGTCCACAAAGACAGAAGACATCAGTCTCAGCACACTCTTCATACCGGGGATGACACCCTAGTTTTATCAACAACCCCTTCTGATTTATCTAATTAATATAAAAGAACCAAATATGCAGTTCTGCCCTGCACACTAGATTGTGTTACGTGCTTACCGACTTACTAGCAAATACAAAACTATTAATCTGACTATTTGACAGGGATTTTCGGGATTTCCCTTGTTTATCCCCATTGTACCAGGAAGGTCACAATCACCTTTTCCTCGTCCTGTACCCAAATCTGGGACATTCCAAAAATGGAGCCGGAGATCTAGTTAACCCGGAAGGTTTTGTTTGCCCTCCTTCCCCGAAGCGTTAGTCAAAGGTCTTATTCCCCACACTAAAACCTAGGCCAACAGTGCTGCTCTATTACTAGCCAATATATGACCCATTAAATACACTTTGTCCCTTACCACCTTCCACGGCGTAAGCTCATGTTCCCTTCCTCACAGGGACGAGTAGGCCTCTGCCCCTCCTTGCCCTCAGGGTGTTCATCTTGGGTTCATCCACTCTCCTCACACAAAAAGTGCATTTGGTGGGTGGGGCCCATCCCCATATTTCTCTCTCCGCCGACAGCTTGTCAGCCCAAGGGCAGTCTGTTGAGCTATCCCCCCCACCTACACCCTTTTGGCTTTTTGCCAAGGTCTTTTCTCACCCCTCCTGGTTATCCAGGGCCTGTGTTTCGTCCATCCCTCCAAGTATCCTATGGTGCAGCCTCCTCCTGAGAGGCCCGGGATAAGGGCTCTGATAAGTGTGTGACTTAATTCACCTTTGTTTTCTTTCTCTTCTTGCTCTGTGTCTCCGGGGACGTCTCCTTCCTTACCATCTCAGTGGCTTGCAAGAGCATGACTAGGTTCCTCCAGCCCCTCTAAATTTCTTTCCTCTTTACCTTGCCCAGTGGGTTTTGTTTCCAGCCTCTAGGGCCCTTGTACCCCACTTTGCTTCCCTGTTGTGAAGGGATCTCCATCCAGTATATGGAGATAGGGCAATCCATCCACTACGCCTACGCCTTTCCCCCGAACGGCCTCTTGACGCCCGAGGGCACCTTGGCCATGGGACGGAATTTCTTGTCCCCGTCTACACATTTGATTTTGACCCTAGCTCCAGGAAGCATCCAGTGGGGATTCCTCAGCACTCACCCGATTGGCCAACAGGAGGGGGCAGTGCCCACTACACCTCATTTGGTGCCTTCTCCCTACCGTTACCGAGAGAGCAGGGACTTTCTTCTCCCTGCCTCGGGGTCTCAGTCCAACCACTGAACAGTGCAAACCCACAGGCCATGAATGGACAGTCGCTTTTTATATGTCCTTTAGGTACACACTAAAAACACCCTACGGCTTGAGCACCTCAGGGCTCCTTCCTCTTTCTCTCCTCGGTGCCCTTTCCGGCCATAGACTCTCCTCCACTCCTTCTCCCCAGGTTCAGTTCAAACTAATCATTGGCAAGGAGGGGTTGGACCTGCTGCCTCTGCCTACCCTTGAGCTGCCCCTCTGCAACCCCAGTACCCTTTCCAGCCTTTAGCAAGGCCTGCAGCCCGGGGGGTTTCCAGGCTGGAGCTCCCCAGCTCCTCTGGCCTTCCCCCAGCCCTGCTCCACTTTAGGTACCCTGCTCAGCTCCCAGCAGCCAGGCCCTTCTCCCTCAGGAGATAGAGGGAGAGTGTGTCCTGCTCCTGGCCCACTGCCTTCTTATATGGGCCAGCTGGGCCCTGACTGCGGTGTGTCCCCAGCGGAGGCTGCTTCCGCAGTCAGCCTTTCCTCAGCCACAGCCCTCCCCAGGGCTGCTTTTAACCCCTCCGGGCCGGAGCGGGGTGACCGCTCCGTTACAAGTGCCTTGAACATCTGACTCACGCTGGGAAGGCCCAGCCCTGCAAACACATCTAGTCCGTTTAACTGCAGCATGCAGATTGACTAGCTGATGCCTCCTAACCCATCTATTGTCAGGAAGACGTTGCCAAAACTGTTCCCGATCACAGAGTCCATAGTCTGCCCCCCAGTTTGGGGATCTGGCCTTTCCAGACTGGGCCACAGTTTAGTTTCTGTGCAAACACATGGGGCCATATTCCCCCATCTTGCCATGCTAAATTGCTGGTGATATTTTCCCTCCTTGGACAAGCCAACCTGGTCCAGGACAGCTGCCTTAACCACACCAGAGTCTCTTGCATGAAGATCACAGGGAGACACGTATGCTGCCTCTGCTGCCCAGTTACATAGGGTGTTGCCAAAGAACTCACATTGTTCTGTCCCAGCCAGCTCCAAAGGCTGGTATCGAAACAACAACTGAGGAGAGCTGGCAGTTTTTCAAAGGGACACTATTAAGGG
>NW_020698674.1:0-2859 GCF_002925995.2 Terrapene triunguis
CATTTCCCAGAAGTGATGGATGAACCTCCCCACACCCAAGCTGCTCTTGAGCAACACTTGTAGCTCTGAGCAGGGATGGAAGTGGCGTGACTGGCTCCCTGTTTCTGGGCGTGAAACACTGACTGAACCACACAGTTAAAGCCACAGTTTCATGGATGCAACTTCTTTGTGTGCCTCTTCCCCATGCAGCGGGAGTGTATTTCTGTCCATATTGGCCAGGCTGGCGTGCAGATGGGCAATGCCTGCTGGGAGCTGTACTGTCTGGAGCATGGGATCCAGCCGGATGGAATCATCTGTTTGGAGAAGTCCTTGGGGCAAGCTGATTCTTCCTTTGGGACCTTCTTCAGTGAGACTGGGTCAGGGAAGCACGTGCCCAGAGCGCTGTTCATAGACCTGGAACCCACAGTCATTGGTAAGACACCGGAATCTGCATAGACCAGATCCCTTCTTAGAGTTTCTATCACTGACCTGCTGGGAAGAGGGGAAAACACAACCTTCCTCTCCACTTCTCAATAACTTCTGACACGGAGCTTTTCCTGCAGACAACCCAGCGTTTGGGGGTAATCCTGTCTGAGCCTAGATCCACAAAAGCTGTTTAGTGGCCTAACTTCTGTTGGCTTCCATGGAAGTTAGGAGCCCAAATACCTTGTGGATCTGGGCCTTAGTGCCCAGATTGTAGTACCCACACTCAGTCAACAGCAGAGACCCTGGAACATGCTCTACAATGAAACTTTGACTAAATCACAGCTCTCAAGCTGAGGCCCTGAAGGTGTTCATGACCCCTCCTCCCTTACAGATGAGATCCGAACTGGGACCTACCGCTCCCTGTTCCATCCTGAGCAGCTGATCAGTGGCAAGGAGGACGCTGCCAACAACTATGCCCGTGGCCACTACACCATTGGGAAGGAAATCATAGATCCCGTGGTTGATAGGACTCGTAAAATGGTAAGTAGGCAAACTTCTTTTTCTGTACTTCCCTTTAGAAGTCGAAGGGACTGCAACCCGTCTAAACCAGACTGGAATAACGCCGGTGAGGGATGAGGGACTTAACAGGACTGTTGGGGAGTGGGTAGAACTTCAGTCCAGGGATTTCCTTTATGCTGTGCTCCTCTCATGGTCTCTTTGCTGGCTGAGGTGAGGTAAATACAGAGCCCATCACTCCTGGTATAAGGAGGCAAAGCCTTGACTTGCTCTTCCCGTAGTTAGCCTAGAAATAGAGCTCCTTGTGGGGGCTTCTCAAATACTCCTCTAGCACTGAGAATCTTACTGAATGAGCAGCTGCTCATTCAGTAGCAGATTTAGTGCTGTCAGGCACCGGCCTCTCACTGCCTAGACAGCTAACTTGAAAGCCTACCTCTGGCTGAAAGTCAAGAGGAATAATTGTATCTCACTCCCATGTGATCGTTGTGTTGGGGTTTTTTAGCTGGAACTGTCAGTGGAACAGCAACCCAAGAATAGACCAGCCACAATGTCAACCTGTAATGGCATTTGCCCACCCAGCTGTTGTATGGGAATCTAGCACCAAGCCTTTAATTCAGTGAATGCTGACGAGGGTCATTCTTGGGATGGGAGGAAACCCTCAAGCTGACTCATGAACCAGCATCTTGCTTGGTACAGGCACTGTGTTCTACCTCGGCTGGCTGACTTATTCAATAAAATCTTCCACCAGTATTATCTGGTTGCTGTTTTGGGAGTTCTTGTCTTGATGTCTAGCAATCTTCAGTTCCCCAACAGATTGTCATTACAAACTACTTCTGACTTTGTATTTATGCATCATAATTACACACAGACCTTCAGTTATCCCATCATGGGCACGTGTTAAGTAGCTGATGTCTGGATGGTGATGGAAGGGAAGAGGGGACCCAGTATGGGTAGCATGACCAACACTAGTTCAATGTCCTCTTACCTTGTGCAGGCTGACCAATGCAATGGCCTTCAAGGGTTCCTGGTCTTCCACAGCTTCGGAGGAGGCACAGGCTCTGGATTCACGTCCCTCTTGATGGAGCGTCTCTCAGTGGAGTTTGGGAAGAAGTCCAAGCTGGAGTTCTCGGTGTACCCTGCCCCACGGGTCTCCACTGCGGTGGTGGAACCCTACAATTCCATCCTGACCACCCACACCACGCTGGAGCACTCGGACTGTTCTTTCATGGTGGACAATGAGGCCATTTATGACATCTGCAACCGGAACCTTGATATTGAGCATCCCTCCTATACCAACCTAAACAGGTTGATAGCCCAGATAGTGTCGTCCATCACGGTTTCCCTGAGGTTCGATGGTGCCTTGAATGTGGATCTCACTGAATTCCAAACTAATTTGGTGCCCTATCCCCGCATACATTTCCCCCTCACTACCTATGCGCCCATAGTCTCGGCAGAGAGAGCCTACCACGAGCAGCTCTCGGTGCCTGAAATCACCAACGCTTGCTTTGAGTTCTCCAACCAGATGGTGAAATGTGACCCTCGCCGAGGCAAATACATGGCTTGCTGCCTGCTGTACCGGGGGGATGTGGTGCCCAAGGATGTGAATGCAGCTATAGCAGCCATCAAAACCAGGAGGTCCATCCAGTTTGTGGACTGGTGCCCAACTGGGTTTAAGGTGGGCATCAATTACCAGCCCCCCACTGTGGTGCCGGGGGGAGACCTGGCTAAAGTGCAGCGGGCCGTCTGCATGCTGAGCAACACCACGGCTATTGCAGAAGCCTGGGCCCGTCTGGATCACAAGTTTGACCTGATGTACGCGAAACGGGCCTTTGTGCATTGGTATGTGGGGGAGGGGATGGAGGAGGGGGAGTTCTCCGAAGCCAGGGAGGACATGGCTGCTCTCGAGAAGGACTATGAGGAAGTTGGCAGGGACTCTGC
>NW_020698675.1:0-1017 GCF_002925995.2 Terrapene triunguis
TTTTAACTTTAGTCCAGTTTTCATCTGATTGTGGACAATGCATGACCCTTCCTCATATTATGAACACAACTTTTAGGTCTCTATCTGCTTGATTTGTAAAAGACTTTGCCAAAAGCTTTGTAGGCCAGTGAGATAATTGTGTTAGGTTTACATGGATAGAAGGCTATGCTAATAAAAGACCCACAATGGACAAACTTAACTATGAAGCTTCTTGTTTGCAGATATCAAAGAAGTTTCTTTTATTGGGAAGCCAACATTGTATTGTTGCTGAAATGGACAAATTTTGTTTATATGATGTAAAATCCAATAATGCCACAACACCAGAATCCATCTATCATTATAAATTAGAATAACCACATGTATGTAAGAGTTTAGAATTCCCCAGACTGCATATTGATAACGAGTTCAGACACCTCTTCTACCGCTGAGTCATCCTGTCAAACCCTCCCTGTGTTCGTGTAAACACGTAGTACAGCAGCACCTTAGCCTCCCTATTAGCTCTTTCCCTCTAAACATGTTAGAATTTCTGGGGTAACCTCAGCATGCTCCCTGCCCAGACACTTAATGTTTATACTCTGGGAAACACAGCCTTTCAAATTGCTAGCTCAATACAAATGAACATCTGAGAAAGCTCATTTTGGGGGGAGGGGACATTTCAGATTTACTTTTGGGTCTCTGTTTGCCTAAAAAACAAACAAGCAAATCACCACCAATTTTTGAAAGTTTACAGTGCTCTACTTAGTTAGAAGATAGGGAATCATTAGCTAAACATATATATTCACGGCATATTGGTCATCTTTATAACCCTGTCTGCCCAAGAGCATACTGTGTGTCAAATGATGCCTGGTTCTGTGTGGGAGTACAATTGGGAGCAGAAAGTATAAGAAGTCTTATTCCTCCTTGTGCAGGGGGTAGGCACAATCCTAGTGAACACAAGGATTTGATAAGTGTAGTGTCACTACTGGCAAAGGACTCCCCAAAATGGGTGGAGAGGGGAAAGGGATATACTCTCCCTTC
>NW_020698675.1:1027-7689 GCF_002925995.2 Terrapene triunguis
CTCAAGAAGCTACAAGTCCCTGATTCTGCACTGGCTTGGTCAGTGAGCAGCCTAGAGATGCCACTGGTGTAAAGTCTGCCCTATGTTGCTGGACATTCACTGGGTGTGGCAGATAGAGGGGTCTGTAAGGGGGCTGGTTACAACGCCTTGATTACCTGCCCTGGCCCAAGTACTTATTAGAGCAACCTGGGAGCTTCTCTAACTTGCTTATCTGGCTATCATCCCCAAGGGACCATCTGCCAGCTGGAGGGTATTGCACTCTGGCTATTCCCCTTCCCTGTCCCCAGCATGCCCCCTCCGCTGGGGACTGAGGGGGAGGACTATGTAGGGGCCCACTCTGCTGGTTCTCTGCCTGCTGGGGGAATCCCCAGAAGGGCAGTTATGGTGAGTCTCTGTTTCCTTTGTGCCGCCTGAGTGGTACAATGGGAGCAGAGTAGAGATGAGAGTTTTCTGCTTACAAGGGACGTAAGTGGTGCATAGGCCCTCTGCACAGGAATGCATTTCACCCTCGGAGAGGAACTGGGAATAAGGCCTGCAGATCTTGCAAACCTATTCCTCCTAATGAGGGTTGCCCTCATGGTGAAATGACTTAGGATTGTCACAGGCTTTAACAGAAAGAAGTCTGGCCTTGTGACAAGTGCTCAGCATGATCATATGCAACACAGGTTGCCTACTTGGCTCTGATGTATTGCTCTCAATGCTACGCGGGAGCTCCCTACACAGATGAGTGGCTTAGTTCTGCTCACTCTGGATCCCAGCAAAGCTCCTGGCAATTGCCATCTATTCCTCTTCCTCAAAACAGTACGGCCAGAGAGAGTCTTTGGTGCTCTGGAAGTGTGCAGGACCCTTTCTTCCCTCTCTAAATATACCTTTTTTGCATAGATATTTAGCTAATCCATTGAGGAAGAAACACTGGGTTAATTGGTAAGTAAAACACTGTTAGATGTCAGTTGAGTTTTTCACAAGCTATGAAATCAGCATCTACCTGATTGCTTTCTTGATCCCAAATGGGATCATCTTCCAGTAAACCATTTGTGTCATACTTTCAATTAATGTGCTAGGACATCCAAGATGCTACTGCCCTAAAGTATGCTTGAAAACAGAAGTTTCATTATAGGGATACTTTAATCTCATCTTTTTCCATTGTAAGACAGTTTGAGTGGGTGGTGAGCTATGCCATTTATACTCTGAACAAAGTCTCTTCTTATTACATGCATTATGATTTGTCTTGCACCAGAGATGCGAAGCTAATACTGTGATAAAGAAACAGCTGACTTGCAAACTGTGCTGCTTATCTGTTACTATTCGCGAAACCAGAATTGAAAGAAATGAAAGGAAAATGGGAGAAAATAACTTTTGACATTTATTCTTTCAGGGGTATGTATGACCATATTTCAAACCTGTATCCACAACTAATTAAGAATCCCACCGTTCTAAGCAGAGTTCAGGAGTTTATGGGGTATGTACTGAGTTACTAGAAATGTGATTCTTGAATTCATGGCTTAGAAATAAAAGAATGATGGAATCCTCAGGTCTTTTAGCAGAGTTTGTTGATCTTGTTTGTGTGCTAAAGAGAAAGTATAGGCTCCTTCTGTTATGATTATATACCTAACAAGAATAAGAAGTTCAAACATATATTAAGAAGGGAATATGCCCTGTTCCTTCAAAGAGGCATTTGAACTAGCACTGCAAACAGGTTTAAGTAATGCCAAGTATCTCACAAGCTTACTGTATTCAATAACTTTATGGACAAGCTTGTGTACTGAATACCACATTGGATTATCTCTTGGCACCTGTAATTTTTCCATATATATTTCCCACTGTAGACATTTTGTATAGTGTATATTCTATAAGGTCAAATATATTGTATGTTAGTTACTAAGTGCTGGAATCTCTCACTTACACCTGTGAGAATCAGGAATGACTTTGTTCAAGTCAATGGAGTTACACTAGTATAAAACCGGTGCACATGGGAAAAGAACCAGGCCCTAAACTGGGAGGCTCAGCATTTGGCCTACCTTATTTATTTCCTTAGGTTCATGTGTTGATATAATTTCTGTTTTCTTTCTTTGACTACAAATATTTCTGCAAAACCTCAGCCATTTCTGTAAGCTGTGCCTTTTGCCCATCTTGATGCTAGGAAGCGATGGCTCCATGGGTAGCATGCTTTCAGTAGTTCTGGACCCCACACTAGGACTTGTGCTTGTGGCTCATGCTGTTATTGCTGCACATATAAGTAGTGATCCCTCTCATAAGGTACTACATTAAAGGCATTTTTTTTGGCCGGTTCAAGCAGAAGTTAAGAATCCCAATGCTTCCTTACAACCCCTCTAACCCCCAGCCCACCTTTTCTCAATGAAAAGAATAGCAGGAAATCACTATGCCCTGGCAAACATTCCAGGTGAAGTTTTATGCTGCATCTCCAAAGAGACTCAGCACAGCAGGTGCAGCCCAGGGAGGTGGATGGGAGTGAAAGTGGCTTTATACCGCCATTGCATGGCCCAGATTATGGATTGCTGTGGGAACTGATCTGCTTTACAGCAATATTTGCTGGGCTGCCTATTGGCTGCTATACAGTACAGAAAACCTATAGCCCTGAGAGCTATGACCATGCCCCCAAATGTTCCCAGGATGCACATTATTCCTGAGCCTATGGAGGGGGGGAATGGGGGCATCATAGGGCCATTTATGTCAGCCCTACCCTGCACAGCACCAGGGGAATTCGGTTGCAGTCATTTTACACTCCTGTATGCTTACCAGACTTGGGTAAAGGGGCCGGAGCAGGGGTCAGAATTTGGTCTGGCCTGTTTTAACAAAACATTGTGTTTTATATTCTAAGCTCTGTCTGGGAGGTTGGGGAGGACGGGGGGAGAGACAGCAATTGCTGAATATCATTATCACAACTACATTTGCCTGTGGTTAATCCACTCTATTATTTAGTTAATTACGGTGTAAAGTGTTGTTCTTTGTAGGATACATGGATTTTTTTTTTTCTGTAGAATTTGCTTTGGGCCTTTGTTGCAGGGGAGGCCGGACAGTGAAAGAGAATAGGGACAGTGTCCATTCAGAATAATGGAAAGAGACTTCTTTGTAGGCCAGAATTGTTGAGATTACGTTAAGAAAGCTTGACTCTCAGACGAGAGTGCACAAGCTTTCATAATTAGGGCCCTACCAAATTCACGGCCATGAAAAACACGTCACGGACCACGAAATCTGGTCTCCCCCATAAAATCTGGTCTTTTGTGTGCTTTTATCCTATATTATACAGATTTCATGGGGGAGACCAGCGTATCTCAGATTGGGGGTCCTGATCCAAAAGGGAGTTGCAGGAGGGTCAAAGTTATTTTAGGGGGGTTGCAGTATTACCACACTTGCTTCTGTGCTGCCTTCAGATCTGGGCAGCTGGTGACCGGTGGCTGTTGGCCAGGTGCCAATCTCTGAAGGCAGCGCCCCACCAGCAGCAGTGCAGAAGTAAGGGTCGCAATACCATACCATGCCACTCTTACTTCTGCGCTGCTGCCTTCAGAGCTGGGCGGCCGAAGAGTGGCAGTTGCTGACTGAGGGCCCAGCTCTGCAGGCACCAGCGCAGAAGTAAGGGTGGCAATATCATATCATGCCATCCTTATTTCTGCGCTGCTGCTGGCAGTGGCTCTGCCTTCAGAGCTGGAATCCTGGCCAGCAGCATCAGCTCTCCAGCTGACCAGCTCTGAAGGCAGCACTGCCACCAGCAGCAGCAAGGGTAGCAATACCGCAACCCTCCCTACAATAACCATGTGACACCGCCCCCCCCAACTCCTTTATGGGTCAGGACCCATAAAATTACAACACCATGAAATTTGAGATGTAAATCGCTGAAATCATGAAATTTACGATTTAAAAAATCCTATCACCGTGAAATTGACCAAAATGGATCTTGAATTACATAGGTGCCGACTCCGTGGGTACTGGGTGCTTAGCACCCACCAGCAGCCAAGCTCCCCCCCTCACCCCCCTGCTCCCCAGCACCTCTCCTCTGCTGGCAGCCCCACTGATCACTCCTCCCCGTCCCTCCCAGCGCCTCCCACCCGCCGCGAACAGCTGTTTCGTGGCGTGCAGGTCGGCTCTGGGAGGGAGGGGGAGGAGTGGGGTTAGGGGTGGGGCGGAGCAGGGGCGGGAAGAAGCGGGGTGGGGGCTTGGAGGGAAGGGGTGAAGTGGGGGTGGGCCTGGGGCGGAGTGGGAGTCAAGTACCCCCTGGGTAGAGGGGAAGTCGGCGCCTATGGTGAATTTGGTAGGGCCCTAACTATACAGCATCCTTTGGACTTCAAAGGATTTGCTGCAGGAATTCGATCAGTGTCTTGAGGCTCTCCCAGAATCCTGAAGACGGTGTGTTAATTCCTGAGCAAATGGATTCATCAGAAGACTTTAGACATGTAGGAGTATGCTTGTGATGTCTCCTTTTCTCCCTCTCCCCTGTCTCCCTAGGGGGATGCTTGTTCCAGGTTCTGGGTGGTCATGACTTAGAGCCAGATGGGGGATGTTCTAAAGCCTATTCTTGCTCCCATTGAAGTCATTTGGAACTTTACCATTGATATCAGTGGGGGAAAGAGTTAGACCAGCACTGAGCGCTTTTGAAAATCCCATGCAGACAGTATACAAGTATTGTGCTGATCCAGTCAGCAATGGTGTATGCATCATCACAATCACTTACCTTGTACACAGTGCCAAAAAACATGGCCCTTTTAAGTAGATCACTGTGAAGGGGTCAACTCACCGCTGGAGTTGCTCTAGGTGGTCAGGCATGGGAGCTCTCACCCTGTCTGGCACCCCCTGCTGACAGATGCTCTGGTCCTCTGGAGGTCAGCCTCCTCCTATGATGATCCTAAAGCCAGGTCATGATTTAAATCCACCCATTCCAAGGTGACATACAGTTCAACAAAATAAAAGTCCAGTCCTTATATCTGGTGTCCGGCTCCAGTGCTGAGCCCTGTGGTTATTTCCCCTTCTCTGGCCTCGTGCTACCATACCAGTGGCTGGTATGGGAACCCAGGCAAACACACTACACCACTTCCCAGCCCAGGGAACCTATAACCAGCAGCCAAAGACAGCTCCATCTCACTTCTTGCTGCTACCTCCATGGGCTTTTTCCTACTCAGCCTCTCAGGCCTTCTCCCCTGCAATCTCTCAGTCCAACTCTTGATTATTTTTGAAAGTGGTTTCTCATGTGTAATTTAATATAAAAACTAAAGTTGTCATATATACAGACAGGACCCTCTTCTGGGTACATCACACTGTTGAGTTGTTTTAAAAAAACCTCAACACTTGAGTCATCCCACTGTTTATAGACCTGAGGTACCTTGCCTGCCCCTCCCCTGCCATATGTGAGAGGATAAAGCAATATAATGAAAGTTAAATGTATGTCTCAGTCTTCCTCTTCTAAATCATAGCGAGTATTAGGCCAGGATGGGATTTTTGAAAAGTCCTTAGTCTAGTTTCTGGTGACTGGCTTTCTCTATTAACCAGTCTGAACAAGTAGTTTCACATTTGGCTAGTATCATTAAGCTTACCTAACTCGCCAGGCATCATTTATCTCCATCCTCTCCAACCTCAGGATGTGTCTTATCAAAGGGTTTGTATATACAGGGAAGTTAATATGGAATAGCTAAACACATTAGTTATTCTGAGCTTTTTTTCTCATGTAGACAAGCCCAAAGTCTTTGTGAGACCTGAGTGCTCATCTGGGTCATGATTCCTTTGGGGGTGAAAGAAAAACAAACTTGTATTAACAGCTGAAGTTGCTTACTCAGTCACTTCTCTGTCTGAAAATAAATTTTTTTTTTTTGGTCTCTTTGCATCCCAGCCCCCGAGTCTTTGATCTCCGCTTCCTGAATGCAGTTGGAGATCTACTGGACCTTATTCCTGCATTATTCACGTATTCAGCAGCGGGTTGGTGTAAGGGTGACCCAGCAGGCTTTGGGAGATATCAGTGGGACATGGGTCACTGCTCTGCTCTTATCAAGGTGAGGGCAACACAATTTCTCATAACTTCTAGCCCCTGAGTAGACTTGTATCATGATTATGTTGATGTAATCCTCATTATTATTTATATTTCAGGAACATGTAGGGGCCTCAATCAGGCGTCAGGGCCCTATCATGCTGGGCACTACAGACACATCAATCTTGATTCCATTTTGTTTTAACTGATACTGTACATAGATAAGTTTTCTAACAAATCATTCTAGTTCTTGCTTTTGTATCATGTTACTCTTGTATTTGGTCTTTCATTTGTCTCTAAATTGAAGTTGTTTAATATCTGAAGATGGCTAAAAGCCATGTTGGAGAGACAGATAAGAAGTTCCCATGCATTTTTTAAGGGGTACAATATATCTCAGAATGTGACTCTGAAGTGTGCTACCTTTGAAAAGGGCAGCATCTGATTTTCCAGAGCCCCAGTCTCTTGTCCCTTGGTCTGGTAGTGATCAGGAAGACTGTCGAGGCAGCGTTTTAGCTTTCTGGGAGGAGGAACGGGAGATACCTGCATCTGATTTAGAGGTAGCCTCTTTGTGTAAATTTCGGGAGTTAAAGATGCTATAGCAGGCTGTGCAACTGGTGATTTTCACTATCATCCAGGAGAAGCACTATGGTACTATGGCAATGGGTGTGATATAAAAATGGTTAGAAATTGG
>NW_020698676.1:0-1432 GCF_002925995.2 Terrapene triunguis
TTCCAAGAGGCAGGAACCCACAGGTGGAGGAGGTGATAAGCTAGGAGATCCTTTCCCACCCATCTCAAACCATCCCAAGTCAACATTAACCAAATACCATTGCCTTCTACCAACTGTTTTGTTGGGTGAATGAAATAATCTAGTCATCACAATACAGCTCCTTGCTCCTTGACCTATTGGTGTTAGCCTTGTCCATGAGAGACAAGCACAAGGGTGAAAAAGTTCAGTCTTGCTCCTTCTCCGGAGATTGCTAACCATGGTATCCAAGTGGGGCAGCCCTCTTGGGTGGCCTGGATGGCTCCTATTCTAAAAAGATGATCTTTCTGCATGTGTGTGATATGGGAGCAGAGGGAGGGAACAGCTGCTAGAGAGGGGGTGGTCCCTTACTGGAAGATATAGATTTGTTTTAGAGGAGTCTCATATTCTCACAACTGGAGGTAAGTTTTGCTTTGAGTGCTCTGAAGTTCTGGTGGTCACATTCAGGGCTGGTCCACACTACCCGCCCAATTCGGTGGGTAGAGATCGATCTTCTGGGATCGATTTATCGCGTCTCATCTGGACGCGATAGATCGATCCCAGAAGCACTCCCCCGTCGACTGCGGAACTCCTGCTCGCCGAGAGGAGGAAACGCTGTCGACGGGGGAGCCTGCCTGCGCCGCGTGGACCCGAAGTAAGTAAATTTAGCTCGATATAGGAAACGTCGACTTCAGCTACGCTATTCTCATAGCTGAAGTTGCGTTTCCTATATCGATCCCCCTCCCCAGTGTGGACCTGCCCTCAGAAAGTTTGCAGGAATCTATTGATTGTGAGGAGGAGTGTTAATGTCTCAATTTGAATGTAGCTTGTTTAGGAGGGCAAGTAGCATCACTGTAATTAATGGAGGTGAATCTGAACCGAATGAGCATCTCATCACCAGGACTGTTGTTCTTTTTGTTGGATCGTTGTGTGGTGACGACGCAGGAAAGGAAACAGAACACCAGGTCTGTGGTAGCTGAAAAGCCTTTCTCAGCTTCAAAAGCCTCAAGCCAAAAGCCTCCCAGGAAAAAACCTTTCCTGGAGTTTTTATTATATTACTTGCTTTGTTTACAACACTTCTCATTGGTACAAATCTTGCGCATGAAGAAGACATGCAGTAGTCAATTACATAAGATAGCAAACCCATCTCTTGTGCACGTGAACACCAGCTGCAAGGGTGATGTCAGGTTGCCAATAAGTTTCCCAAATACAGACGCTAGGACAAGGTCACTCCTGCCTTGTGGCCATGGAAACAGTGTGCCGTAACCATGGCTAACAATTTGGGAGCTAGCATTCCTACATCGTTGTGTTCAAATGAGGGTGGAGTTGTTCATTATGGGTCATGCACCAGATTTCAAATGTCTTAACCATTGTCACTCACAAACCTTCTCTTTTCAGATGGGTCGAAAGAACCCCC
>NW_020698676.1:1442-2548 GCF_002925995.2 Terrapene triunguis
GCGATATAGAGGAGTACAAAGAACACAAAACACACTGGCTGTAACATCTCATTGTGGCAAAGTCCCAAAAGGATGAATTCAGTCACATTCTGTGTGGGCTCCATGTACTCAGTTTAAATAATGGGTATATGGAATACCGCTAATCCACCTGCCATGACACAAAACAAGGATAGGAATAATCAACAGATATTGACCGGTGACGGGGTGAATGTCAAGATGCATTGACTGAAGTGGTAGACTTTGTCCAAAAATAAAAAATGAGCAATATGTAACTCAAGAAACTAGAGGAAGTTGGCTTGCGTTACATATTGCCATGAACAGTATATACACCTCCACCCCGATATACCGCTGTCCTCGGGAGCCAAAAAAATCTTACTGCGTTACAGGTGAAACCGCGTTATAGCGAACTTGCTTTGATCCGCTGGAGTGCGCAGCCCCGCCCTCCCGGAGCGCTGCTTCACCGCGTTATATCCGAATTTGTGTTATATCGGGTTGCGTTATATTGGGGTAGAGGTGTACTCAAAATAATTAGAGTGGAAACTCTGAAGACGATTCATTCTATTCTTCCCCCATAGTGAATCATCAAAGACTTTAACTGTAAGTGAAAAATTTAACCTTAACTACGCTTTATAATCAGCCCTTCCATGATACGCATTCTATTTTATTCTTATTGCATTGTTAAACACCCTTCAGAAATCCCATTTTTCAGCCAAGGATAACCACATCGCTTACCTTTGCATTTGGGCACATAAATGCTCAAAAATATTGATTTGTGCATGCAAACATGAAACTGAGTTAGCTCGTTAAGTAACCAATGATTGAAAACTGGTCTCTGATTATTTTCATCACAAAATTATTTCACAAAATTTATATTTAGTTGAAAAGCCATTTTAACTGGAAAAAAATGGTTTCAGTGGAGAATTTTGACCAGCTTTACACAAAACTCCAATTTACACTAGAATTGAAACACGAATTTATCAGCAGGACTCATGAATACACTTTAGATTATCTATGCTGCTCCAAAAACGCAAAGTAGCCATAAACACTGTTCGATTGACGGGTTAACTCTGTCACCAGAGTGGTGGAAAACAGCTGAAGCCTATTAG
>NW_020698677.1:0-21824 GCF_002925995.2 Terrapene triunguis
CTGTACAGAGGAGATAAGGACACTGGCCTTTGTAGAGCACTTTGAGATCTGCCCACGGCCAGTGTTAGAGAAGGGCTGGGGCCATTAGTCCAACCACACAGGGAATGCTATTGTTCTGCCAACCCCTCAGGATCTCCAAGAGGGTCTAGACCCCACCCCTCCACCCGCCAGGATCTCTGAGCAGGTTCTAAATCACTACTCCTTCCTTCTACTTCTCATGTGCTCCCCCTTCCCCCGCGGGTCTGTCCCATGGCAAGGGCGTGGCCGGCACAGCTCGCTCACCTCTCCCATGCTGGGCTTGTATGCCTTGAACGCCTTGAGTTTGGCCAGTACAGCATGCGCCAGGTGGAAGTTATCTTCATGGTCCCTGCAGCAAAGACAACCCTGTGGGTCAGAAACAGCTCCTCCCCCAGGGGCACACACACTTCCTGTAGGAGATGACCAGGTATCCTTCTCCCTCTGGGCACACTCACTTCCTGTAGGGATGGCTGGGTACCTCCCCATGGCACACTCAATTCCTGTAAGGGATAACTGGGTACCCCTCCTCCCGGGCACACTCACTTCCTGTAGGGATGGCCGGGTACCCCTCCCTCTGGGCACACTCACTTCCTGTAGGGATGGCTGGATACTCCTTCAGGGTTTCACACAATGTGGCAATCTGCTCTGCCAGCATCTCCAGCTGCTTGTTCTTGTCCAAGGAGCAGTGGGAGCTGAAGCAGTTGGGGAAGGTCTGTGGCCTGTCCAGGGAGTACACCTGGGGGGCGGGGGGCAGAGATCAGACCCTGGCGCCTTGCGTTTGTTATACCAATAGAATAAAAACCAGCAGGATCTTATTAAGAGGGATAAGGCAAAGATGCCACATTTATTGTAAATATCAGTCCACTTGACACGTTCTTCGGCCGATGGATAATCCCTTTCTAGGCTGGCATCTCCCTAACCATTCATGTACATCAAGCATTCATCAACATACATTCCATATCTTAACCATATTTTAATTTACTGTCTCCACCACTTTCGGGGTGTGTGCTAATTCATTTGAGACTCCCGGCCCTTTAATCACAGAGGGTGGGGGTCTGTTCCTAGGAGCCCTTGCTGTTACAATGAAGTGAAAGTCACTTAACGGCTTATAGCGTTTGTTTACATTGTATCAATTACAGAATAAACTGCCTGACGCGCACAGAGTCCATTAACGGCTTAAGGCTCACAGCAGGGGTCGTAACATAGTGTTCACTTCAAGAACAAAGTCAATTAACTTGTTTGTAAGTTTTACATAGTAATAAAGTATCTTTCACAGGACAGATACAATCAATGGTTTCTACAGACAGTAGCTTACAAGTTTTAACAGAAGACCCAAGAGATTTTTGTACTTGGTGAAACTGTTGGATTTTAAAGTGTGGGGGACAAATTATGGGGGGGGGTCACTGTCACTTGGGGGAAATCACTGTTAGTACCTTCTTTAATATCCCTACACGTTCCCTGCACACTCAAGCTAACTTCCCCCCATAACCTGCAGCCCCTGGGGTGCCAGGGAGGGACCATGGGCAGCAGAAAGCAGTCTTCACCCTAGTTAAGCTCCTCCTGGCCTGACTGTCCCTGAATGATGGCACAGCTCCGACCCTGCTCCCCATGGCGCTAGCCCTGCCAGGCATGCCATCCCCCATCAGAATTTCCCCTCACTTGCTCAGTGGCCTGGCGGAGCTGTAGCGAGCCCCTAGTGAGGGAAATCCCTTTGCCAGTGCCACTCCTGTTGTGGTGGAGGGACAGCGGCCCAGAGCTTCATGCACCAGCCTGGGACGAAGACACCCCGGGTTCAGGTCCTTACTTGGCTGCAGACTCCCGGGTGCTCTCAGAGGTGTGTCTCTGCCCTGGAGAAGTCAATGTTGGGGGAGGGAGCTTGGCCATGCTTCTAGTCTGGTGAAAGACCCAGCTTAGCCACAGGCAAACCCAGCATCAACGCGCATCTGCCGCTGTCGCTTATTTCACTGGCCGAACAGAAAGAGCCATAGGGGCAAATGTGCTTGGACACCAATAAAACAGTATCGGCCCACGAAGGGTTTGCTGGCGCAATGGGACGGGTGAGCCAGCAAAGCCTCCTGATGCACACTCAGCTTATACCAGCCAAAGCTTCTCTTGGCACAGCTGGCACTGGTGCCCCAGATGAAATAAGCTACAGTGGCAAAAGGACTGCTTTGCCAGCGTAACAGCATCTACCCAGGGGCTCTGCCAGCGCAGCTGTATCAGTTACAGGGGGGGATGTTCTCTCTCATGTCCCCGTAACAAACCCATACCAACAAAGCTTTTGTGTGTAGACCAGGCACATGTCTCAGTTTCCCCATCAATGCAATGGGGCTGACAACAGAGCCCTGCCCCACAGGGACATGAGGGGAGAAATCCACTGACGACACAAGGAGGGGATGGAGCAGTTGGGCAAAGGGCAGGTGTGTGGAATCATAGAATCATAGAATCATAGAATATCAGGGTTGGAAGGGACCTCAGGAGGTCATCTAGTCCAACCCCCTGCTCAAAGCAGGACCAATTCCCAACTAAATCATCCCAGCCAGGGCTTTGTCAAGCCGGGCCTTAAAAACCTCCAAAGAAGGAGACTCCACCACCTCCCTAGGTAACACATTCCAGTGCTTCACCACCCTCCTAGTGAAAAAGTTTTTCCTAATATCCAACCTAGACCTCCCCCACTGCAACTTGAGACCATTGCTCCTTGTTCTGTCATCTGCCACCACTGAGAACAGCCGAGCTCCATCCTCTTTGGAACCCCCCCTCAGATAGTTGAAAGCAGCTATCAAATCCCCCCTCATTCTTCTCTTCTGGAGACTAAACAATCCCAGTTCCCTCAGCCTCTCCTCATAAGTCATGTGCTCCAGCCCCCTAATCATTTTTGTTGCCCTCCGCTGGACTCTTTCCAATTTTTCCACATCCTTCTTGTAGTGTGGGGCCCAAAACTGGACACAGTATTCCAGATGAGGCCTCACCAATGTCGAATAAAGGGAAACAATCACGTTCCTCGATCTGCTGGCAATGCCCCTACTTATACAGCCCAAAATGCCATTAGCCTTCTTGGCAACAAGAGCACACTGTTGACTCATATCCAGCTTCTCGTCCACTGTGACCCCTAGGTCCTTTCCTGCAGAACTGCTACCCAGCCATTCGGTCCCTAGTCTGTAGCAGTGCATGGGATTCTTCCGTCCTAAGTGCAGGACTCTGCACTTGTCCTTGTTGAACCTCATCAGGTTTTTTTTGGCCCAATCCTCTAATTTGTCTAGGTCCCTCTGTATCCGATCCCTACCCTCTAGTGTATCTACCATGCCTCCTAGTTTAGTGTCATCTGCAAACTTACTGAGAGTGCAGTCCATACCATCCTCCAGATCATTAATAAAGATATTAAACAAAACCGGACCCAGGACTGACCCTTGGGGCACTCCGCTTGAAACCGGCTGCCAACTAGACATGGAGCCATTGATCACTACCCGTTGAGCCCGACGATCTAGCCAGCTTTCTATCCACCTTACAGTCCATTCATCCAGCCCATACTTCTTTAACTTGCTGGCAAGAATACTGTGGGAGACCGTATCAAAAGCTTTGGAGTATCGGGCTGTCTTGCAGGCCTGGTATAAACCATCAGTAAGAGCTGGTAAAGCCAGGGAGGCAGCACCCTCCTCCCCCATACATCCAAGCCAGTGATTCCATGTCTCACAGGGTGTGAGCAGCCATGGTGAGTCCCTGCTGCCCTGTGCTGGCGTCAAACCCAGGGCCCTAGAAGGGAAAGGTTCCCCCTCCGAGCCACGTTGAACACTTAGGGTGGGGTGTCGTATGTCACTGTTCACCTTGTGGCTCTACTCCTCCAAAGCCCGGCCACCCCTCACCTGGCTCTCGTAGGGCAGGAAGGCCACGTTGATCTCCTTGAGGGTTTTGATGGCCTTGGTAATCTGTGACTTGCTCAGCTCGTTGAACAGAGGCTCAGGACAGGCTGCAAGGCAAAGGCAGTGGGTGGGAGTGACAGGAACATGTAGATAAATCTCTGATAATTTTCATATGCCTTTACATTGTGCCTCTTCATATAACCTTGTGGTGGGTCTACCCATGTGTGACCTCTGTTTTCATGAAACTTTGTATCAAAGCCTCATATAGAAACCTTGTATTGATGAGCCTTGGTATATGGAAACTTTGTATCAAAGCCTCATGTAGAAACTTTGCATTGCCCTTGGTATAATGTTATAGCCCCTAAGGATAGAATAAGATAGAAGAAAAATGTCTTTTTGCTAGCAGTAGAACAAGATCTCCCCCCAACCCACTCTTAATCAATTGCCCTGTTGAATGAATGAGTTGTGGATGAGCAAGGCATGGAAGGCAGCACCTCCAGACAGCCTCAACCATTGGAGAGGGGCTGGGAGCCAGACCCAAGGACAATAAAACGTGTCAAGTGGGCTCATTAAAGACAAGCAGACATACTGACCGCCTGGGGAGAGGGGGGGAGGTTAGGAGCCAGCACCTTCTTTTGGAAACGCCCTCTTTGCAGCATTGGGACAACACCCAGAAGGAAGCAGCACAAAGGACCAATGGACACAGACACAGATTTTGAATCTGGTACAGATTTGCATGAGAGGGAAGCTGCTATAAAAGTGAGGTGTCTTGCAGAGAACCCCGGGTCTCGTCTTGTCAACATGAGAGCATCGATCCAGATCTGCAGAAGCCCGGCTCCACCCCCTCCCCCATCTAACTCACCTGGCCAGTGCAGTTAAGGGGAGCAACTATTTGGTAACAACAACAAGACGGAGTGTGCTTGTGTGTGTGTGTGTAAAATATATATATATATCATATGGATATGATACAGTATTAGTGAATACATGTATTACTAATAAATGTGGCGTTTTGTCTTATTCCCCCTGAAAAGATCCCGTGCAGTACTTTAAGTACAACACACAGGGCTGAGGACCCCCAGCACAGCACCAGCCCCCCCGGACGGAGCCAGGACGGGCACAGCAGGGGCAGTAGTGCTGCACACCTGTGGGGAACCTGGGCAGGTCAGCAGGGCCACACAGGAGTCAATGATGAGTCCAGCCCCCCCGAACCAGAGTCACGCCGGGTTCTCGGCTTCTGCAGCATCAGCAGCGAGGGGGGACCACAATCTCTCCTATGCACACCCTGCCATTTCAGTGCTGGGTGAGTGATCCCTGTATAGTGTTGCTGTGTTACTACACTGCTGCTGCGCTCCACCCCAGAGGTAAGTGCATTTCAGTGCTAGGTGAGCAATCCCTGTGCAGTGTTGCTGCGTGTTGTTATGCATCTACTGCAAGGGTGCTGTCTGTCCCACGTTCCTGCTCAATAAACTCCAGATTCTTAGCATCAGCGGAGCTACATTTTGAGCAGTGGTGGAACCAGGAGGCAGCTGGGTCATTGGTGGTTCCACCTTCAGTTATACCTATTGGCTTGAAAAGGCACCACACATATACCTAATGGCTGCCGAGGGGGACGGTTGCCCCCCGGCTCGCTGTTAGCTTTGCCACTGCTTCTTATTAAATGTTCATTGTGCTGCTTCCACCAGCACCTTTGATTTAGTTTTGTTTTACAGACACAAGCAAAATGCAACCAACTGCCTCATGCTGGCCTGGCAGCAGATCTGTGTAATTGAACAGACTCATCCAATTACTGAGCCTTCCCAGAGCCATGTGCTGCCCTCAGGATACATCAAACCTAGAGGACTGCTAGGCTCCCAGTAGATGCGGCCTAGAGCCAAACGCAGGCCAGGCAAGGTGGCCTCGCCCCTGGAGATCAGGTCCAGGGATTCAGTAGGGAGTAAATGGCCAGCAGTGGATGCTTCAGGTTTTGGTGCCCACACAGAGACGGCTGGGGGCTGATTTTCAATTACACACCCGCGGCTGGCCTGGGCCAGCTGACTCCAGCTCCCAGGGCTCAGGCTAAGGGGCTGTTTAACTGCGGTGTAGCCTTTGGGGCTCAGACTGGAGCTGCGAGGTGGGAGGGTCCCAGAGCTCGGGCTCCAGCCCAAGCCAGAACGTCTGCACTGCAAGTAAACAGCTGCTCAGCTCGAGCCCCGTGAGCCGGAGTCAGCTGGCCCGGGCCAGCCATGGGCACGTAACTGCATTGTAGACACACCCTAAGTGCCCGCGAGCCCCGCTGGGAGCTGCGGGTATTTAGCGCCTCTGAAATCCAGGCCCAGGTGTCTCAACCTGGGCACCCAAAGTTAGGGGCCATTCGAAATCTTGCCAGTGTCCGTATGGTCATGAGGCGGCAGGGGGATATGCTGTCCTCTGCTGTCCCCTGCTGGCTACAGTCAGAATAGCTCAGACTCTGGGCTTTATCCCCCACTGACGCTCGTGAAATCAAGTGGCGGATGGGAAAGCCTACGGGGGGGGTTCCACCCCAGCGTCCATATCACAAACCCACTGTTGCCTCAGGCTGTATCTGGGCCCCTCGGTGACAGCCCCTGCAGAGCAGCAAGGGGCTGAATGGGCCACAGGGGCTGAGCGCACCTTTTCCCCAGAGGCAGGGCTGCTGGCCAGTTTGTATCGTGGGGGTGCTGAGAGCCATTGAACCAGACTGTAAACCCCGTATAGGATGGAAACCACTTCAACCAGGGGGGTCCTGCCGCACCCCCAGCACCTCTAGCTCCAACACCTCTGCCTAGAGGGCGTCTCTCCAGGGCAGGAGACGGGGCTGCCTTTGCTTGGCAGAGGGCTGTGACACCAGTACCCTTCCCCCCAGGGCCGTCCTTAGAATTTATGGTGCCTAAGCGGGATTATTAAACTGGTGCCCCTATGCCTGACTTGCTCTTAGCAACACAAACATAAGCTTACAGTATTGGAAAACTTGCCACATGTACTTTATTAAAAACAACGAGGAGTACTATTTCCCCATGTTTATTCCCCCCCACACACTGTTCCTCACACCTCCTTGTCAACTGTTGGAAATGGGCCATTTTGATTATCATTACAAAAAAAAAAATTTTCTCCTGCTGTTAATAGCTCACCTGAACTGATCACTCGTTATAATGTGAATGGCAACACCCATTTTTTCATGTTCTCTGTGTGTATATATATATATATCTTCCTACTGTATTTTCCACTGCGTGCAACTGATGAAGTGGGTTTTAGCCCATGAAAGCTTATGCTCAAATACATTTGTTAGTCTCTAAGGTGCCACAAGTACTCCTCATTCTTTTTGAGTAGTTTTGTATCATCTGCAAATGTTGCCACTTCACTGTTTACCCCTTTTTCCAGATAATTTATGAATATGTTGACTAGGACTGGGCCCAGTACAGACCCCTGGGCGACACCACTATTTACCTCTCTCTGATTCAGCCATTTTGCATCCAACAACCTGCCACCTCACAGACATACTCTTGGCATCCTGACTTGGCTGATGTTAGCAGGTGACCCCAGCACACCTCCCGTCTCAAACCTATGTGCTCTGCGATGTCCAGCCCTGTCCTGCAGCATTCAGAGGAATAAAAAGGTCTGTTTCCTCCTCTAAAGAGACAAAATGCACAGCTTGCCACATTCAGTGGAGTTAGCTAACACTTTTATTTAAACACAGCACTGTTGGTTTAGCTCAGGGATCGGCAACGTTTGGCCCACGGCCCGCCAGGGTAAGCCCCCTGGTGGGCCAGGCCAGTTTGTTTACCTGCCCCGTTCACAGGTTCGGCCGATCACGGCTCCCACTGGCCACGGTTCGCCGCTGCAGGCCAATGGGGGCTGCGGGAAGCCACGGCCAGCACATCCCTCGCCTCGCGTCGCTTCCCGCAGCCTCCATTGGCCTGCGGCGTCGAAACAGATAAAAGTGAAATGCTTTCCAGTGACTAAAACTGAACCTAGCAAGATACAGTTACTTTGTTCAAGATGGCTTTTCTCACTCAAAGTCTTCCAGCAGGACGGTGGCTGTCCCTCCCACCCTCAGTCAGAATCTCCTCTAGAAGCCAAAGTGCTGGCTCCTTTCTTAGGCGAAAGAGATCATTTGGGGCTCTTTACCCCTCTCTTTTATAGTCCAGGGAACCTTTGCAATGGATCCTTCTGAAGGTTACACCTCAACATTTAGTCAAGCTGTGAGGAAGGTGACACTGAGCCTGGTGGCGAAGGAAGGGCCATGGATCATTGGTGTGCGGCTGCTTCTGCTTCCACAGCCTGTCAGTGTGCTTCTTCTTGCTGCTGCTTTTCTGCCTCCCTCTCCTGGGCTCCTGCTTCCCAGTTTTGGTGTTCACACTCTTTGGCTTCCTGCTCAACTAAACAGTTCTGGCGTTCATGCTTCTGTCGTCATTTGTCACTCTCCAGTTTGGCCAACTCTAGTTTTGTAGTTGCTTTGCTGATGCTCCTGTTTTTGCTTTACTTTTGTTCTGTTTCCTTTACCCAAAATAAACAAACAGAAAATAATAAAATTGTAACCTTTCCTTGGGCTGTTCTCAGTCCCTACACTTGAGAATCACGTAAGTGGTTCTCAACCAGACGTGCGTGTACACTAGAGGTACACAGAGGTCTTCCAATGGCTACAGCAACTCCTCTAGATATTTGCCTAGTTTTACAGCAGGCTACATAAAAAGCACTAGTGAAGTCAGTACAAACTAAAATTTCATACAATGACTTGTAAAAAGCAACAAAAGCATCTTCAGATGCAAGAAGTGAGGTTCTTACCCACGAAAGCTTATGCTCCCAATACTTCTGTTAGTCTTAAAGGTGCCACAGGACCCTCTGTTGCTTTTTACAGATTCAGACTAACACGGCTACCCCTCTGATACTTGAAACAATGGCTTGTTTATACTGCTCTATATATCGTACACTGACATGTAAGTACAATATTTCTATTCCAATTGATTTATTTTATAATTATATGGCAAAAATTAGACAGTCAGCAATTTTTCAGTAATAGTGTGGCTGTGACACTTTTGTATTTTTATGTCTGATTTTGTAAGCAAGTAGTTTTTAAGTGAGGTGAAACTTGGGGTACGCAAGACAAATCAGATTCCTGAAAGGGGTCCAGTAGTCTGGAAAGGTTGAGAGTCACTGATTTAAACCGTTACTCCAGTGCTTGAGCTGTAAATCTCAGTTAAAATAGCAAGCAGTATGTAAATCCTGCATGACTACACCACTGTCCCAAAAAATTCTTCGTCTGCCCTCTCTGTAGCACTTTTCCATGTAACTTGAATGTAGCATTAATATTTAAAATAATGTTTTAACTATTGATTAGTTCAATAGAAATCATCAAAATTATTTGCATAAACAGTAGCCTGTATTAAAGCAAAGGTGTCATGATAGATTCAAAGCTGTCGGGATAACATACGACAGTGAGAGTCATTTTGTATATTTCCACAAACATGAGCGCTGGCATTTCTATGATGGAGTTTGAGGAATGTAAAAGGAAAGAAGGTGTAGGTATTCTAGCCATATGATAGAGTTTTCCAAACTCTATTAACGCATACCAAGCCACATTGCTGCTGTACGAGTCTCCCTAAACCACTAAGGACGCTAGCTGGTTTAACTTAGTGTAGTATATAGGACTAGGATAGTATTTCTTTAAGTAGTTTGTGAGCACTCTACTGCTTCGAGACAGACTCGAATTTGAAGAAGGACTCAACGATCCGACCCCATAGTGATAGGATTAGGGCTAGAAGACAAGGAGTTTGTGAGCACTGTAGTGCTATTCACTGTATTTTAGAAGCCATCAGAAATCACTGAGAACCACAGGATAGGTTAAGCTAGACCTTGGATGTCTGCACATAGTTAATAAACATGGTTATTTGGGAGCCAGCTATGCCCGAGCAGTGTCTTCATATGAATTTTGCTGTGTGACACGAAAAACACATAACTTTAATAATGTGTTTTATTATTTTTATTAACACAATGAAACAAATTTAGATAAATGTTCTTAATGTTCTTAATTCACCAAACAACAAACTCCTTCATTTGTAACTAGTGTATAATGTCCCCAGACGGGGTGTACCAGACCCTCTGAGGCCCTGTGCTGGAGGCCTTGTGGCCTTGCCGTTGTCACGGAGTCCCCGGGCAATGCTCTGGAACTGCTCCCCACAAAGCCAGTCAGGACTCTGGGGAGCCTCCTCTCCCTTGGAGCAGACTGTCTTCAGGGCAAGAAGCTCACACGGCTTCACCTCCTGGGTCTCTCCTGGGAGCATTCTGCCCTCCGTGTGCTTCCCACAGCGAGTCTGCCCAGGCGGGGTCCTGGGGAAGCCAAAGGGTTCTGCACCCCCCACTTCGCAGTCAGACGTGACTCTCAGACAGCCAGTAAAACAGAGGTTTCTTAGATGACAGGAACATGGTCTAACACAGGGCTTGTAGGTCCAGCGAATGGGACCCCTCCGCCGGGTCCATTCTGGGGCCCAGCAAGACAGACCCCTGTCTGTCCTCCCTTCCAGTCCCCAGCTAGCTCCAAACTCCAACCCCCGTCCAGCCCCTCCTTCTCTGGGCTTTGTCTCTTTCCCGGGCCAGGAGGTCACCTGATCCACCTTTGCAGAGGACAGGCCCAGGCCATCAGTTGCTAGGAGACAGAGTGTCTGGCATTTGTGTACCCTGGCCCTTTGCTCTGTAGCAACCATACACCCTTATCCCACCACCTAGATACTTAAGAACTGCATAGGGGAAACTGAGGAAAACATTAAGAACAGTCCCACTTCGTCACAGCCACACCCTGCCCCAGAAAAGGGCAGCAGAGAGCGTCCTTCAAGCTGCCTAGAGTGGCTGTGTGGAACACAGCCAATCAGAAAGGGGCTGAAGGGAGCAGCCAATCAGGGCCCAGCAGCATAGTATAAGATGAGATGCAGGGCCATTCTGAAATCAGTTCCTTACTAGAGCTGGGGGAGTGCTGTGGGAGCTATCGGACCTCAGACAGAGCAGTGCTGATGGAAAGAAGGAGCTCTGGGCTGGTTGCTGCTGAGGAAGGGATGGGGATACTGGGAAGTGGCCCTGGGAATTAGAGCAGTGGTGTGGTGTAGATAAAGGGGCATGATGGATAACTGCTATCTGCAGGGGTAGTGAACGGACCAGGTCTTCCTCACCTGCCATTAGCCACTGGGGGAAGTGGCCTGGATTTTGAGATACCTCAGAAGGGGAACTGAACTCTTTAGTGGCCCAGTAGGAGAGCTGAAGTGCCCTCTGAGGACATTGCCTCCAGGGAGAAGCCCTGGAGTAAGGCCTGCTGTCAGAGCTGAAACCACTACTAGACTATAGGACTGATTAAGGATAAGGACCTAAGCCCAAGAAGGGCTTTAGGGAGAGGAAGTGCAGACACGGCCCACACTCAACGGGGGGGTGCTCATGAGACATGAGTGCACCCCTCTACAGTGAGTGAAAAAGTTATTGCTGGATTTGAAACCCACGACTATTCCTTGTTGTTGATTTTTATGTACATATTGTGTGTTAAGGGACAAAGTAAACCCAAAATAAAAATGGGGTAACATCTGTCAGGCCAGAAATCAAGGTTCGGCTCTGGGAGTGGCATAGCCTTCTCTCTCCATAACACAAGAAGGGTCATGTGGGGTGGCAGACTGTCACTTCCCACCTGGCTGCTCTGTATTGGAGTATTGCATTAACAGGCAGTTAATGAGTTCTTTGGCTTTGCAGCACAGGCCGGCCCGGGATGCTGGTGACCTTTCTGAACACAGGCTCTTGCCCTGAGATATTAGTAACTAGCAGTGATTTCCACAGGAGTTGGGCCGGGCTGCTGCTGGTGCCAGACTGGACGGTCTGGGGGGAGGTGTCAGGAACGAAGCCAGCACGGTTAGAGGCAGGGAGCCCTTCACCGGCATTGCTTCGTGCGCCCGCTAGACGTCCCCGCGCTGCACAGAGCCCTGGCCGCCGGTGGGCGAGGCCCCTGGTAAACAGCTGAGGCCAGGCTGGAGCCGAGCGGGGTGGAGGGCACGGGCTGCAGCCGGAGCTCAGTAAAGCCGGGTCCTTCGGCGGCGGGGTGGGCATTTGATATACTTGTGTTCGGGAGGGAAGGGCGCAGCAGCGGGGGCCTCTGTGTGGGGGTCAGGCTGAGCGTGGGAGTGGCCGGGCGGCCGAGCCCCCGCAGCGCGTGACGGGCAGAGGGGGCAGAAGTGGGGTGGGGCTGCGCACCCCAGCGGCCCTGAGTCTGCTCCAGGGCAGCTATGGGCACGCTGCAGCCAGCCCGGTCTGCTCCCCCAGCCCGAGCTGGCTCAGCGTGTGTGGCAGGCAGCACCCTCTATCAGCCAGGCCACTACACCGGGGGGTGCACAGCTGCAGCCTGCGGATCTGCCCCGCCCCCCTCCAGCTCCGGGACAGCTGGTATGGTGTGCTGGTGGGGGAGGGGGTGACGCCTGTCTGTGTAGGAGGCTGTGTGGGGGGTGTGTGATTGGGGGCTGTGCAGGGGTGTGTACAGAGTAGGGGGTTGGCTGCTCTCTGCACGGCTCTGTGTGTGATTGATGTCTGTGCAGGGTGTGTGTGTGTGGGGGGGGTGACCGGTGTCTGTGCAGGGTGTGTGGGGGGGTTGGCTGCTCTCTGTGCAGGGCTCTGTGTGTACACATGAGGGGCGTGTGTGACTGGTGTCTGTGCAGGGATGGGGGGGCGGGTGGCGTGTGACCGGTGTCTGCAGGGGTGTGTGTGTTTGGGGGTTGGGGAGGATCAGTGCTGGGTTAGGGTTCTGTCTGGTTCTGTTTGATATCTTCAGTGAGAGGGGAAAGCGGGGGAGGGGGATATCACACACAGCACGGCTGGGGGCAAACGGGGGGGCGGGGGGTGAATGACCATGGAGATCCTGGGTAAGCTCAGTGGCCGTGCATTAACAGCATCGCCAACGCCAAGCAATCAATAAAAGCCACAAACCATGAGCCAGGCTGCAAAAAAGTCACAAAATTGGCTTTGTTTTGTTTGACTCTGGTTTGGGAGCTGTCAGTCATCCCAGCGTAATGTTTGGCAGTTTTCCCTCTCCCATGTGGACCAGGCCCTAATTTTGATTTTAGCCAAAAGCGGAATCACGTGACTCTGGGAGGTGGGGATTTAAGGAAACGCCACACATTAACAACACTGCAGAAAAGCCAGAAACATCATGCCTTTGACACGACAGTTTCCAACTCCCGTTGTACCTGTGCAGATCTGAGACGGATCCTTTTGACTCTTCCCAGATCCCTCACTGCATTTACACATGTAATTCCCTGGCATGTTGATGCAGGTCCTGTGGGGCTCACAGATTGTAGCGTTTCGCTGGCACTCATCAATGTCTGCAAGGAGAGAGAAAGCGCTAGGTCAGGCTGATCTAGGAGCTGTACCTTGGGCACTGGGGTGACGCTGCTGGGGGATAATCCAGGTGTCCGATATGCACCGTGCTCTGGGGAGACGGGGCTGGTTAGAGCCAGGAGTTCAGTTACTGGGTCAGTGAACGGGAGTGAGTTGGCTATTGTCCGGAATGAGCCGCTCCAGCTGGGAAGGGAAAAGCAGCCCTGCCAGGACACGCGCTGGCTGCTTATTAAAGCTACCAAGCGGATCTGGTGCTGCCCAGTGCCGCAATATCAGTGCAGACGGCAATGCCTGAATGAGCCGTCTGCCCCTGGAAGGGACAAATGGGGAGCTGCTTTGGAGGAAGGGGATAGAGAGTAACATGAGGGCTAGTCTAATGCCTGGAAATAAGTCAGTGATAGAAGGGATGCCAAGCGCTCGGTTCTCGGTGGTACAGCCAGAGCTCTCCCCTCCCTCAGGCACACGGGTGTACCCACGGCTTCCAAACTCGCTCCGAGCTGCAGGGAGCTCTGAGATTGGGTGTCTCTAGGAGTTTAAGTAGATGGGGAAATTGACGGGAACAGCTCCTGTGGAATCGCTCCCCATCCGGACACTCTGGTCTGGAATAATCAATGGACTTCCAAAGAGAACAGCGATCGCCATCAATTCCCCTTGGGGGCAAGCCCTAGGGATTCTCCCCACGGCTCCCGATACCAGCTATCCCCGGACAATCCCCGGGACGCTGGCTGAGATACCTGCGGCGCTGATTTCTTCTTGTGCCTAGACCCGCCCCAGAACACTGGCTGGGGTTATCCCACGCGGCCGGGGGCTGGGCGCAGGAACGGCTGGGCGAGGTCTCTGCCAGGGGAAGCGTTTGAATGAATGGGCTCCTGAGTTCTCCCAGTTCGACGGGCCCGGTGCTCTGCCCCCCGCAAACGGGGGTGTAAAGGGCGGTTTCCATGGGAACGGCCGGCTAGGACTCGATACAAGCTCTAACTACCGGCTGAATGTCGCAAACAAGGGCCTGGAACGCCCCGGCCCCTTCTCCGGTCAGGCCGCCCTGGATGCCTAAGGGGGCATAATGGCCCCCTGGGGAAACACCCTCCCATTCAGGGGGCTCCCTGTCAGTGTGGGGCTGGAAAAGGCTCTGCTCCCAGTCCTGAGGGAGGGGGCAGATTGGGGGTGTGACAGAGCAGGGAGCGGAGCAGGGAGCAGGGCAGATTTGACCTGGGAATGTTGCACGGGGGTTGCATTGGGGATGGGGGACTTCCCTTGAAGGAAGCTACCTGAGCTGTAACCTGAGCGAGGAGGGGGTTGGGAGAAATAACACCTTCTGCCCCGAGACTGAACAAAGGAGAGGAGGAGCAGAGGGGAGGGGGGAGAAAGCTGCTGGAGGAGTTTTGGTTTAGTTTCAGTTTGGGCTGGGTGGTGCAACGCAGGGAACCCCAAGCTGGGGTCTAAGTTCCCTAAACCCCCCAGAAGGACTTGATTGAGGGGTTCTGGTTGTACCTACACGCTCTGCTTGGGACTGTGTTCCTGTCACCTAATAAACCTTCTGTTTTACTGGCTGGCTGAGAGTCACGTGAATCTCAGGAAGAGGGGTGCAGGGTCCTGATTCCCCGACACTCCGTGACAGGGGGCGTGGCCGGGGTGCCCTGCGCTGGGGCTATTCCCTGCTCCCCAGGGCCCATAGGGGGCAGAGCGCACTGTGCTGTATGTGGACCATCCACGAGGCCCCTTCCCAGGCTCAGGGGCACTAGCAGCCTGGATTCTGTGTGCTGGGGACAGCGAGGGCCCCACCCGTCTCCCCAGCGCCTCCCTGCGAACCTAGGGGTTTATTCCCAATCCAAACACCGAGGCAGGGGAGATCCTGGCAGCAGTTGAGGGTCACAGCGCATTACAGCCCGGTGAGTGGATCCGGTGCCTTTGCTGCAGCCGGTAGCAGCCTCTGGCACAGCACCAGGCCTGGAATGAGCCCAGGAACGTGTTTATGCGGTGCCGGGGCGGGGGGGGGGGGGAGGTTAACTGAGCAAGGTGTGGTGGGGGCCAGGGGAGAGCTCACCCTGGCAGGTGTTCTCACTCACGTGCGTGAAGTTGGCTTTCCCATAGCTGGGCTCGTAGCCATCGCTGCAGCTGCAGTAGTAACTCCCAGCCACATTGTTGCAGTTTGCGTAGTGTCCGCAGTCTGGCGGGCTCGCCCCAGACACTCGTTAATATCTGTAATGGAGATATCCCATCTCCTAGAACTGGAAGGGACCTTGAAAGGTCATCGAGTCCAGCCCCCTGCCTTCACTAGCAGGACCAAGTACTGATTTTGCCCCAGATCCCTAAGTGGCCCCCTCAAGGATTGAACTCACAACCCTGGGTTTAGCAGGCCAATGCTCAAACCACTGAGCTATCCCTCCCCCCCGTAATGTAATGCGAGAGAGGACGCTCTGTACAGTCCTGGCACTGAGACGTTCCCCATATCACCCCTGCCCCCATCCCCCCGCACTTAGGGTGACCAGATGACAGAAGTGAAATATCGGGACGCAGGGGGGCGGAGCAAAAAAAAAAAAAAAAAAACATCCCCGGAGCACAGGAGGAAAAATTGGCAGGGGCGGGCCGGGGAGGCGCGGCAGCCAGCAACAACAAACCCCCAATTCTCTTTGTATAGTGGGACTCAGGAGGGACTTTTCAACCTAACATATACCCCAACCCACCTATGGCTGAGACTTTCCTCCCCTCAGACTGATCCTCCTCTCCTCTGGTCCTCCTCTTCACATTTTTAAGCCTTCCTTGTTTAGCAGAGAGCAGAAACCAAAGCCCCCCCCCACACCCACTCCGTTCAAGAGAGCACACAGCAGTACTTGTGTATATCAACAAGAGCCACTCAATCTATGGTGCATTTACAAATGCCTCCTTCCACCCAGATCCCCTCCCTTCCAGGGGAAGAGACTTCGGCTCTGGAAACAGCGATGGCTGGGTCTGCAAGACTGCCCTAACTCCAGAGAGCTCCTCCGTCCCCAGAGGAGGGCAGGGCGGGCAGCATGGCTAAGGGGCTGCTCCTTTAAACCCAGTCCCGGACTGGAGGCTTTTGGAACCGGGGAGCCAGAGGAAAGGGGGCCGAGCAGGCGAGCAGTTACCTAGAGCGAGTGGCCGGCGGCTCAGGAGCAACGCGAGCTGAGCCGGGCTACCATCCCTGCCCCCCACCCAGCAACCCGAGCCGCCCCCCAAAGAGCTCCCTGCACTGGGCGGGGGCAGGGGCGCTCTCTGCCCGCTGCGGGCTGCCGGCGCCTACAAGCCCCGCCCCTGCCTCTGTGCGTGCCTGGGGAGTGGGGTTGCAGCACCCTGCAGGCTCCGGCTGGCCGGGCGGCCGGCGCCGGGAGCTCAGCTGCGCTGCCCCAGGACCCAGAAGAAGCAGGGAACGGCGCCGGCTTGCCACAGTCCCCCAATATCAGGACATAAAGTGCGTCCCAACCGATGTAAGGTCGGGACATGGGACAAGTCCCCTAAAATCGGGACTGTCCCGATAATATCGGGACGTCTGGTCACCATACCCACACTGAGGTGGGTGATGGGACCCAGATGACTGGGCCCCTGGGAGCTTAACAATCACAGTCCTGATTCCCAGCTACGCTCAGGCGGCACTAGGCTGCCCTGGCAGTGGAACGGCCACTCGAGAATCCCCCACCCTGCAAAAGGGGCCACCCCAGCAGGTGTGGAGCTGCTGTAGGGGTCCTGCACCCACTCTGCTCCTAGCCCCTGATGTAGGGCCTGAGGCCGGGGTGCCCAGCACTGCAGCTATTCCCTGCCCCCCAGGGCCCATGGGGGAGGATCGGGGGAGTGTCTGGGGCACACTGTGCTGTGGCTATTCCCTGCCCACCAGGGCCCATAGGGGGCAGAGCACACTGTGCTATTTCCATGGCCCAGACATGAGGCCCCTTCCCAGGCTCAGGGGGACACTAGCAGCCCAGATGCTGCGTGTGGGGCCAGCGACTGTCCCCTCCCTCTCCCCAGCACATCTCTGCAGCACAAGGAGTTTGCTCTGTGGGTCTGTTTATTCCCCATCCAAGCGCCAGGCACAGGGGTGATCCCGGCCCCATGCTCTGCTGGAGCAGGCGAGGGTCACGTCTCATCACAACCTCGCGGACGGCCCCGGTGTGGCCCCTTGCTGGGAGTGGGCACATAAGATGGGGGCCAGAGGAGAGCTCACCCTGGCAGGTGTTCCCACTTGTGTTCATGAAATTGGCTTTCCCAGAGCTGGGCTCGTAGCCATCGCTGCAGAAGCAGTAGTAACTCCCAGCCACGTTGACGCAGTTTGTGTTGTGTCCGCAGTCTGGCTGGCTTGGCCCCAGACACTCGTTAATATCTGTAATGCAAGAGGGGACGCTCTGTACAGTCCTGGCAGGGAGACATTCCCCCTATCACCCCCCGCCCCCCGGCCTCCCGCACTGAGCTGGGTGATGGGACCCAGGCGACCAGGGCCCTGAGCGGTTAATGATTAAGGCCCTGATTCTCAGTTACCCATTTCCGCTGGAATGTCGGAAACAGCCCCCCGAGCCTCCTGTCCCAGGTACGGGGGGGGGGGGGGTTGGCCCCACAAACACCCAGATCCCCCATGTGAGGGGATGGTGGTGAGATGTCCCTTTGGGCTCTAGGTTACCTGTGTGTTGGGGGTGTGTGACAAGCTGCCTTTCCTCTGCCCCCTCCCTTCTTGGATCCCTGCATGGCAGAGGGGGGAGGGAGAGTATAGCCAGGGCTGCCCCATTCTGCTCCCGTGGGGCCCCTCTGCCCCTGGACACCCAGGGGCTGATTAGGGCCCAGGCTGGGGTTCAGATGGGTCAGTGTGATGGACCCCCCACCCTGTGCCCAATCCACAGAGCCCAACACTCCTGGCTCCTGCTGCAGCCGCTCCTGCTGCTCACTCTGGAGGCCCCGGTTCGATCCCCAGGAGGGCGGCCCTCACCCATGCTGCTGCCCCCCTCATTCCCCAGCCGGGCTGAGCATCCCCAACAGGCCCTGGAGTCAGTGGAGTTGGCTGCTCCGGCCCTTAATGCCCTGCTCTGTCCCAGCCCCCCCAGGACAGCGTGGGAGCCCCGTTACCATCACCCAGGTCTCTGTTGGGTAGGTGAAGAAACGATTCCCAGGTGACTGGTATCCATCCAGGCAGGTGCAGTGGGTGTTGTTCACACACTTGGCGTTTGCTGGGCATAGCATATAGCTGTTGCAGTCCCCAGTGGTACCTGCAGGGGCGGGAACAGCTGGGCAGGGTCAGCCAGTGCAGAGCAGCTCCCCCCCCACCCCGACACACAGTGGGATTGACTCCTTTCACACGCCCCAATCAGGGCCGGCTCCAGGCACCAGCCTGGCAAGCAGGTGCTTGGGGTGGCCACTCCGGAGGGGGGTGGCACGTCCAGCTGTTCGGCGGCAATTCGGGGGATGGTCCCTCACTCCCACTCGGAGCGAAGGACCTCCCGCCGAATTGACGCCGCAGATTCCGATCGTGGCTTTTTTTTGGCTGCTTGGGGCGGCCAAAACCCTGGAGCCGGCCCTGGCCCCATTCGCTGATTTTCGTCCCTGGGCGCCTGGCAAACAGCTCCGACGCCATCCACAGTCTGGCAACAAGCTGCCCTCGGCTGCACAGGGGCCTTGGCTCCCCGGGGAGCCCCCGGCACAGACAGGAAGAGCCGCCGGAGCCGGGCGTCGGATCCAGTGAAACATTTTCGATCTCACCCAATTTTTCTGCCTTTTGTTCCTGTCAGTGTTACTCTCATTAGCATCAATTTCAAACCCAAACCTCTCTTCGAACCGGAAAATGGGAATTTTTTGTTTTGAAAATTATTTCATTTTCCCCGCCCCACCCCCCCTGCAATTTTTTCCAGAGTAAAACCAAACATTCCTCTGAACCGAATCAGCATTTTCTGGCAAAAAATGGTTCCTTGGGAAGTTCCTGCCCGGCTCTGCTCTGGATTGACTGAGAGCGGAGTCGGGCTAGTTTGGATCCTGAGCTGCCTCCCATGACCCAGACTGTGACCTGCCTTCGGGGGCTCCTGGATCCTTTAGCTGCCCGGTGTTTGGGGCTCCGCTGGGATCCGTCCCTCTGGCCAGCGTGAGGGGAAGGATCCCAGCGCAGCTTAGCCGGCTGCAGGGTTGGGATGGGAGCAGACGGAGCAGGGTGGGAGCAGCACTGGGGGACCCCAGTGGGTCAATGGGAATTTGCCCAAATCCCATCTTGGGATTCGCAGCAGAGCTGGGCTCGGGGCACAGAGTCCGGATCCCAAACACCCCCCAGCTGGGCACTTGGGTCCCAGGTTTCAGTTCAGCCTGATTTAAGGGGGGGCACCTACAAATGCCACTTCTAACGTCTGAGCCATCAGGGGTTTGATTCGGGCTGGTCTATAACACGGCCCATGGATACAAAGGGGATCTGCCCCTCACTCTAGCCCCCAGTGTAGAGCCCTGGGCCCCAGTGTCTATTCTCTGCTGGCCACGGGGCTGGGAAGGGAAGGGGAGGGCTACACAGGGGCCTTCTCCTCTCCCCTGCACGCACCCACCGTGCTCTATAAACCCACCCCAAGACGCCCACGCCAAGGGGCTGCTCCCGGCTCACCAGACCCCTGACTCTGCTCTCCTCCCACAAGGGAAAGGGGCCGGAGGGGGCGGAGTCCGGAGACCCCGGGCAGCCGGGAGCGCTGGGGAAGGTTAGCCAGGAGAAGTCAGCCTTACCTTGTACGCCATGATTCTGGGCCACGGTGCCCCCCAGGCACAGGACAATGCAGAGCCCTGGAAGGCAAAGAGACAGGGTAAGGCACCATGGGCAGAAGCTCAGAGGGGGGGATGGGGCGAAAAGACAACACAGGCTGCTTTTGATCTGCTTTTCACTCAGTTATCGCTCCAGATCCGCCCCCTCCTGCTGGTGTTTATTTATAGCCTGTTGCTCTGAGTTATTAACCACACGCGGGTGCGAAGAATCAGATAATAAAGGACCCATGGGCCGCGTGCCTGAGGTAATGTGCAAAGGAGAAGCACAGCGGGCTGTGGAACCCCATTGTGCTTTCCTACGAAGGGAGCTAGAAAGGGGGCATGGCTTTGAAATTCAAGCTCCGGTCGATCTTCCCCGGGGAGACTCCATGGAGGACGAGGGAGCTGGGGAGGTGACGGCATCACAGTTCCCCTGGGAGCGAAGGCCGAGCCATTAATTCAGAGATTCTAAGGCCAGGAAGGGAGCAGGCTGATCCGGCCTCTCGCACTGCACGGGCCAGAGAATGACCCAGGGATTCCTGCATCCAGCCCGTAGCTGGGGATGGAGCTAGCGCAGAGTTGAGAGAGGACAGCCTGTCTGTTCGACTCCACGTGATGGAAACCGCTGTTGTGTGTTCACACTGTCAGCTGCCTGCGCAATAGCGTGTTCACACTTGCGGCACTTGCAGCGGTATTGGGAGCAGTGCACTCTGGGCAGCTATCCCACAGAGCACCTCTTTCTCTTCTGCCATTAAGAGCTGTGGGAAGGCGGAAGTAGTCATGGGGCATTCTGGGTCCTGTCCCAGTGCCCCCTGATGGTTTGCTTCGCATCCCAGCAGTCCCTGTCCGCATTTGGCGCCATCTTTCAAAGGTTTGTACTGCACGCCCTGCCTCTTTCAGGCTGCAGGAATGGATCCCGAACTGCTGACCAGTATGCTGCTCGCTTTGACCAATATGTCATGAGTGGCAGTGGAGTTATTCCTTAAACTACAAAGTGAAGAGGAGTGTGATGTTGATCTCGCCACGCGTAGTAGCTACAACACGAGATTGCTTGTGGCATTCGCAGAGGTGCTGACCACAGTGGAACGCTGCTTTTGGGATCAGGAAATGGTGGGATCAAATCGCGATGCACGTCTGGGATGACGAGCAGTGGCTGCAGAACTTTCAGATGAGGAAAGCCACATTCATGGGACTGTCTGATGAACTCGCCCCGTCCTGCGGCGCAAGGACACGAGAATGAGAGCTGCCCTGATGGTGGAGAAGCGCGTGGTGATTGCACTGTGGAAGCTACTGCTACCGATCGGTCGCTAACAATTTCGGAGTGGGAAAGTTGACCGTTAGATTCGCATTGATGGAAGTCTGCAGGGCTATTAATCCCATCCCGCTCCGAAAGACCTTGACTCTGAGAAAAGTGCGTGACATTGTGGCTGGCTTTGCACAAATGGGCTTCCCTAACTGCCGAGGGGCGATAGATGGCATGCACATTCCAATTCTGGCACCAGACTACCTAGCCACTGAGTACATTAATCACAAGGGGTATTTCTCAATAGTTCTCCAGGCGCTTGTGCATCACTGTGGACGTTTCACGGACATTAACGCAGGCTGGTATGGAAAGGTGCATGACACACGCATCTTTTGGAACACTGGCCTGTTCAGGAAGCTGCAAGAAGGGACTTTCTTCCCGGACCAGAAGATCAGCATAGGGGAAGTTGAAATGCCCATTGTGCTCCTGGGAGACCCTGCCTACCCCTTAATGCCGTGGCTTATGAAGCCATACACGGGGTAACTTGACAGCAGCTAGGAGCGGTTGAACAACAGGCTGAGCAAGTGCAGAATGACTGTTGAATGTGCTTTTGGCCATTTAAAAGCCCGCTGGTGCTGTCTCTATGGGAAGCT
>NW_020698678.1:0-22385 GCF_002925995.2 Terrapene triunguis
CTCGCGGCACTGCTTTGCATCATCCGGGCATTGCGATCTCAACCCATAATTCCAATGGGCGCCGGAGGCTCCGGGAACTGTGGGATAGGTACCATAGTGCAATGCGCCGGAAGTCGACGCTAGCCTCGGTACTGTGGACGCGGTCCGCCGACTTCATGCACTTAGAGCATTTTAGGTGGGGACACACACAATCGGCTGCATACAACCGGTTTCTATAAAACCGGCTTTTATAAATCCGACCTAATTCTGTAGTGTAGACATAGCCTCAGAGAGGGCTCTGGTCTCAGCAGGGCTAGAAAGGGGGAAGAAGTTATGCTGGCCCGAGTCATAAAATTCCCCAGGGCATGAAAACCCCTGAATCTCCTGCAGGGGGCACCACACGCCTCCCAGGAACCACCTGACCTCCCCAGAGGGCCTTCAGGAACATCTCCTCCTCCATTTGGCTTATACGAAGGCACCCACCCCGCATCAACTCTGTCTCAGAATGACTAAATTGTTAGCTCTTTGGGGCAGGGGTCAACTACTGCTCTGTGTTTGAGGCCCCACTCTTGTCTGGCCCTTTGGCACAAAGGTAACAAACATGAATAATGATAATAATAAACCCTTCGGCTCACCTATTTTACTTCCTCTGAGCAGGTCTTCCAGTTTTCAGTCCTGACGTGATCTCCAGGCTGGAACAAGGGGAAGAGCAGTTGCGTCCTGGATCTCCCAAGGCTCTGAGGAAAGAGGGACCCTGAGAAACGTTCATACAGGTGAGGAATTGGCTACATGGGCATGGAAACCATCCACCATCGACATAAACAGCTGGGATTGCCGCTGAGTCCCTGTGAGGTCCCCCAGCTCTGCTGCATCTCACCCAGGTCACGACTGTGCCCAGCCGGAGTCGTATCTTCATGGGAGATGTCACTCATGGCTCTCGCCTCTCGGCAGTTGCTCCCTTCTCCTGAATGTTCAGATGGGGCGTGGCAGCGGAATTGGTCCCCTTTCTGGGGAAGGGCTGGTGGGGGTTTGGGCTCCTGAGTATTCAATCTCCCCAGTAATTATTTTGATTCCCCCCCCCCCCTTTCCCAGTCCCCTTTCTGAGGTTGCCTCTCCCCGGCACAGGGGACGATTCCTGTCTGGATACTCCCTCTATCCCGGCAGGTGATGGGATGGTGAGTGAAAACGAGGAGACGAATCCTAAGCAGGAAATCCCTGAGCAAGTGGAATCACACGGGTCGGCACTGGGACCATCCAAAGGGAACATTTCCTGGAGGGGTGAGCAGGAAGCAGCCTGCGAGGGTCGGTGCGGGCTGGAGAGGCAGCAGGGAACCCCCCAGTAAAGAGACGAGGTAACTCCACTTAGAGAGGTTTGAAGGACCGCAGTGAAACCATGCTCCAGCTTAGAACCCACACTAACGAGAAACCGTATGAATGTCCTGAGTGCGGGAGGAGCTTCACTCGCAACTCACACCTTATTGTGCATCACAGGATCCACACAGGAGAGAGGCCCTATGACTGCCTGGACTGTGGGAAGGGGTTCACTCAGGGTGCCGACCTGTCAAAGCACCAGAGAACACACACGGGAGAGAGACCCTATCGCTGCCCTGACTGCGGGAAACAGTTTGCCACTTTCTCCTCCCTTATTTCACACCGGAGACTGCACACAGGAGAGAGACCCTACAAATGCCCCGAGTGTGGGAAAAGCTTCACTGCCAGCTCCAACCTTATTGTGCACCAGAGAACCCACACTGGGCAGAGGCTCTGGACATGCCCTGACTGTGAGAAAAGCTTCAGCGTGAGCTCCAACCTTATCGCCCACCAGAGGATCCACATGGGAGAGAGACCCTATAAATGCCCCAAGTGCGGGAAAGGGTTCACTCGGAGCTCCTACCTCATTTCCCACCAAAGAATCCACACGGGAGAGAGACCCTACGAATGCCTCGACTGTGGGAAGAGCTTCAGCGAGGGCTCAGACCTTACTAAGCATCAGAGGATTCACACGGGAGAAAGACCCTATAAATGTCCTGAGTGTGGAGAAAGCTTCAGCCAGAGCTCCAGCCTGATTAAACACCAGAGAGTCCACACCAGGAAAAAACCCCTATAACTACCCTGAGTGCAGGATAAGTTTCCCGCTGAGCTCCACCCTTATTGCTCATCAGAGAATCCACACATGAGAGACTCTATAAATGTCCATTCTGTGGGGAAGGCTGCAAGTGGAAGGTCTCTCTAATGTCCCACTAGACACGCCACAGAGAAGGTGGCAGGAGCTCTCCCTGAATGTAATGATTCTATGCCCTGCTAACGCAACGTACAAATGTGCTTCATTTCAGGATGGTCTAGGTAGAGGGGGGCCAGGCGGGTGGATGTTTTGGGTTTCAGTATGGCCAGAGGAGGGAGCACTGGATACTGGGGAGACGGGTTATTTCAAGGTCTGGGGGGAGCAGGTGTTGAAATTAGTGAGGAGACATTTCTGCAGGGGCCACACACACTTGCCAGGTCAGAGAAGAGGTGAAGATGCCCCATTGCACTTTGTGTCCATGTTGTCTCTGCAGCTCCCAAAGCCTCTCAGGGTGGGGGTGAGGGCAGGGGACGCTGTTATTATTAATTATTGGTGTTATGGCCCAGGACCCCTCTGCAGCAGGCGCTGTGCAAACGTGGAATGAAAAGCCAGTCCCTGCCCCAAAGAGTTTACAATCTAAGTGGAGAGACGGGACAACAGATGGAGACGGACAGATGGAGGGCAGGGATCCAAGGAAGCAGACAGTATTGGTAGCATGATGGGTAGCACGCTCAGCATACCAGCACCCTAACCACTGTCAGTTTTTTTTGCAGGCCTCACAGCAAAGGAGAGTTTTAAGTTTTTCAGGGAAAGAGTGGGGGGCCCTGTGGGTCCATAGTATAAAGCAACAAGAGCTGCTGATCCGAAGTGAGAGGATGGACTCTGTAAATGCAGGGGCTGGAGACTGGGGAATTCCTGGGGGAGATTCCCAGAGAGATGGGAGATTGCCCTGTTCCTGAGAGTGCAGTATGGTGTAGTAGTGAGAGCAGGGGGAATTGGGCCTCAGGAGTCCTGGGTTTAGTTCCTAGCTCCAAGCGGGAGTGTGATCTAGTAGTTAGAGCAGGGTGGGGGTGACTGCTGGGCTCAATAACCAGCTCTGCTAGTGTCACTTCATCCCAATCACTGCCCCTCCTTTCTCTGCGTGTGCCTCTCCCATCTGTGCAATGGGGATAAGTCACACACCATCCCAGGGAGTCGTCACTAATTACTGTGTGTTCAGAGGCTCAGGAGGACAGAGGTGCCAAGGGAGGGGAAGTGTCATTTTTACTGTGTTTCATTATTATCTGATCCTCTCCCATCCCACCCCAGCTGTCTCATCAGTGGAAGGGATTTACTGAGCTGAAGGGAAGGGTTTCATCTGTTTCTAGGGAGGGGCTCAGCTCACATTGTCACATACCGGGCTTATTCCTGAACTAACTGCCCTGGGAGGGCTTTTCTTTTTGTTTCTGGATGGGGCAGTGGGGAGGTGGGGTCCTGTTTTTTTGCTTTTCTGCAATAGCAGAGACTGGATCGAATGACACAGAAGCCCGCTTCCAGTTCTATGTTCCTGCTTCTGGAAACGCAAGTTTCAGAGGAATGTTTATTTCTTGCTAAAGTTTTTACCTAATGGGATTTTGATTTTCCCAGATAAATTCCTCATAAAATGTTTATTGTGAATCCCTCGTCTCCCTGAGAATTTCCTGTTCTCGAGCTCTAGATGTGGGGAGCGAAGTGCCAGACAGGGACATTCCCCAGCCCCCCTGTTATTTTCTCCCCATCAGCAGGAATTGCTGGCTCCCCCATATCCAGCCATTCACTGATGTCTCTGCTCCCCTGGTGTTCGAAGTGGGGTCAGGGTGCCTCCACGTCTTTCTTTTTGCAGCCCTTTGTGTCTCAGGGCTCAGTCTCGGTGTCCTCCCTTCCCCTCTCCTGGGGGTTAATTGCTGCAGGGGTTAACGAGCCACCCAGGCAGAATCCAGGTGCTCCGGCTGGGTGTGAGCCCCCAAGGCCAGTTCCCAGTGGGCTGGAGCCAGGCACATGGCCAGACGGGGAGCAGCCCAGCTCCTTGTCCCCAGCACCGTCTCCAGCATCTGTCCCCACTCAGCTCTGTGCACAGCGGGTCTGAACAGTGACCTTTTCCTGTGGATGCAGAGCAGTGCAGGGCTGTTTACGTCCTGGCCACACTTTATCCCAGCATCCCTGTTCCTGGGGCTCAGACCCTGATGGACACTGAGACAGGGACCCATAGATCAGCCAAGGTTGGGAGTTCGTTTCCCCAAGAATTGAAACTAAAATAGCTAAAAGAGATTATTGTTAATCACCTAGGCAAGAATCTCTCATAATTTGCCTATGGATAAAACCTCTCTCTCCCTCCCAACCTAGCTAAAAAGAACTAGTTACCAAGGCCTGGTCTACACTATGGGGTTAGATCGAATTTAGCTGTGTTAGGTTGATTTAAAAATTAATGCGTCCACACAACCAACCCCGTTCCATCGACCTAAAGGGCTCTTAAAATTGACTTCTGTACTCCTCCCCAACAAGGGGAGTAGCACTAAAATCGACCTTGCTGGGTCGAATTTGGGGTAGTGCAGATGCAAATCGATGGTATTGGCCTCCGGGAGCTATCCCAAAGTGCTCCATTGTGACCGCTCTGGACAGCACTTTGAACTCCAATGCACTAGCTAGGTACACAGGAAAAGCCCCGGGAACTTTTGAATTTCATTTCCTGTTTGGTCAGCGTGGCGAACTCAGCAGCACTCAGCAGCACAGGTGACCATGCAGTCCCCCCCAGAATCGTAGAGCACAGAATGTTTCTACGCTCCTGTCATAACTATAAAGGGAAGGGTGGCAGCTCTCCTGTGTACAGTGCTATGGAATCCCTCCTGGCCAGAGACTCCAAATCCTTTTACCTGTAAAGGGTTAAGAAGCTCGGGTAACCTGGCTGACACCTGACCCGAAGGACCAATAAGGGGACAAGATACTTTCAAATCTTGGGGGGGGGAAAGGCTTTTGTGTGTGCTCTTTGTTTTAAGGGGTGGTTCGCTCTTGGGACTGAGAGGGACCAGACATCAATCCAGGTTCTCCCCATCTTTCTAAACAAGTCTCTCCTATTTCAAACTTGTAAGTAAAAAGCCAGGCAAGGCGTCTTAGATTTACTTTGTTTTCTCAACTTGTAATGTACCTTTTACTAGAGTGTTTATCTTTGTTTGCTGTACTTTGAACCTAAGACAGAGGGGGGTCCTCTGAGCTCTTTAAGTTTGATTACCCTGTAAAGCTATTTTCCATACTGATTTTACAGAGATGATTTTTACCTTTTTCTTTAATTAAAAGCCTTCTTTTTTAAGAACCAGATTGATTTCTCCTTGTTTTAAGATCCAAGGGGGTTTGGATCTGTATTCACCAGGAGTTGGTGAAAGGAGTTGGTGAAAGGAAGGAGGGGGGAAGGGTCGATTTCTCCTTGTTTAAGATCTAAGGAGTTTGGATCTGTATTCACCAGGGAATTGGTGAAGGTCTCTCAAGGCTACCCAGGGAAGGGAATTAGCTTTGGGATGGTGGCAGCGGACCAGAACTAAGCTGGTAGTTAAGCTTAGGAGTCCTCATGCAGGCCCCCACTCTTGTACCCTAAAGTTCAAAGTGGGGATACAGCCTTGACAGCTCCCCTATCATCTCCGTCCCTGAGGTTATCGCAGATTAGAAGGCGAAAAAAACTCACTCGCGAGGACACATTTTCCAAATTCATGCAGTCCTCCCGCACTGATAGGGCACAGCTTAATGCCTGGAGGCATTCAGTGGCAGAGGCCAGGAAAGAATTAAGTGAACATGAAGAGCGGCAGCAGGATGCGATGCTGAAGCTAATGGGGGAGCAAACAGACATGATGAAGTGTCTATTGGGGGAGCAAACGGACATGATGAAGCGTCTGTTGGAGCTGCAAGAAAGCCAACAAGAGCACAGACCCCCGCTGCATCCACTGTATAACCGCCTACCCTCCTCCCCATGTTCCATAGCCTCCTCACCTAGACGCCCAAGAACGTGGGGGGGAGGCTCCAGGCACCCAGCCACTCCACTCCAGAGGATGGCCAAAGCAACAGAAGGCTGTCATTCAAACAGTTTGATATTTAGTGTGGCTACAATAAGCAATGTGGCCTTGTCCTTCCCTCCTCCCCAGGGCCGGCTCCAGGCACCAGCTTAACAAACAGGTGCTTGGGGCGGCCAACCGAGAGGGGTGGCACGTGCGGCAATTCGGCGGTGGCGGGTCCCTCACTCTCTCTGGGAGCGAAGGACCTGCCGCCGAATTGCCGCCGCTGATCACGATCACGGCTTTCCCCCCCTGCCCCGAATTGCTGCCGCCGATGCATGGTTTCAAAACAATAGTTACTTTATTTCAAAGGGGGGAGGGTGGTTGGCCATATCTGTCCAGGCGCCCCAGATCGACCTCACCGAGGTCTGCCAGGAGCACCCAGGAGACGTATGACAACTATCAGTCCTACTGCACCATCTGCTGCGAAGGCAAGGAGCTGCTGTGTAGCAATGCAGTACCATGTCTGCCAGCAGCACCCAGGAGACGTACGGTGACGGTGAGCTGAGCGGGCTCCATGCTTGCTGTGGTATGGCATCTGCACGCGTAACCCAGGAAAAAAGGCATGAAACAATTGTCTGCCGTTGCTTTCATGGAGGGAGGGAGGCCTGATGACATTTACTCAAAACCACCTGCAACAATGTTTTTGCCCCATCAGGCACTGGGAGCTTAACCCAGAATTCCAATGGGCAGTGGAGACTTCGTGTGGACATACGCAATCGACTGTATAAAATTGGTTTCTAAAAATCGACTTCTATAAAATCGACCTAATTTTGTAGCTTATACATACCCCAAGCAAGGGTGACACCCTGTTTTTCTATGCAAAGGAGCCCACTGCACATTGTGTGTGAATCAAAAGATGGGTGGGGGAGCTGCAAGCTAAGCAAACTAGAAATGACTGGCTGTAAGATTGAAGGTCAAATTGGGCAAACTGTCTGTTACCCCAAGAAATCCAAGCGGCATGTTTCCACCCCAAATTATAAACTATACATTGTTTTCCTTGCAAAGCAAATATACCATGGATAACCTGTCTGTGACATTGCACTCTATATGATTTTATAAAAATATGCTAATGAGTGTGAATACAATGTAGCTGGAATATGCTTCATGCAAAAGGTCTCTTGTAAGGTATCATTATAAAGCTTATAATCTACTGAGTGTGGTCATCCTATTTGTATAAATATATCACTCTTGTATCTGAAACTAGAAATATGAAATATTACTCTGAGGTCCTATTGTAGTTATGCAAAGTGTGGGCCATTAATGATGGTTTGGAATCTTAATGGCTCCCATTAACCAGGACAATTACCTGTAGATGGCTCGGTTTTACTTGTAAGTCTCCCTGTATACCTGTGGGCTGGCAAGTGGGTAATGAAGTCTTACAGTGACATGTGATCATGTCACCTGAACTGGAATCCATCTTTAACCTGGTGCTTTTCCATTGAGAAGGAGGGGTGGGAACCCAGAGGGACAAAGAATTCCCGCCTTATGCAAAAGATATATAAGTGGGTGGAACAGAACAAAGGGGGCAGCCATCATGAGAAATCCCCTAGCTACCACCTGCGCTGGAACAAGGGCTGTACCAGGGGAAAGGATTGTGCCCAGACTAGGAAGGTGTCCAGTCTGTGAAAGAAACATATTGAAACATCTCTGAGGGTGAGATTTTATCTATATTCAGTTCTATTACTGTATTAGGCTTAGACCTGCGTGTTTTATTTTATTTTACTTGGTAATTTCACTAAGTAGTCTGTTACTACTTGGAACCACTTAAATGCTACTTTCTGAATTTAATAAAATAACTTTTTACTTATTAATTAACCCAGAGTATGTATTAATACTGGGGGGGGCAGCAAAAAGCTGTGCATATCTCTCTATCAGTGTTATAGAGGGCGAACAATTTATAAGTTTACCCTGTATAAGCTTTATACAGGGTAAAATGGATTTATTTGGGGTTTGGACCCCATTGGGAGTTGGGCATCTGAGTGTTAAAGACAGGAACACTTCTTAAGTGTGCAGCTTTGGGGCATGTGGTTCAGACCCTGGGTCTGTGTTGGATCAGACTGGCGTGTCTGGCTCAACAAGACAGGGTGCTGGAGTCCCAAGCTGGCAGGGAAAGCAGGGGCAGAAGTAGTCTTGGCATATCAGTTGGCAGCCCCAAGGGGGTTTCTGTGATCCAACCGGTCACACTGTCTTTCACCCCAAATTAGTATGGGGAACATTTTTGTCTTGTGAGTCAGATCCTTCCATATGGGAATAATGTGTTTTGTTCTATTGTAAACCCTAAATAATGTGACATGTTTATATACAACCAAAGAATGCATGGAGTATGTCCTCCAAATGTAGAACATTATAGGGGATTTATAGGAGGGACCTTAGAAGTAATAGGATTTGCCTGGCACAAGGAAGAAGGAATGCTGAAAGACATAAATCATGATATAACTTTGGAATATTAAGAGATATTCCTTTAAAGGCTGGGGGAGGATTCTAGGTGATAGTAAGGGCTAATAATGAAATACAATTCTTGAACTGAATCAGATAAGAAAAGGATTGAAGATATTTTTTATACACCAGCACCATCTACTGGATATTTGCGGGAGCAGCAGAGAAAATGAGAACTGAAATCTGAGAACTGTCTTGGCCCATGTCCAATAGAAATCAGAGCGTAGCCCCCTCCATCGAGCTCTGAAATTAGGGTATGTAAAGCTGAGGTCATCGTGTGCAGCTAGACAGTTGACTGAACCCAGCAAGAAGCTGCAGAATCCTAAGGGCAACAGATGCCTGGACAGGGGCAGTGGAGCCTTCCCAAAAGTGGGGGGGCAAAGGGCCCCTGCCCCTTTCATGGCCCCACCCTACCCCTTCAACCTGAGGCCCTGCCCCCAGCCTAGCCAGAAGCTGGAGCGGGCTGGGAGCCATGGACTCTCCACCTGCCCAGGGTGGAGGGGCTGAGAGCAGCCTCCGGTCCATGTCCCCGCCCCATGGGCCCAGTAGTGTAGCTAGTGGGGTGCAGGGGAAGCAGCCGCTTCCCCTCAGCACATTTTCAAAAAGTGGCGCGCCTGCCGGCCAGCGCTGAACTCCTCCAGGCAAGGGGGGGCAGCACGGCCGGAGGAGCCATAGGGAGGGGGCGGCACGACCATAGGTTATCTTGCTGAGTCTGCACTCTCTAGTGAGACCTCAAGTAACCATATTTTACATTTTAACTTCTTTATCCGTCCAAGCAAATTGCCCTAAAAGAGATTGAAAACAATAAGTTTAAGCAATTGTTTTTGCTGTTCTAAACTTGTCCCTTTTCAACCGAAGCTATTTGAACAGTAGAAACCACACTCTTAAAAGTGCCTTGAAGACAAATGCATCCTTGGAAGTGGGATAAATGTGTTAGGTAATAAAGCAATGAGAACGGATGATCATAAGTAAACGTAATAAGAAATTTGGGTAGCTTGCATTGTTTCTTGGTATAACTCATAAGCCTCAACTCCTCTGTGATAATTGCTTTCAAGACTGTATTGTGTGTGTAGTACACACCTAGAACATTGGTTGTGTCTACTGTGACAGGGTCAGGCCAGATGGCTACAGAAGAGGGTAGAAGGCAGATATATTAGTCCCAGATTAAGTAGATCCCTTTTCCCTGGGTAAGCTAACAGGGGCAGTTCCAGAACAAGCAGGAACTTGCTGGAACCAGTTAAGGCAGGCAGGCTAATTAGGACACCTGGAGCCAATTAAGAAGAAGCTGCTAGAATCAATGAGGACAGACTGGCTAATCAGGACACCTGGTATAAAAAGGCTCTCACTCCAGTTAGTGAGGTGTGGGTGTAAGGAGCTGGAAGTGAGAGGACGTGCTGCTGGAGGACTGAGGAGTATAAGCATTAGCAGACATCAGGAGGAAGGTCCTGTGGTGAGGCTAAAGAAGGGGTTGGGAGGAGGCTATGGGGAAGTAGCCCAGGGAGTTGTAGCTGTCGTGCAGCTGTTCCAGGAAGCACTCTAGACAGCTGCAGTCCACAGGGCCCTGGGCTGGAACCCGGAGTAGAGGGCGGGACCGGGTTCCCCCCAAACCTCCCAATTGACCTGGACTGTGAGTTCTACCAGAGGGGAAGGTCTCTGGGCTGTTCCCCAACCCACATGGTGAATCTCTGAGGCAAGAAAATCCGCCAAAAAGCGCAGGACCCACCAAGATAGTGGAGGAACTTTGTCACAACTGGTGTCAGGAGTGGGATTTTGGTTTGCACAGCGCGGCAGAAGAAGGAGGGTGATTTAAAAAAAAAAGGGGGGGGGAGCGGGGTTATTCATTTTTTTCACCACAATGGATGACGTAGTGCGGGCACTGATACAAGCCATGGCGGCCCAGCAGGAGGCTACCCGTGTCCAGGCAGCCGCCCAACAGGAGGCAGTGCGGCTGCAGCAAGAGACTAATCGCCTGCTAATGGACCAGGCTGCTCAGGACCGAGCTATGTTGCAGGAACTGGTAAGCCAGGTAAAGACCCTTACAGAGCTGAACCACGGCCATGATGGGACGCAGATCATACGGGCCAGCCATTGGCTGCAGAAAATGACGCGGGAGGATGATGTAGAGGCATACCTTCTGGCCTTTGAGAGGACAGCCCTATGGGAGGCTTGGCCTCGAGATCAGTGGTCTGGCATCCTTGCCCCATTCCTGTGTGGGGAGGCCCAGAAGGCCTACTATGATCTGCCTGAAGAGGCTGCGGCAGACTACCCCCAGCTGAAAGCAGATATCCTGGCCAGATCTGGGGTAACGACAGCAGTGCGGGCCCAGCGGTATCACGAGTGGAGGTACCAGGAAAACAAAACCCCGCGGTCCCAATTGTATGACCTCATCCATCTCGCACGGAAGTGGTTGCAAACTGAGTCCTGGAGTCCGGAAAAGATACTAGAAGTTCTGGTCATCGACCGATACATGAGGGGGCTACCGCCAGACCTTCATGCCTGGGTAAGCCAGAACGAACCCTCCACCTATGATGAGGTTGTCGCACTGGTAGAGAGGCGAAGGACGGCGAGGGAGCTGACCCAACCAGTTAAGGAAGAGGCACCCGGGTTAAACTAGCAGCACCAAGCCCTAGAGCTCAGGTGACTGGGCCACCAGGAGAGCCCAGGTGGAAAAAGAGAGGAGCTGAAGGCCCACCAGAAGCCACAAAAAGTCAGAGCACTGAGGGAGAAGAGGATCGGGATGTTAGACTGCCCAAACCAAGAGACCGGGGAACACCTAGGGCTCCATACAGATGTTATGCCTGCAGGGAGTGGGGACACATAGCTACACAGTGTCCCAATGCCGAGGAGCCTATGCAGTGTAACCTGGGGAACTGGGCAGATCCATGCTCCCAATCCACCTTGTAGGGGTCTCGCTAACCCCACATATGTACACCAATTCAGTGAAACTAAATGGGGTAGAGACCACGGCACTGGTTGATTCGGGGAGAGCTATCACACTTATCTCAGGAAAGTTCGTGAAGCGTAGTCAGCTGCTGCAGGCTAAACGTACGGGGATAACGTGCATCCATGGGACAGTTAGTTACTATCCGACCATCCCAGTAAACATTGAAATCCAGGGGAACACTACTGAGGTAGCAGCAGGTGTAGTCCCTAAACTCCCATACCCGATGCTCATAGGGAGGGACTTCCCAGGGTTTGGAGACTTACTCCCAGTAGGAGGACTGGAGAAAGATGGGAACCCTGAAGTTAATGAGGCATCCACAGTAGACTGTCAACCCCCCAGTCTTCTCTGAAATATCCCCGGATTTGTTCTCCACTCCCAGACAAGGTAGAAAGACAAAAAGGGAAAGAAGAGCAGCTAAGGCCTTGGGAACCCGAATACTGACCCAAAGCCAGAGGGTCGCTCTCGTAGGTAGGCGAACCCGAGCAGCTGAAAAGGAGGCCGCCCAGGAGGGAGAAGCACCCGAGTCTGACCCCCACCCTAACGCCTCTGAACCAGTAGAGGCAACAGAGACTGGGCCTCTAGCTCTGGGGCAGATTAGCCCTGGGAGAGTAAATTTTGGATGGGACCAGGCTGAAGACCCAAGGTACGACAACATTAGGAAGGAGGTGACCGAAATAGATGGGGTCCCCGTGGAAGGGAAAACCCAGAGACCAGGACCCTACTTCATAATGAAGAAGGATCTCTTATACCGGGTTGCACCAGTACAGGGGCAGAAGGTACAGCAGATCCTAGTACCTCAAAAACACCAGAACGCTGTATTAAGTCTTGCCCGTAGTCATCTTTTGGGGGGACATTTGGGAGTAGAGAAGACCCTGGCACGGGTCCTACGACGGTTCTTCTGGCCCGGAGTACATGAAGAAGTGCGGAGGTACTGTGCCTCCTGCCCGGAGTGTCAGCTGCACAGTCCCCGTCCCCACTTGAGGGCACCGTTAGTACCCCTTCCCATCATAGAGGTCCCCTTTGAGCGAATAGTGATGGACCTAGTGGGACCCCTGGAGAAGACAGCTCGGGGCCACCAATATATACGTGTTGTTTTGGACTATGCTACTCGCTACCCAGAAGCCGTCCCCCTGCGGAACACGGCCTCTAAAACAATAGCTAAAGAGCTGGTGGGGATCTTTGCCCGAGTGGGGCTACCAAAGGAGATATTAACAGACCAAGGAACCCCATTTATGTGAAAGCTAATGAAGGACCTCTGTACGCTGCTCCATATTCACACCCTGAGAACTTCAGTCTATCATCCGCAGACCGATGGGCTAGTAGAAAGGTTTAACCGAACCCTCAAGGCTATGATAAGGAAGGTGGTAAGTCGGGATGGGAAGGATTGGGACACCCTACTACCTTACCTTATGTTCGCCATTCGGGAGGTATCTCAGGCCTCAACTGGGTTTTCACCCTTTGAATTATTATATGGGCGCCACCCCCGTGGCATATTAGATATCGCCAAAGAGATCTGGGAAGAGGAACCCAATGAGGGGAGAAATATAATAGAGCATGTATTGCAGATGCGAGACCGGATTGCCCGGGTCACCCCTATTGTACGGGAACATTTGGAAAAGGCGCAGGAGGCCCAGCGAACCCATTACAATCGCCAGGCAAAAGTCCGACAGTTCCAACCAGGGGATCAGGTGATGGTGTTGGTACCCATGGCAGAAAGCAAGCTTTTGGCCCAATGGCAGGGGCCCTATGAGGTGGTTGAACCCGTGGGGGAAGTAACCTACAAGGTGCGGCAGCCAGGACGCCGGAAACAGGAACAGATCCATCACACTAACCTCTTAAAGCCATGGCACCAGTGAGAGGCATGTGTAGTGGTCCAAGAGACCCCGATCCAGGGAAATAACCTGCAGGAGCAGATCAGGATATCCGCTGAACTGACACCAAACCAGAAGAAGGAAGTAACTGAGATGGTCAACCGATACCAGGACGTGTTTTCAACCAAACCAGGCCGGACCACTGAAACATATCACCACATTATCACAGACCCTGGGGCAAAGGTAACTTTAAGGCCCTACCAGGTCCCAGCAGCGAAAAGGGAGGAGATCAAGGCGGAGGTAAAAAGGATGTTGGAGCTGGGAGTCATCGAAGAGTCCCACAGTCAATGGTCGAGCCCGATTGTGTTGGTGCCCAAACCCGATGGCACCACTAGGTTTTGTAATGACTTTCGCCAGCTGAACGAGATATCCAAATTCGATGTATACCCCATACCCCGTATCGATGAGTTAGTTGACCGCCTGGGAAATGCCCAATTTTTGACCACCCTTGATTTAACAAAGGGTTACTGGCAGATTCCCCTTGCCCAAGATGCGAAAGAAAAGACGGCATTTTCTACCCCAGAGGGTCTATTTCAAAATACTGTTCTTCCTTTTGGATTGCATGGGGCACCTGCCACCTTCCAGCATCCTATGGACAAGCTCCTGCGGCCCCATACCAGTTATGCAGCTGCGTATCTGGACGACGTGATTATTCATACCCCCGACTGGGAGACCCATTTGAAAAAGGTCGAAGCGGTTCTGGACACGCTAAGACGGGCTGGCCTCACAGCCAACTCAGCCAAGTGTGCTATAGGGCTAGCTGAGGCTAAATACCTTGGCTACATTGTAGGAAGGGGCATGGTCAAGCCCCAACTAAACAAACTGGAGGCTATCCAAAATTGGCCTCGGCCAAATCGGAAAAAGCAAGTCCGGGCATTCCTGGGTGTGGTGGGGTACTACCGGCGATTTATTCCCCATTTTGCCACCAGAGCAAGTCCCCTGACAGAACTGATAAAAGCCCGGGGTCCAGACATGGTGAAGTGGACAGATGCTGCAGAGAAAGCATTCACAGACCTACGGACAGCCCTCTGCAGTAACCCCGTGCTTATAGCCCCGGACTTCAACAAAGAGTTTATTCTACAAACAGATGCATCTGAAGTAGGATTGGGAGCTGTCCTATCGCAGATGGTTGGAGACGAAGAACACCAGATTCTCTACCTCAGCAGGAAACTCCTCCCGAGAGAGCAGAATTATGCAGTGGTTGAAAGAGAGTGCCTTGCTGTAAAATGGGCCATGGAAACACTTCGGTATTACCTACTGGGACTACAGTTTACCCTTGTGACCGACCATGCACCCCTTCAGTGGATGCAGCGAAATAAAGAGAAGAATGCAAGGGTGACCAGATGGTTCCTGTCCCTACAACCTTTCCAATTCACCATACAACACCGGGCCGGAAGCCACCATGGCAACGCAGATGGCTTATCGCGGGGACACTGCCTGACGTCCCAAGTTGCCCAACCCCGTGGTGTTGAGCAGAGGGGGGGGATATGTGACAGGGTCAGGCCAGATGGCTACAGAAGAGTGGTAGAAGGCAGATATATTAGTCCCAGATTAAGTAGATCCCTTTTCCCTGGGTAAGCTAACAGGGGCAGTTCCAGAACAAGCAGGAACTTGCTGGAACCAGTTAAGGCAGGCAGGCTAATTAGGACACCTGGAGCCAATTAAGAAGAAGCTGCTAGAATCAATTAGGTCAGACTGGCTAATCAGGACACCTGGTATAAAAAGGCTCTCACTCTAGTTAGTGAGGTGTGGGTGTAAGGAGCTGGAAGTGAGAGGACGTGCTGCTGAGGACTAAGGAGTATAAGCATTAACAGACATCAGGAGGAAGGTCCTGTGGTGAGGCTAAAGAAGGGGTTGGGAGCAGGCTATGGGGAAGTAGCCCAGGGAGTTGTAGCTGTCGTGCAGCTGTTCCAGAAAGCACTTGTAACCCTTCTGCCCATCTAAGTTGGCAGCAACAAGGGCCGGGTTCTGTATCTAGAGGTTCCGTTTCAATAACGCAATGCAAAACCGGCTCGAGCCCCCACCCAGTGACCTGGGACAATTACATACCACCTCCTGGGCGCCTCTAAGAGGCAATACTTCCCCTCTCACAAGCACGGAGTCTGGGTGTAGCAGAAAATGTTTAATAACATGAGGTAAAAGACATCAGCATTAAATTGGAAAAAAACCCACCACAAACAGGATTCATAACACATACCATGAGCAAAAGACCCACCCCAGCAAATTGGGCTGTGTCCTTTCCCTTGGGTTCTTGAATCCAGCAACCCAAAAATCACCCAAAGTCCAACACCCCCAAAGTCTCTTGGGTCCAGCAACCACCCAAAGTCCCAAAAGTCCAACAACCCCCAAAGTCTCTGTCCCTGGTCAGTGCAACCCCAGAGTAAAAGGGGGGGCACGCAGGGTGTTAAGGGGCACCTTACGTGATCCGTGGCCGACCGGCCGTCTCTCCGTGGGGTTCCGCCGCAGCCTTGACCACGAGCCAGTCCACTTGCTGCCGTCCCACGAACTGCTCCGCTCCGCTCACCGACCTGTGAGCCACTCCAGCTGTCCCCGCAAACGGCTCCGCTCGCCGTTCCTTGGGCCGCTCCAACCGTCCCCGCAAGGCTCTACGCCACTCACTGCTCCTCCAGCTGACCCCGCAAACTGCTCTGCCAGCTGCTTAGCAATATAGCTTCGGGCTCCCCCACTGGTTAACACAGCACTCAGTTCAGCAATTTTAGCTCTTTTAGTGATTTCAGCTCTTAGTGATTTCAGCTTATAGTAGGGGAGCCCCAGTGCTGGTGCACCATTGGCTCAAAGTGAATTGAGTTCAGCAACTTGTAGCTAGACTCTGGAAGCAAACTTAGCTCTGCTATTCAGCAGTGGAGAGAGGGAGTAGTGCAATTGGTGTTCCAGACCCTCAAAAGGGGCCCATACCATCAGGTACACATACCTGTCCCCAACCTCTCTCCATTCACTGGGAGTTGTAACCCATGCCCCTTGTCTAGCAAGTGCTACTTAGTTACTGGTGACTCCCTCTGTCATACAACAGTTCCACTGGCCTTGATTCACAGAATCAGGGTAACAACACTTTATTCTTCCTGCCCCAATAACAGAGAGACTGGGGATCCCACACCAGCCAAAGTAACCACTTTCAGTTGTTGTTGTCCCAGGCTAGGCGGGTGGGTGTGCCTATGCAAACAAGATCAGCCCCTGGAGTTCTTTTCCACACTCGCCATAATTCACCACCAGATGTCAGGGTAGAGCTCATCCTGACTCTGCTTACATCCTCCCCCCAGCCGAGAATTTGTCGTCCCGACAAATCACACTCTCTATTATACCAACTCACTGGTTCCCTCCAAAGGGCCTCAGATAGCCCACTTTAGCTTCCACAAGCCTGTGTGCTAAACATATTGGTTCCTCACTAGTCACCCCAGGTGCATCATAAGTTAACCGTTTTACTGGTCTTATTACCCTGTCTCGTCTATTGAGAATCTCTGCTGCCGTGGTAGGGGGGACATCCTCTTGAGCGACAGATCAAGAGAATTCCTTTGAGGGCCCCTCGGCTACTGGCTCTAGTTCTAACAGTGGAGGGTCCAAGGTGACCAGGACATCCTCCACCTGTATGTCTCCACTGTCCAATAACCTGTGTGTGTCATCACACGGGGGTCCCACCAGTGCCTCAGGGGTGTCAGGAATGGGCCTAAATACTTCTGCCATGGGGTTTAGAGCGGAAGAGGAGGAGCTCTCTTTTGATTCAGCTGATCGAGACTGAAATCTTGTCTCCATCCCAGGATACACCATGGTTGTGTCTTCCTCCTCAGACTCACTCTCGGATGTGCTGCATAGGGGTAGGTTAACTGCAGGGGGCCGGCTGTCCACGTTGGAGAGCGGCTTTGGTCCAGCACCTTCGTTCTGCCCGGTTGCCCTGTTGTGGCCCATCTCATAAGGGGTGCCTACCAATTCCCCCACAGGGAGCAAAAGGTTTCTGTGCACTGTCTTTATCTGCCCTGGACCTTCTTCAGGTTTGACCTTGTAGACCGGCAGGTCTCCTAGCTTTTCAATCACCAAGTAAGGTATTGCCTTCCATCTGTCAGCTATCTTGTGTTTGCCAGCAATACCCAAATTTCGCAGCAGGACTCTGTCCCCCGGCTGGAGCTCTTGCAGACGTACCTAGCATCATATCGCTGTTTGTTGCGGTCTGCGTTCTTCCGAGCCGCAGATGTAGCTAGTGATAAGCATCCCGCAGCTTTTCTCTCAGTCGGGATACATATTGCTGATGAGTTTCATAGCTATCTCCATCCTCTGATACACCAAAGCACAGGTCTATGGATAATCTTGGTTATCGCCCAAACATTAAGAGATATGGGGTGACTCCTGTAGCATCATTCTTTGTGGCATTGTAGGCATGCACCAGAAATGTGACATGTTGGCTCCAGGTTGCCTTCTGCTCTGGCCGCAAAGTCCCCAACATATCTAATAGGGTTCGGTTGAACCTCTCTGGCTGAGGATCACCTTGCGGGTGATAAGGCGTTATCCTAGATTTTTTAATTCCCGCTATCCTCAGCACCTCCTTCAGAAGGTGACTCTCAAAGTCCCGCCCCTGATCCGAGTGTATCCGGGCTGGAAATCCATAAACTGAGAAATATTTCTCCCACAGTACTCGAGCAACAGTGGTAGCCCTCTGATCACGCGTGGGATATGCCTGCGCATATCGCGTATAATGGTCAGTCACTACTAGAATGTTCCTAATATTCTTCTTATCTACTTCTAAAGACAAGAAATCAATGCATACCAGCTCCAGAGGTTTGTTGCTGGTGATGTTCTTCAGATATGCAGCCCTCGTGGGCAGAGTTTTCCTTTGAAGACATCGAGCGCAGGTCTCACATTTCCTGCGGACACCTTCAGCCATCCGAGGCCAATAGAACCTACTACGAATAAGTTCCAGGGTCCTCTCCATCCCTAAATGTCCAAAGTCATCATGCAGGGCCCTCATGGCCAGGGCTCTGTACTCTTTTGGCAGCACTAGCTGTGCTCGTTGCTTTTGTAAAGGGTCTGTGGTCACTCGGTGTAGCACTCCCTGAATCAGTTTTAGTTTGGTCCGTTCTCTCAATAGTAGTTTACCCTCCGGGTTAGGTGGGACAACCACAGCTGGGCTTCGCCCCTCCCTTTTGGCAAGTAGTGTATCACGAATGTCAATATCTTGCAGCTGGGCTTCCTGCCAGTCAGCCGCATTGAGCATGGGCAAAGGAGATTGGTCCAATGCAATATAGTTCACTGAAGCAGAAGGCACGCATTCAGGGGGCAGGCCCAAAGCTTCTGCAGCACATCCATGAAGACTTTCATGGGCCTCTGGCTCTCGGCGACTCACACTGCAAATAGCTCTCACTCCATCTGTGGGTATCACAGCAACTCCTGGTGCCTGTGGACGCCGGGACAATGCATCTGCATCTACATTGCTTCTCCCTGATCGGTATTGAATGCTGAAGTCATAGCTAGCCAAAGCGGCCACCCATCTTTGCCCTGTAGCATCCAGCTTAGCACTTGTTAACACATAGGTCAGTGGGTTGTTGTCTGTCCACACCTGGAACTGAGCACCATACAAGTAGTCTCGAAATTTCTCAGTGATGGCCCATTTCAAGGCCAAAAACTCCAGCTTGTGGGTGGGATAGCGAGTTTCACTATCAGACAGTCCTCGGCTGGCAAAGGCTACAGGTTTACGTTTGCCTTCCACCTCCTGGTACAGTACTGCTCCCAGACCCTCCAAACTGGCATCAGTATGCAGGATAAATGGCTTGCTTGGGTCAGCAAAGACTAGGACCGGAGCATGAGTTAGGCAAGTAATGATTTCTCGAAAACCCCTTTCACATCTCTCATCCCACCATGGCCCAAATGGTTCGAAGGGGCCATAGTGTCTCTGCACAGGAGGCTTTGGGGACCTCCCCTTATTCTTGGTCTTAGATTTGTTCTTGCTGGACTGGTATCCCCTGGTAAGATCATTCAGAAGTTTTACAATCGTAGCATAGTTTTTCACAAATCTGCGGTAGTAGCCACTAAACCCAAGAAAGGTCTTGAGTTCTCTGTAGTTACTTGGACATGGCCATGTAGTGAGTGCTTCTATTTTATCGGGATCAGTACTCACAACCTCTTGGGACACGATGTGACCCACATACTTCACTGAGGTCCTACAGAACTGGCATTTGTCAATTGAAAGCTTCAAACCATAATCCTCTAACCTATCAAGCACTTTAAGAAGTCTTTCTTCATGCTCCTCCAAGGTTCTTCCAAACACAATCAGGTCATCCAAATAAACTAACACTTGCAGTAAATTCATGTCTCCCACAACTTTCTCCATAAGACGTTGAAATGTGGCAGGTGCTCCAGAAATCCCTTGGGGCATGCGTTCAAACTGATAAAACCCTAATGGGCAGATGAAGGCTGTCTTCTCCTTATCTTCTTCACCCAGAGGGATCTGGTAGTATCCAGTCCGAAGATCCAACACAGAGAACCACTGGCTTCCCAGCAAACAGTCTAAGGTCTCTTGGACTCGGGGCATTGTGTACTGGTCAACCACAGTACGGCGGTTTAGTGTGCGGTAGTCAATACACATCCGGATTTTCCCATTCTTTTTACGGACCACCACAATGGGTGAGGCGTATGGGCTGCGGGACTCTGTAATGATGCCATTTGCAGCCAGCTCCTGAAGATGTTGTCGCACATCTTCCATCTCGGAGAGGGCAATCCTCCTAGATCTCTTTGTGCTGAAGCCTATAGGAAGATTGAGAGTGCTAAAAAGGAGACATCTGAGCTACCGATTAGGGCACTGAAGTACATGGGTCGAGAGTCATGTAGTCTGATGTTGTGCTCTACTCCTTTTGCACATCCCACATCCCACTCATGCAATGAGAACACCTTGGATCTTTCACAAAGTTTCCTCCTCAGGCGATCTTTCCACTCCTCGGACAACGGTGAATCTCCAAAGTCAAACTTTGCTTGGTCTATTGTCGGAACTTGAGTCTCACACTGGGGTTTTACAATTGATTCAGGCTCAAAGAGGTCTGCTATCTTTTGTCCTTGCTTCACAACAACATCTCGACTTGTTTCATTAGCAATCAGTATAGTCACCTTTTCCTGGGCTTCAGCAGGTAGGGTTATGACTCCACTGGGGACCAGCACTCCTTCCGGGAGCTCTCCTTCAACTGGCTGCTCTACCATTGCTAATGCCCCTTTACTGCCTTTCAGCCAGGTACTCATGACAAGCACTTCTTGCTCCGTCCTTGCAGGCACTACTAAGGGGGTTGTGCCCATGTACTTCAGTGCCCCAATCGGTAGCTCAGATGTCTCCTTTTTAGCACTCTCAATCTTCCTATAGGCTTCAGCACAAAGCGTATGGAACATCAGGGTGTTCAGGTACTGGTCCCCAGCCCGTCGTCTGCAGTAATCCGCGAGCACCTTGAAGAGACTGGAGTTGGTCCCTATCAGCACAGACACATCAGAGGTCCCTTTAGGGTCAGGGCATATTAATGCAGCTGTGTCCACCTCTTCTCTTACCCCAGCAACCTCCTCTGGGAATTCCAGGTGCACTATGACATACCCTTGGTAAGGGTATTCATCCATGCTGAGGCCACACATACCGATGCCAGTCAGTGGCTGTATAGGCAGGTGCCTAAGCATGTGTTGGTAGAACGACTGAAATATAATAGTCACTTGAGATCCAGTGTCAAGCACTGCTTTACACTCCGCCCCTTCAATCCTCACCGTGACCTCTGCTCGAGGCCCTATCAGTCCTGCGGGGATCCCAGCTGGACGGTCTTTTCTGGGGGAATCTTCAAATCTTGCAGGCCTGGGTGGTCCCCGTCCCCGTACTCTCTGGCAGCTACTGGATCTCTCCCAACTGATCCTCAGCTTTCCATACACTAAGGAGGGGTTTTCTTCATTATGGCACTTGGCAGCACTGTGTCCATCCTGACCACATCGGTAGCAGAAGAATTGTCCTTTCCCCCTTCGCCCAGGTGGGATGGTGGCTCTAAATGCTGACTTCTCCATCGCCACAGCCAGAGGCGCCTTATTCCTGGAAGTCTTAGCTCGGTCAATGGTGCTTTGCAGTTCAGCTATCCGTTCTGTCAGGACCTGCATTTGTTGGGCAAGTTCCTCTGTGGTGCTCACCATCAGTACACTGGCCATTTGCAGTGGTGTTGTGCCGGCTGGCTCCAATGTTTGGGCTTCCCCAAACTCGCTGGCAGCCTGCCTTTCTTCCTCTTCTCTGACCTCCTTTATCAGCTGGGAATAACTGGGGGGATGTTCCCGGCGTTCTCTTAGCCGGAGATGGAGTAGAATCGGGTTCTGATACTGAGCTCCTCTTACAATTTGAGCCAGTCTGGTCCGATCCATCTGTTCAGCAGTCACTGCTCCCCTCATGACAGCTCTCTGAAGCAGTCTTTCCAGCCTCTGTATATAGGCTGAAATCTTCTCGCCAATTTGCTGTCGGGAATTAAGGAACTTACAGTAACTGTCTTCAGGGCCCTCTGCGCTCCCAAAGGTATGATCAAGGGCCTCTAGGCAGTCCTTCACACTGACCCCAGGGTCAATGAGCTTCAGGGTGCGAATCACATCTAATGCTGGGCCACTAAGGCTCTCTATTAGACATCTTCGCTTTTCTGCATCAGGTACGGCCCACTCCTGCAGCATTTCAGTGGTATGCTCCAACCAGGGTTCGAACTCCTCTGCCCCAGCAAATAATCTTAACTCACGACAAGAGTTTGACATAGCCTGGGACAGCACAACCTTTTCCAATATTTGTCCCAGTGCTTTTGCCCAATCATTGGCTGAGGCTGCGGCCCCTGAGCTAGAGGCTGCAGGGCCGGGGCCCAACAAACCTGACATATTAGCCATTATACAAACAGTAATTTCCTCAAAATACAAACACAATTGTTTCCCAATGCAGTGAAACACTCAACAGGTGCTTGCGAGGGGTACTGACCCAGGGTATCCCGGACGAGCCCCCAAAAATGTAACCCTTCTGCCCATCTAAGTTGGCAGCAACAAGGGCCGGGTTC
>NW_020698679.1:0-271 GCF_002925995.2 Terrapene triunguis
CGCCGGGGGGAGGGCGGCGAGCCCGGCCGGGGCTCCGCTCTCCCCGGAGCCGGAGCGCCGCGCCGCCCCCCTCCAGGTGCCGCCCCAAGCACAAGCTTGGTGGGCTGGTGCCTGGAGCCGGCCCTGAGCACAGACTCCCCTGCACCTTGCGCCTGCAGGGATCTGGTGCCACCCGCTGCGCAGAGAGTCCCCTGCAGCACCGCTGTGACACTGAACGTTTATTAAAAAAAACAAAAGGTTTAAAAAAAAACCTTATATAACTGTTGAATTT
>NW_020698679.1:371-13167 GCF_002925995.2 Terrapene triunguis
AAAAAAACAAAAGGTTTAAAAAAAAACCTTATATAACTGTTGAATTTACACAAAACAAAACTGGAATTCTGCCAAGCCTATCTATAAGTAAGAAAAGGACTTCAGACTCTAGGACTGTCAGTCCAGCACTTTTCACAGCATAAAATTAATGCAGCAATAAAATACATTTAACTCTTGCCACATTGGGGTTAACCTGGCAAGTTAATTTTTTTCTTCTATTCCATAACTTAACATAAAGACATGAGAGAGAAAAGTGTCAAGTAAAAACCATTAAGACTGAAAATATTCTGCATGAGATTCAGGAAACAAACAGCTTTAAAAAAAAACCAACGAGGAGTCCGGTGGCACTTTAAAGGCTAACAGATTTATTTGGGCAAAAATCCCACTTTACTTTTTTACCCACAAAAGCTTCTGCCCAAATAAATCTGTTAGTCTTTACAGTGCCACCGGACTCCTCGTTGTTTTTGTGGATACAGACTAACACGGCTACCTCGCTGATAAATAGCTTTAAGGGGCTTTGTATAAACTGACAGATTTTTAAACAGTTGGGCCCTTCTTTTAACTTGTATTTCAGTCTATTTCACAGATCTATGAAGCAGCAGCCAAAAAGATAGTGTTTTTTTTTTAATTTTGATGAAGAATAAAAGTGTCTTTTTGCTTCTGTCCCTATTCGGAAGTGCTTTGCTTAATGTGGAGAACGCCTTTCCCTATCCCAGGCACCTTCCTTCCAGACACATCAGATCCTTCACTATTCATGGAAGGAATATTCGATGGGAAGCCAACGGAGAAGGTGGTCAGTCACCCAGAGAGAAACTGTAAAATAAGCAGAGATTGTCAAAAAGGTTTTCTATTCTAGGGTAATCAAATAAGTGCAGTAGGAAGGGGTAAGAGTGTCCTGATGTACCCTGTTCTCCATAACGAGGGAAGATGATCTGGGCCTAGGAAAAAGCAAGTGTAATGACGAAGGATTTGAGATAGCATAGCGTGCATTCAACATGCTCTAGACTGGAGTCTAGATCTTGCATCGTTTGTTGCTCCTTGTATGCCAGAGCAAGTGACAACCTTGCAAGTGTACAAGAGGGGCTGTTTTGAGGAAAGGAGTTGAGGCAGGAGCAACAGTGAAATACAGGAGGGGTTGGGGATGTCTCTCATTAGGGAGGGCAAATGGCATTGAGAGAGTAGTACAGGAATTATACTCAAGGAGAAAAGGAGATTTTTGTCCCAGTGCCCATGAGTAAGAAACCAGAATGGGGTAGAATCTGCTCCCCCAGATCATGATAGGGCACCAACTATGCCACTGGTATTTGAGCATGTGTGTGTGGGTATGGGGAAGGCAACTAAAAACTCAGCTTCAAATAGATTATTCGAAAAATCAATTGGCCAATGTGAGAATTTGGGATGCAATTCTGTTCAAAGCTGAATTTCTGTATGGCTCGAATTGCCACTGCCTCCAACAGAAGAATATGGACAGAAAACAAACTCTTACAGGATGAGGAAGGGACATCAGACGGTAGCACAAAGATGACATTTGGACTATAAAATTAGGAGAAGCCATAGTACAATAGCTTCCCGAGGCCCTAATAAAGATCAGGGTCCCATTGTGCTTGGCTCTGTACTAACACATTATAAGGAGCAGCTTACAGTTGTAGCCCAGATCCCGCCATCAGAATTGCATGCATGGCCCTTTACACTGGCAGGGAGCCTGGAACATTTTAAACACTAGATCCATACTGAATAGGGAATTAAAATCCTCCATGTAAATTGCCAGTTCACACATTTCAGCTGAGATAATGTGAATTAAAACCAGGGGATTAATGCACTAAAACAGAAAGTGTCTAGTTCAGAACTAACGTCTTCTCTCCTCTTTTATTACACAATTAAATGAGTCAGACATGCCAGGGTTTAGCTCTGGGACATAGGCCTATTTCTTTGTCACTTACAAAACCAATTATATTAAAGTACGTATGAGTTAATGCAACATTAAGGTTAAAAATGTAAAAAGCAAGTTACAAGACCCACAGTAACATGCATTTGCCAGCTTTGCTCACATATACTTTTGATTACAAATTGGACTATTAAAGATGAACTTGGCCATTTTGTATATTTAGGTCCATTTCTATAATAGTGCCACTATAGTCAATGAAATCACATGAGCCATGAATTTGGCCCACTGTGTGTAATGCCATCAAGATAACACTAGTATGAGAACTCAACATTTTAATTTCCTAATTTCAACATGTGAATTCAAACGGTATGTTATTCATCTGGTTTATATTTATTAAACAAGAAAGAAACTGCTTGGCTTAATGCCATTACACAAATAGCCCACGTAAGCTCTCTGGATCATAGTGGACTTTAGTGAATGGATTGGGTGAGGAGAAAGCTCATGTCTTGACTGTCGGTGGATGGAGACAGTTCTCAGCATCAGTGGGTTAAAAGGGTAGCAATGCATCACTTTGTATTGTGACAGTTCTATCTTAGCAATGGGAAAAGACAGAAATAGAATGTTTTTAAACACAAGCTTAGCATTTGTGGGAAACTGGAATGCAACTATTCCCTCCCCACCTCCCCAAGCAATTTTATTCTGCCCTCGGTTTTAAGACAGATTTGGGAGAGGATTTTTGGGGGGGGCATAAGTGCATGTGTGCAACATTCACAATCTCCTCGTGCACATTGTCCCTCCAAGTCTCCTGGTTAGGTTGGTCAGAGAATGTGTACTTTTCCTAGCACCCCAGCAATCTAATGAAATGGGTGTGGCTTCAATAGACAGCTAAAACGTAATACATTCCCAGGAAGCATGTTCAGAAATGTTTTCATTGATTCATTGATTTTAAGGTCAGAAGGGATGTGACAGCACCTGGTAAGGGTTCCCCTGAGGGTCACTCTACAGGCTGCTAATTTTAGGGTGACCAGACAGCAAATGTTAAAAATCGGGACAGGGGTGGGGGTGATAGGAGCCAATATAAGAAAAAGACCCAAAAATCGGGACTGTCCCTATAAAATAGGTCACCCTAGCTAATTTGGGCCCACATGCTGGGCTCATGTGCGCTCAAGTTTCCTGAGTCCAAGGAAAGCCCAGGCACTGCCTCCGGCTTTGGGTCTCTAGGCACACTCTTGGGGTGCAGATCCTCCTAGAACCCCCTCCTGAGAGCTGAGATCCACATCCCCACTGGGACTAGTGCCAGCCCCTCCTCAACTCCCCAGTGGCTTAAGCCCACTTTCCCAGAACTCCAACATTGTGGGCACTATGACTTACGGCTTACCCCTTCTGGAAGGTGTGATAGTTGAAGCACGTAACACACAGAAGTTTGGAAGCTTTGCAAAGTCTATCACTCTTTGTGTATTTCTCATGCTATCTAAAATAGATCCAGACAACAGAACACCTATATCCATTTCCCTGCCTTGGTTTCCTCACCACTCTTGAGTGAGCGTTTTTTAGGCCAGACTCCAGAATCTTTTCACTCCTACTTCCCTCCTGCTGCTTCTGATCTCTTCTCTCTGCTGCTAAAATGGCTGGTAAGATCCACCTAATCCAGTGATCAGAGTCCTCCACCACGTGATCTGTTATGTTACCTTCCCTGGGGAGGTTCAGACTTGAGAAACTGGTTTGCTCTGGGCAGTAACCAACTTTGTCTCCCCCATCCCTCTCCTATGGCTTCCAAGTGAATAGAGGACCATCAAGGTTTAATGACCCTCCATTGTATCACCTTGGAATTTCACTGGAACATAGAGGTAGAAAAACAGAAGGCAGACAAGCCCTATATTCAAAATGGAGTCTGCAGTCTGATAGATATATGCATAACAGAATTCATAAGCTGTACTTAGATTCCCCAAATCAACAAGAGACCATTAGAACAAACTACTTATAACTTAATTCACTCCCCCTCCACTGAAACTTAGTAAAAGACTTTGGTCTTGTCTGTATTCAAAGTTGCATCAATTTAACTAAAGGTATGATTTGAAGCTGGTTTAAGCTACAGGGGAGCAAAACCCTGTAAATCAGGTTTAAACTGAATTCAGAGACCCTGGGGGTTTTTCACCTCTGCAGTATGGGGAACAGGTCACAGGTCACTTGCTGGTTTGAACTAGAATGAATGGTGGATTCCCTGTAACTTGAAGTCTTTAAAATCAAGATTTGAGGACTTGCCATGAGGTTGTGGGCCTATCACAGAAGTGGGTGGGTGAGGTTCTGTGACCTGTGATGTGCAGGAGGTCAGACTAGATCAGGAGTGGGCAAATTTTGGGGCCCTAGAGCCACATCTGGATGGGGAAATTGTATGCAGGGCCATGAATGTAGGGCTGGGGCAGGGGGTTGGGGTGTGGGAGGGGGTGCAGGATACGGGAGGGGTGCGGTGTGTAGGAAGGGGCTCAGGGCAACGGTTGGGGTGCAGGAGGGATCAGGGCCGCCCAGAGGGGGGGCAAGTGGGGCAATGTGCCCCAGACCCCGCAGGGGCCCCCACGAGAATATAGTATTGCAACTTTTTTTTAATGGAAGGGCCCCCCAAAATTGCTTTGCCCCAGGCCCCCTGAATCCTCTGGGTGGCCCTGGGAGGGATGTGGGGTGCAGCAGGGAGCTCAGGGCAGGGGGTTGGGGTGTGGGCTCCGGCCTGGTGCCACTTACCTCGAGCGGCTCCGGGGTGGCAGAGGAGAACAGCGGGGCTAAGGCAGGCTCCCTGCCTGCCCTGGCCTCGCGCCTGGAAGTGGCCAACATGTCTGTCAGTGGCTCCTGGGGGTGGGGTGGGGTAGGCGGCTCCGCCACACGCTGCCCTCGCCTGTGGGTACCACCCCCCAAAGCTCTCATTGGTCACTGTTCCCCGTTTCTGGCCAATGGGAGCTGCGTGGGGGTGGGGCGGTGCCTGCAGCTGAGGGAAGTGCACAGAGCCTTCTGTCCACCCCCCCACCCCCAAGGGCCGCAGGGACGTGGTGCCAGCTGCTTCCAGGAGCAGCGCAGGGCCGGCAGGGAGCCTGCCTTAGCCCCGCTGTGCCACGGGGCTGGCAATACCGCAGGCTGGATTGAAAGCCCTGATGGGCCGGATCCGGCCCGCGGGCCGTAGTTTGCCTCCCCTGGACTAGATGGTCATGATGGTCCCTTCTGACCTTAAAGTCCATAAGCCCTCACAGGCTTTCGTACTGGTTTAACTAAATCAGTTGTTAACTCAAATTTAAACCGGTGGCAACTCTGAATATAGACAAAGCCTTATCCAAATACCTAGAGGTATGGATTCAGCCATGAGATACGATTATTTTATTCATTTGATATATACATACAATCATCATAAAATCGTCACCAGGTGCACATGTCTAAACTGAATTCCACATGATCTTTTGGGCACTGTAGAAAACAGCAAAAAAAACCCTAAAAACTATTTTTAAAGCTGACCCTCATCCCCGACTCAAACAGCTGAATGGAATTTCCTCAAACTTCTCCTCTGTTTGAAAGCCAAGCCTGGGCCACTTCAACCCAAGGGGAACATTTTGGAGCAAATTATGAGCACATGCAAAGGGGAGGTTATATCTGTGAAAAGTTAAGGCGAGAATCTTCAATCACAAAAGCTATAATAGAAAGTTACTCTGCAATTGCTACATAGTTCTTTGGGAAAAAGGCTCTTTGCCAGCAAATGCCAAACCAAGGGCCAAGAACGCACTTTGTGTTTCATTTAAAGAAGTAGGGGAAAGTTAGCAGCATCTGTTCCAGCTGTGAGTAATTTAAAAAAAAAAAATTAAACACTAGAGCAAAGGGGAAAGAGATGGGGAAAAGGAGTGGAGAGAAAAACATGACACTTGTTTCCATTTTCATATTCTGTAATTTTATAATAGGCTCTGGAAACACAGCCTAAAGAAAAAGGACATGTTTCCACAATATATACATATACACATTTGCTAGGAGATCCTGATTAACTGGCTGCCTGGGATGTATCTATTTGCTCAGAGTCCAGCCAAGATGTTTAACGTAATGTACTGCACCAACATGCTCTCATTAATCAATGCTAAAACACTATCCTGTTCCCTCCCAAATGAATCTGAGACTAGTTCCTTTCAAGAATATGTCTTATTAAAAGCAATCTACAATAATAATGAAGATAAATATATAGAAAACCACATAGGTTACAAGAGTGACAGATTTTGCAAGCATCTGAATATCCTGTGTCATTCAAGAGCAAGACAATATTAGTAGCTAGTGCATACTGTTATGGAAATTCCCTTAATTACAATATTGTCCATGAAAATAATAATAGCCAAAGAAAGAAAGGGGTACTATTTATCCCCAGCCAGTCTGATACACATGGGAATTTGTGCAAAGTGGTAACATGAACTATGAGTAACAGACTGGCTAAGAGCACACGTCCAGATCACACTATTTCAGTACCAGCTAGCGATCTGGAATCAGGTTTGCTTCTCTTGTAGTTACCAGCTCTGTCTTTTTGACTACATGAATTAAACATAAACCAGCTACTTTAATCAGATTCACAGAAACAAGGAAATTCAGAATAAAATGTACGGCAGACAATGGCCGAAACAAGAATATTAATAATCTTAATAAAATAATCGAGTGTTATATTTTATATAGTGCCAATATATTATCGAATTAATGGTGTTAAAAACACCATAAGATGGTACAAACTTATCCGAGACAATGTTAAACACTTGTACATTCATGAATAAGGAATACTGCTTTAGTGACACAATTTTTGGCAAACTGACCTGTATTTCCCTCCACCTGTTTGTTTTATCCACACAGATTTGGGGCAGGTAACTCTGTTATATGTTTGTACGGTGTCTGCCAAAATGAGGCCCTGGCTTCTAGGCGCTATTGTAATGCAAATAAGTTATAATAAAGATTCACCATGCCATCTTGGTACCAAAATTACCTCTCCAGAAACAGGAGAGATTAGAATAAGTGTACTGCTTTACTGTGATTTATTACATCTTGATAAGTTTTAACTTCCTATGTTATATTAATTCATTCACAACTTGGTCAACAAAATAATCTGAAATTTTAATTAATAAAATTACATTTATAAGGCGCATTGAGCTACTACTACTATTTTTGCTAAGCAACCTAAAATTCAATGAGTTTGAGAAATATGGTATAATTAAAGTTACTTAACTAGTGTGTGTTTGTGCTCACAAAAAGCTGAAACTCCATCTGTAACCCTATTATTTCTTGGAATTGTGGCAACTCAGAACTGCTCCTGGTCTAATACACACACACACACACACACACACACACACACACACACTGCACTGAAATACATCGAGGAAGTACAATACAAGAGAAACAGATAAGGGCATGGGACCAAGTTAAGATATGGGATAGGAGTAATTTCCATGCAAGTTACATCTACTTCTGCCAAGTTGGAATTTGGCCCAGCATGTTCATAACTGGAGGCCAAGACACTGATCTGGTGTTGAAATGGTGATTCAGGAGGTAGCACTCTGCCCTCAGTCACTAGTATATAAAGCCTACACTATGAAGTTGCTATGCTGATGGATGGTCATTAAAGATCCTATGGATCTTTTGGCAAGAATATGGATGTTAGAAAGGAAGCATGATGGAGCAGCTGCAATGGTGAAATGGAAACAACTATTAGCATCTCTCGTGTCCTGGTCAAATTCCAAACCTACATAAAATCCCCTTCCACTTTCAATTGCTTATGACTTTCTTCAATTTCTGCCTAACCATTAAGCAGGACTGCTGTGTGCCGTTAAGGACTTCCCACGTCCCACCCTAGAATGGTCGTATATCCCTTGCCTACTCCCTAAGGAAGTTGCAAAGCTTAATTCATGTTTTCAAAGCACAAATTCTTGGATAGAAGACAGTAAAAAATAAAAACACACTTTGTTCCAACACAAAGGCATTTGTCCTCAGTAAAGACTAAGTCTATGACAAACCCGAACATTTTACAGTAAAGCAATGTACGTTACCTAAGAGTAAGAAATGAGCCCAAAAAAATATTTTGCAAAGTGGAAAAAAATTTCCACATCCTGCTAACGCCTAATGGCCAAGTGGAATTTTACTCAACTTAAAAAAAAAAGTCACCTTTGAAATGAAAAAACTTGCAGCCCAGAGCAGAGGTTTTCAACCTTCTTCTTTATGAGACACCCCCCCACCCCAAACATACTACAAAAAATTCAGGGCCCAGCTGGGGGGCCTCAGGCCTCAAGGCTCCTGGCTTTAGCCACCGGGTGTATGCATGTGTGTGGCAGAGGGGGATGGCAGCTTGGGGCTCCAGGCCAGGGGAGGCTCAGGTTTCTACTCTGTGAGGCACTGGGGGGCTCAGGGCTTTAGATCCAAGGGGACCACCGGGGCTCAGGGCTCCCATGGCTCCGCTCCTGACTTCAGCCCCACAGGGGGCGCCGGGACTCAGGGCTTCAGCCCTGTGGCTCTGCTCCCGACTTCAGCCCTGCTGGGGCGCCAGAACTGGGGGCTTCAGCCTGAGGCTCTGCTCCTGGTTTCATCCCTGTGGGGATGCTGGAACTAGTTAAGTAACTCGAGGCCCCGCAGCCCCCTGAAGCCAGCTCGCGGACCTCCAGGGGGCCACGGACCCCTGGTTGAGAACCACTGGCCTAGGTGGTGTTTTTTTGCAGAAAGCTATAAGCACTAGAGAAAGAATGGTTTGTAATTCAAGTTTCTGTTATAGAGTGGCTACTTCAACACTATACAATATCACATCCAAAAATGTTTAATTTTCTTTTATGTCACAAAGTCAAGCACTCAATAGGAAATGGCAGAATTAAGGTTCCTGTGTGGCCTTAATTCAGTCCCCATGTGTATAAGCACGATACTATCTTTGATTATATGATCATACGGAAAATTTCAGACTGAATGGCTAAAGATAGCAAAAAGTCATAAGCAGTTCAAAACAGAGTCTTATAATGGAAAGCATCAGGCAACCTTAACTCTACGCGGCACTATCAGCTCTGCCTATAATACATGGCAAGAGCAGTTAACTCCTGTTATTTACGTTAGAAGATAATTGTCAAGTTTGAGTATCAGAGGGGTAGCCATGTTAGTCTGGATCTGCAAAAAGCGACAGAGTCCTGTGGCACCTTATAGACAAACAGACGTATTGGAGCATAAGCTTTCGCATCTGACAAAGTAGGTATTCACCCACGAAAGCTTATGCTCCAATACGTCTGTTTGTCTATAAGGTGCCACAGGACTCTGTCGCTTTTTATCTAGTTTGAGGAATTGGTTAAATGTACCTTTAAATGTGAAGGAATTTGTGCTAAGAGTGGCATGGAAATGAATGCAGAAAATAGGTCATCTCTTGTTTTCATTAGTTCAAGTACCTTCATCCAGTGCTTGTTGGGAAGGCAGGCCACAGTCTGCTCAGGGCTGATTTAACATTTTACAGAGGAAAAAAAATCAAAAGAACCTTCTAACCAGTCTAAAATAGTGAGGAAATGAAGTTCAAAACAAAGTAAAACATTCTTCTTTCATGATGTGCTCGGACTGGACTGAAGCAGAAATGAGAAATGGAAGTGATTCATTAGGTCATTTTGTCCATCCTCTCGCCAGTGGTTTCAAAGGAAATCCAAACCAGAAAAGTAGGTGTGTGGCATAATTGCAGAAAGCTTGCAGAGCAGCCAGCAACATACATTTGGAGATAGTCATAAGATCCAAGTCCAGTGTACTGAATCTCAGAAACCTAAATTAGCTCCATTAACTGCTTGTGCGCACAAAATTGTCCTACCCATGTATTTGCTTCCCCCGTCCCAGCTATGAAATAAAACTTGAAGGATTTTTTCCTTTGGCCTTTTGTTTCACTGTTTCCTGCCACAACAGCTCTAAAGGAGATCAAAATGTCATGACCCTCAGCATTCACTTTCATTTCTCACAAAGGTGGTGGGAATGCACGCAGCATTTTTTCAAATCCATTTACAACCTAGGCTAGTATTAACACTATGATGGTGGAACAATGACTTGTTTTACATTGTTCAGTTTTAAAGGGTCACTATTGCCCATCTTGCATAGGTAAACAGGAACCTTGCATAATGTTGCTGCTTCTTTAGTACCCACATTTCCTTATTTTTCATAAAATACTAGAATGTGCTTAGTCCCTTCTCACAAAGGGGAACTATCGGATAATCTCTAGGATTTTAAATTTGGTGCAGGATTGGTGGTATCCTATTTGCATGTCCCCCATGTCCTGTGCTGCTACTTGTCCAGCAGACAGACCAGACAGGAGGAGCAAAAGTGCTAAAATGACATGCTCAAAGGCCAGTTTCTCTCTGCTGGTCCTACTGGTCATGGGGGAGTGGGGGTGGGGGTGGGGGAAGAAACCTGTGTTGTGCAGAAATAGCACAGGTATGATCCTCTACAATTGTTGTAGGAACTCAGGTACAGGTGATGTTGGAAAACTAACAAGTTAGTTTCTCCATTTCCCTATCACCCCAAGCAACAGAGCATCATGTCTATTCTGCTTCCCATTGCCCAGCAACAGCAGCAGAGTGAAAATGATTAGGATCCTGTCATGTTAGTACTTCTAGCCAAATGCTGTGTGCAGTTGGAGAAGAAATGATGTGATAAGACCAAGATTAGTCTCACTATCCCTGTCAGCAGAGTGTTGGAAGGCAGGGGTGAAATGTACTCAGACATTGGGGATTTGGGTTTACACACGACTGTGCTGACCTCCTCAGGCCAAGTGGAGGAGCAGAGGTGTAAAGTGACACACACAAAGGTTAAGTGAGTTGTCCAAGGTGGCAGTCAGGAGTAGAACACTGGAGTACAAACGCTCGTCCTCTGCTTTAAGTACTAGATCACACTCCAAGCAACTCTCCACTAACACTTCCCCCTGAATTTGAAAGGGAGAAAGGGAAGAATCCTTGACACACAAACAAAATTGAAATTCCAGATCCATGGACAATGTCAGTTCTTCCCACTGGAGCCAAATGGCTCTCCTTTCAAACACAAATCCATATGTTCCTTTTAAATAAAGGCACTGAAACCCAGGAATGAAGCTGCTCCATGAGATGTGGATGTAGAAACACAACCTCCTCTTTCTGCTTCATAGCAGTCAACGTTCCAGGCTGGCATTTCACAATAAAGATAAAAACAGCACTCTACCGTTATTGCTCAATTCAGTTAACTTCTCCCTCTTTCAGACTGCCCTCTAGCTTGCTGTGCCAATTCTTGACCTTCCGTGTTTTCCCTGTATGTAAATACTAGAGTCCACTGTATAATACAAACTGGAAACCCTTGTATTACTGAGCAGTATATTCATGGATACTACTATGAGGCCAAATACAGTGAGCTATAGGTAAGGCTGCGATTCTGTCACGGAGGTTGCGGAAGTCACGGATTCCATGACTTTCCGTGACCTCCGTCACTTCCACAGCTGCCGTGGCTGGCACGGCTGTCGCCAGGGTCAGACACACTGGCCACTGCTTGGAGATGTGCCAATATCAGCAGCAGCCCCGGGGGCAGCCCCAGAGGCTGTTGGGAGAGCGGTCCCCGGGGGCCTTGGAGCAACGGACCGCCGGGGGCAGTCAGCCCTCACTGCTGGAGCAGGGGCCCCACAGAGCAACGGGGTCCCAAAAGCAGAGATTTAGTCATCATGGGTATTTATAGTAAAAGTCATGGACGGGTCACAGGGCTGTAAATTTTTGTTTATTGCCTGTGACCTGTCCGTGACTTTTACTAAAAATACCCGTGACTAAATCTTAGCCTTAGCTACATGGCAAGTGGACTGGTGATCTACGGATTTACAATGACGACTGAATAAGGGTAGAGGCACAGAGAAGGAAGTCATTAAGTACAGGGTCCCTCCAAAACTCTGATTCCCCCAAAATCCTGAAAATGACTCTCTTTGCCAATTCATGAATTGTTATACTAAGACAAGGGTCTCAAACTGGGGATCACAAGGTAGTTATGTGGGGGTCATGAGCTATGAGCCCCTGGGCGGTGGGGCTGGAGCAGTCAACCCCGCACATGGCTAACAGTCCCAGTCCTCCTTTGCCCCCCCCAGGTGTGGGGCTGACAACCACAGCCCTCTGGGGGTGGGGTGGGGGTCGCACTCAGAGGCTTGCTGTGTGAAAGGGGTCACCAATACAAAAAGTTTGAGAACCACTGTACTAAAACAATGATGCTGCAAAGAACATGAACAGGCCCTTTCATATCTTTTATGTTAATACACAGACATCTCATCATTTCTCTAATGGAGTGTAGTCAGAACTAAAATACCAAGAGGTTGATAGCCTACACAGCATATGTTTATGGTAGGCATCTTGTGTTAGTGGCAGGAATGCTGTAGGTCACCAGAAACCAAAAGGTAAATGAAATAAAGACTAGCTGAGTTCAGTATAGGGGTACAGAGGAGAAACTAAATAAGCTTGCTATGTTATCTCAAAATTTTTTAGGGAGTAGATTGAAAAGGGACCAGGTGGCTCCAAAGACTAGTTGAGGAACAGCAAAGTAGTATGGGGATGGAAGGGAAGAATCTTTACTCCTGGGGTAATTCTGCACCACTGCGCAACGCAGAATTTTGCAGAAATTAACGCAGTGCACACAGAATTTCCTTTCCCCCACAGAAATGGGATGCAGTGCTGCTGGCCACCACTAGGGGATCCTGGACCTGGCAGAGCCCAGCTCACACATAGAAGACACTGCTGGGGGGTGGGAGGCGGAGGGAGCTAGAGGGTTCCTGGCAGCTCCAGTTCCCAGCATGCCCTGAGAGAAGGAGACAGCAGTGTGCAGGAAACTCCATGCAAGCCTGAGACCCAGCATCAGGCTGTTTCTCCCTCTGGATCCCTGTGCTCTAGGGGAGGGAATGGAAGGGTGTATTGGCTGGTG
>NW_020698680.1:0-32550 GCF_002925995.2 Terrapene triunguis
TGTCTGCTCATGATGTACCTAAAAACTCCCTGCTGCCTGGATATAAACATCGTATCTCTGTTTTGTGCAAGAAAAAAGTGTATAATGGAATAAGAAAACATTATGCATCACTCACTCTGTGATTTACACATTCATTACAGCAGGAGAGAGTGAGGGAGGGAGGCAACCTAGTGACAGAGGATGTGGAATAAGCTAATGTACTCAATACTTTTTTTGCCTCTGTCTTCACGAACAAGGTCAGCTCCCAGACTACTGCACTAGGCAGTACAGCATGGGGAGATGACCAGCCCTCTGTGGAGAAAGAAGTGATTCAGGACTATTTAGAAAAGCTGGACGAGCACAAGTCCATGGGGCCGGATGTGCTGCATCTGAGGTTGCTAAAGGAGTTGGCGGATGTGATTGCAGAGCCATTGGCCATTATCTTTGAAAACTCATGGCGATCGGGGGAGGTCCCAGATGACTGGAAAAAGGCTAATGTAGTGCCCATCTTTAAAAAAGGGAAGGAGGAGGATCTGGGGAATTACAGGCCAGTCAGCCTCACCTCAGTCCCTGGAAAAATCATAGAGCAGGTCCTCAAGGAATCAAATTCTGAAGCACATCCCTCGCCCACGCCACTTCCCGACGCCCCCATTGGCCTGGGATGGCAAACCGCGGCGAGTGGGGGCCGCGATCGGCTGAACCTGCCCGCATCAGCAGGTAAATAAACTGGCCTGGCCCCCTAGGGTGCTTACCCTGGTGAGCCGCGTGCCAAACGTTGCCGACCCCTGTTATAGACTAACAGATATTTTGGAGCATAAGCTTTCGTGGGTGAATACTCACTTCGTCAGATGCTTATGCTCCAAAACGTCTGTTAGTCTATAAGGTGCCACAGGACTCTGTCACTTTTCACAGATCCAGACTAACACGGTTACCCCTCTGAGTCTTCATTAATGATGTAGAGGATGGCATGGACTGCACCCTCATCAAGTTCGCAGATGACACTAAACTGGGAGGAGTGGTAGATACGCTGGAGGGTAGGGATAGCATACAGAGGGACCTAGACAAATTGGAGGATTGGGCCAAAAGAAACCTGATGAGGTTCAACAAGGACAAGTGCAGAGTCCTGCACTTAGGACAGAAGAATCCCATGCACTGCTACAGACTAGGGACCGAATGGCTAGGCTGCAGTTCTGCAGAAGAGGACCTAGGGGTTACAGTGGACGAGAAGCTGGATACGAGTCGACAGTGTGCCCTTGTTGCCAAGAAGGCTAATGGCATTTTGGGCTGTATAAATAGGGGCATTGCCAGCAGATCAAGGGACGTGATCATTCCCCTCTATTAGACATTGGTGAGACCTTATCTGGAGTACTGGGTCCAGTTTTGGGCCCCACACTACAAGGAGGATGTGGAAAAATTGGAAAGAGTCCAGCAGAGGGCAACAAAAATGATTAGGGGGCTGGAGTACATGACTTATGAAGAGAGGCTGAGGGAACTGGGATTGTTTAGTCTGCAGAAGAGAAGAATGAGGGGGGATTTGATAGCTGCTTTCAATTACCTGAAAGGGGGATCCAAAGAGGATGAATCTAGACTGTTCTCAGTGGTAGCAGATGACAGGACAAGGAGCAATGGTCTCAAGTTGCAGTGGGGGAGGTTTAGGTTGGATATTAGGAAAAACTTTTTCACTAGGGGTGGTGGTGGAATTTCCTTCCTTAGGAGGTTTTTAAGGTCAGGCTTGACAAAGCCCTGGCTGGGATGATTTAGTTGGGAATTGGTCCTGCTTTGAGCAGGGGGTTGGACTAGATGGCCTCCTAAGGTCCCTTCCAACCCTGATATTCTATTATTCTATTCAGGCTGTTGAATTTTTTAATGTAATTCAAAGCATCTATGTATTTTTCTCTGCATCAACTCATCAATGGTATATTTTGAAGCAACATCCTCTGACACTGAAACCACTGAGTGCCACACGATGGGAAAGTTGAGTGGAGGCGATAAAGCCTATCAAACACCAAATTGGGAAGATAGATGATGCCATAGTTGCCATTATGGAGGATAATGCCATGACAGGAACTGTTCGTGGGAGAACAATGGCAGAGGGAAATGGAATCACCAGAAACATACATAATTTCAAATTTCTGTGTGGCTTAGGCTAGGTCTACACTACAGCGGGGGTCCGACCTAAGATACGCAACTTCAGCTACATGAATACCGTAGCTGAAGTTGCGTATTTTAGGTCGACTTACCTGGCTGTGAGGATGGGGGAAAGTCGACCGCTGCCGTCGACTCCGCTGCCGCCTCTTGCCGCGGTGGATTTCCGGAGTCGACGGCAGAGCGATCAGGGATCGATTTTATCGCGTCTTCACTAGACGTGATAAGTCGATCCCAGAAAACCGATTGCCTGCCGCCGGACCCTCCGGTAAGTGTAGACAAGCCCTTAGTGTTGTGGCATGGCATACTATTTGAAATAAATGTTGTAAGCAAGAGACTCCAAGGTATTGACCTTGATATATCTGGAGCAATGGAACAACTGGACAAAGCAAAGTCATACCTACAGTCTTACTGGTCAGATGAGGGATTTCAAAATGTTCTGAAGAGTGCACAGAAGTTGGCAGAGGAACTTCACACTGAAGCTATTTTCCCACCCATTCAAGAATACAAAAGTCACTGAAGAAGAAGACATTTTGATTGTGGCTTGGTCTACACTTACCCCCCCAAATCGAACTAAGGTACACAACTTCAGCTACGTGAATAACGTAGCTGAAGTTCGAAGTACCTTAGTTCGAACTTACCTCAGTCCACACGCGGCAGGCAGGCTCCCCCATCGACGCCGCGGTACTCCTCTCGTATAGCTGGAGTACCGCAGTCGACGGCGAGCACTTCCTGGTTCGACTTATCGCGTCCAGACAAGACGCGATAAGTCGAACCCAGAACTTCGATTCCCAGCCGCCGAACTAGCGGCTGGGTGTAGACATACCCTAGGAGGCACGGGATAATCCCATAAGAGACCCCAAACAACAATTCAAAGTTGAATTCTTTAACCAGGTGCTAGATTGTGCAATACAGTCAGTTGAAGAATGTTTCATGCAGCTCAAGGAACACAGCAGTATATTTGGGATGTTGTATGATATTCCAAAACTCCTCACTATACCTGAAGAAGACCTATACCAGCAATGCAGGGCACTAGAGACTGCGTTGACACATGATGACATGAGTGATATTGATGCGAGCGATTTAAGTGATTAATTGAAAGCCCTTTCAAGATACATTTCAGCAGGATCAACTCCAAAGGCTGTTCTGGAATGTATGTGCACAAATCAGATGACCACCCTCTTTCCAAATGCTTTTGTTGCTCTGCGCATACTTCTAACACTTCCTGTAACAGTTGCCAGTGGAGAACGCAGCTTTTCCAAGCTGAAGTTAATAAAAACATATTTACGCTCCACAATGACACAGGACAGGCTGGTCGGCCTTGCAACCATCTCAATCGAGCATGAGCTGGCCCAGACTGTGGACCTTCAGGAAGCAGTTCAAATCTTTGCAACCAAAAAGGTACAGAAAGCACCACTTTGATTATTCAAAACAGATAAAAATGCCAGTGTTTACTATGCAGACAAGAAAAGTTACATTTGCTGTTGAGGCGTTTGAAAGTTAAGTGTTACTTAAAATTTTTGAACAAGGCATTTTAAGTTGTTAGTTCTCCTTTATTGGGGTAGGTGGTAGAGGAGTAGACCAGGAAGAAGGTCAAATTGAGACCTTTCAAAGTTTTGGCCCAAGTGAGGGGGCATGGGGGCATCATTTGAGCTCCCCGCCTCAGGTGCCAAAATGTTGTGGGCTGGCCCCGCCCCCCCATTCCTTTACCCCATCTCCACAGGGCTCGGGACGGAGGGAGCTTGCTGCCAGCAGCTGCTGTCTCAACTTGCTGATCTACTTAAAAAGGCAATGTACTTAGAGTGGGCTCAGTATACTTAAAGGGACAATGCGTGTCTCTTGCTCACACACACGGTGTGTGTCTGTCTCTCTCTGCCATGCTGTCTCCCCTCCCTCCATTTGTGCTGCCTTGTAGAGTGTGAGGCTACATTAACAACAATGTGTTAACCCTTGAGGTCTAGGGAAATCCCTGAGTGGGATTGCATGAGGGAATCCATCTGTGGATTAGAAGAATCTACAGTCTGACCACTGTTCAGAAATGCTGCAAAAGCTTCCTGTTAAAGCTTGCCCACTGAAAACAGAATGTCATTCACAACATTAACTGCACCCTCCCCTTCTCCCCAAGCCTCCCAGCCCTTGATAAAAACCAGCCTGCTCCAAACAGTGATTTCTGTAACCCAGAAAGGGAAGAGAGCTGTTGACTCCATGAAGAACACTGAGGACTTTAACTAGATCTGAAATAGCAATGTGGAAGATGCTCCAATACTCTAGCGATGGGCGGGGGCGGGAGTGGAGGTGTACTAAACCGAGAGAAGACAGTCTAATAGAGGGCACAACTATCCCAACAATGAGAATGCCCACAATCATGTGGAATGAAAGAGTGTTCTCTATCTAAATCAGGAAAGTGGCTTCATACACAATCATTTGAAATTGTGTGATTTTTGGAGTAAAATATGCTACACGAAGTCTACTTGGCAATGTCTGCCTCATGCATTATTCTTTCCAGTGAAAAATGCAGAAAGTGAAAAATGTCAAGGATAAAGCCAAAATGGGTATCTAAACAGACTACAGTGATTGTCATTACAAAAGCTAAGCAATTCACCTGCACCTGTACAGTGAATGGTAATCAATATTTGTTTCTAGCATCTCAAACACCTTTAATCTGTGCATTTGTTTATAAAACTGTAAAACATGCCCCTCAAACTGGATGCACACGTACATTCTGGGATAAATAAATGTGAACCAAGTTGAGCTGCAACAGCAGAGCTTATTGCCGTTCAAGAAAGAGGATGCAAGAGTCTGACCCTTCGAGTTATCCAGTGCTTGAAGGAGGTTAATGCTATTGCTGGTAGGTAGTGGAGTTCCATAGGTAGTGCTGCTTTGTTTTAGTCCCAAAAATGTCAAGTTAAAGACATAGGTGGGATGGACTTCTTGCAAGTTTTAAAAACAAAAAACAAAAATTAGTGAAAAAAGTGAGTTGGCTTTGCCATTTTTATAGTCCCATCCCAATCTGCCAGAGGTGGGAGAATTGGGTCATGTGTTGCCTAATCCTCCAATCTGACCGGCACTGGGGGATATTGGGCAGACATGCATTAATTTACATATTCACCAAAAGCACAGCACAACAAGCAGTCACTTGTGTAATAAGCTTCTACTTGAAGGCCAACTGCACCAAGGCCCAAGGTTCTTCTGGTAAATTGTCCTATTAAGTGGTGTTGCACCCTACAGGGAGTTAATTGATTCCTGCTGAGTCTCTGTAGAAGCTGCAATGTTTTAAATCCATGGCATTGTTTCTAATAATCTGGAGAAATTCTATTTTCAGACTCAGTGCAAAAATATTACCAGAAATCTTGGCTTCACTGACTTATAGAAACATCCTACTTATATTTGTGCTTTACACAAAAAGTAATGCAGCTTTGTTCATACTCTTGCTTGAAAAACAAAATTGTGTGTGAAAGATATTCATATTTGATTTTCTGGCTATCAGTTACTAAAGAAAGAGAGAAGAGAAATAAATTACCCATCTCACATGTATGGTGATGATACACATATGATAAATTGCAATTAACATGCACATTTGACTTCCTCACTTCCATTCTGCTCATGAATCCTGTGACATTGCACCCCATAATGCTTTATAGAAATATGCTTAGGAGTGTAAATATGACACAACTGGAATAAGTTATGCTAGATATGCCATGTCACGTATCTTTGCAAAGGTTATTATCTACTGAATATATTCATCCTATTTGTATTATGTATCATTTTTATATTTGACGTTATGAGCGTTGGCTCTATGCTTGTATTTAAAGTGTTTGCTGTAGGAAGCACATAAGGCAGATTTGGTCAACATAGTGTGAAGGGGTTATTCAAGTAATTGGGAGTACTTAACTAACAATGGACATTGAGAGATGCCAATCCACATCCGAGCTTTCCTGGGAATGTTCAAACTAACATGTAAACAATGGTGTCGGCCTGCAAAAAGCTGAATTATTCATAGACATGCGACTTGCCCAGGTGGCTAGAGACCCCATCTTGTGGCTGTGATGTTGCACAAGAGAAGAACTTTATAAGGCCCTGAAACCTCTCCATTTTGTGTTCAGCTGGCTCAAAAGATAATCTCTCCACCCCAAAGAGATGCCAAAAAGAAGCTGGAACAAAGAATAGCAACTACAGGAGTGTGAGTGATTGCTGGACCCAGACTAGGAGGAAGTCTAGTCTGTAAAAGAAAAAAAAAATTAATGGAGATATCCTATCTCCTAGAACTGGAAGGGACCTTGAAAGGTCATCAAGTCCAGCCCCCTGCCTTCACTAGCAGGACCAAGTACTGATTTTTGCCCCAGATCCCTAAGTGGCCCCCTCAAGGATTGAACTCACAACCCTGGGTTTAGCAGGCCAATGCTCAAACCACTGAGCTATCCCTCCCCTCTTATTGGAAGAAGCTTATTGGAACATCTCTGAAGGTGAGGTTTACCTGCATTTAATTTCTTACTGTATTAGGCTTAGACTTTGCATGTTTTGTTTTATTTTGCTTGGTAACTTACTTCATTTTGTCTGTTATTACTTGGAGAACCACTTAAATCCTACTTTTTATATTTAATAAAATCACTTTTTACATATTAATTAACCCACATCGAGTAATTAATTCCTGGGGGAGCAAACAACTGCGCATCTCTCTCTATCTGTGGTACAGAGGGTGAACAATTTAGGAGTTTACCCTGTATAAGCTTTATACAGAGTATAACAGATTTATTTGGGATTTGGATCCCAATGGGAACTGGGTATCTGGGTGTTGGAGACAGGAGCACTTCTTAAGCTGTTTTCAGTTAAGCCTGCAGTTTTTGCGGGACGTGGTTCAGACCTGGGCTTGTATTTGTAGCAGGATAGTGTGTCTGGCTCAACAAGACAGGGTACTGAAGTCCCAAGCTGCCAGGGAAAGCGGGCTCAGAGGTAGTCCCAACACATCAGATGGCAGTCCCAAGGGGGTTTCTGTGACCCAACCCATCACAAATCGATCTTCCATTCTGCTCATGAATCCAGGACTGCTTATAACAACATTTCAGACATGTTAACAATGTTCAAACATCTGCCTTTAAAATAAATCTTTCTTCTCTCCCTATAAATGTGGAATTTCTTTCTACAAGTATACCAACCCAAAGGGCTGATCATACAATATTGAGTCCTTTATCACTGACAATTTTAAAGTCAAATATTTCACAACTCATCATGGTTGGAAATGAAGACTTTATATTGTTACAATGCCAGAGATCTCCACTAAGCAGGGGTGCTGTAACAGATTACAATGGAAGTGGGGTGGGGGAGGCAACTTTCAGTGGGAATCCAGCTTTTGTATTTTTTTGAAGAATAAAATGTAAAAAAAAGAAAAATCAGTCTATGTGGGGAGCATTTGTTATTATTTCCTACACTTTCTCATATAGGTTTACAACAACAAAATTACCAACCCATTACAAACAGGCACCTTTTAAAACTAAACAATCTGCATCTGTGCAAACACAGTACCAAATAAAACATTTTTAAACTCTTAAAACAACAAACTTCAGACCACACAGGAAACAGAATAAAATATTATTGATCCCACATGTCCTGGGGTGTTCCACTTACCACTGCACTGGCACCTCTTCCTGGTCACTCTCTCTGGTCTGCAGATCCTCTTGCTCCAGGACCCACAGCATTCTCTTCATAACTTAGCACGCAGGCTAAGTCACTCAGTGTTCCCCCTTCTGGGGTTCAGTCCATCAGCAGCCCTAGGCAGTTTTCCCATTTGCTACCCCAGTGCAACTCATCCAGTGGCCAGCAGGGGGACCCAGGCCTGCCCTCTGCTCCAGGTTCCAGTCCAGGGACCCTGATCTCAGCAGTTCTGGGTTTCCTCTCTCTACCTTCCCTGGACTGCTTCCTAATCTCTGGTTCTCCCTTTCTCTCTCTGGTTGTACCAGCTCCTAACCAACTCCCTCCTCCCAGGGAGACTATCTTCCTACAGCACCCAAACACTCCTCCCTCTTCCCAGAGAGTGACTGCTGTCTGCCTTCCTGCAGCCTTTCTTAGTAGCTCCAGCCTGTAGCCAGCTTGCCCCACCTGTTCCTGCACAGATGAGCCTCTCTGTAAGTAGCTGCCTCCAGCCAAAAGCTCCTCTGTTTGCAGCCTAATTAACTGAGTGGGCCCACCTGGCCCAATTCCCCTCTTGCAAGGCTAGTGTGGGCCTCTTATCTCATCATACCACAGTGTTGATGTATCTGTGTTTTAGCCTTTCCATAGGTAGCAGTGCAGTCTGACAGGATGATACATAGCTACTATTTTTTTGTAGAGAAAAATCAAATAATTTACTTTTTAAAAAAAAATCTACTTACCCCCCGTATATGTAATTCCCAATTATCAGGCCTGAAGGACATTCACTGCAGTCTGTGGTGTGGTCCCTAAAAATAATTCCAGGTGATTTCATGGCTTTCCTCATTCCAATTTAAAACATTAATTATGTACAGCACAGTATCAACCTACAGTATTTTCTGATGTGGTCCCATTACACTGTTTATAAATGAAAGTTTTAGTAGCTAATTAATCATGTTGCAAATTGTTGAGAGGAGAATGAAACAACTCATTTATCTCTGGCATAAGATTAAGGTGGAAGTGCTGGGGAGCAGAGGTATATTTTACATGTTGGAGCTGGAGCATTTTTCCATAGGAGATAAGTAAGTTGCAATACTGGAGTTACGTAGGGATAAATCAGGCCCAACATTTAGAAAGCGTTCCAGTACGTAGGTGGTACTGTAATGTATTCCCCAAAATAGAACCTCTTTCAAATGGCCATTTCCTGAGTACTTTGGTGGGAAACTCATTTCTTTTCTCTGACTATTGGTAGCAAACGCAGTAAGTTTGGCCGTTGGTTTGCAAGAAATTAGATTTGCATAAGGGAAAGGAATGAAAGAGCAGTCCAAGAACGATGGGCAGCTGGACTAGAAAAAAAAATCATGTAGTTAATAATGCAATCTGAGCCCCTGCATCTCTGCACCATCAAACAAGCAGGCCATTTACGTCCCCAAATCACCTTCACAGAGTCCTTGCCATTGGGCCACCTAATCGATCTGTCACTCAGAACAGCACTGAAAAAACTGATGATTAGAAGCATGTGAAGGAATTAATACAGACAAGAGGGAAAAACATCAGCACCCTTCCTAAAAGCCACTGAGAGCAAAACCTTGCCAGGGGTTGCTACCCGGCTATAAGCTGCAGAGTTTGTGTGATACTAATTTTTCTCTAAAGTCTATTGAACTGGTTTGGCTTTTATCTTTCTCTCTGTATTATGCATACATGTACACAAGTGTAATTGAGAACACCCACACACAAATACATGTATACACAGACATATATACTATCCATTCAGAATATCAAAAGATGATGGTTTGCAAATGAAGGTGTTATGTCCTTTGTGCTATAATATATAGACACATATACAAAGACTTGATCTGCCTGATATTTCACAAGCTGCAGCATTTAGAATTTATTTTTTTAACAAATTGACTTAACATAGGAGATGAAAATACCCATAAAGATTGTTTTATTTTTTATATTCTATGCTTTTTAATATTTATGCTTACTACTTGAGACCCGGTGGAATGAAAACCTGGGCAACTATTTCACTAAAAAATAGAAATATGTAAAACAAATGTAATGGAAGGTTATTTCAACCTCTTGTGATAAACAGATATGTTTTAGCTCTGTGACTGTGAAAAACAGGGATTACTTGGCTTCTCAACTGCAGTAGGACCTGATAGGCAGTGACAAGTGCTTCAGTTTTCAAGATGCTTGGAGTAGCCCTAATTAATACATATTGTGAGCCTAAAAATAAAAAATGTTGCTGGAAAACAATTAATTTAGAACAACCACATGCAGTGGAATATATTTACTGTAAGATGCAGGCAAAAGAACGTGTTTACTGTGACAAGTTGGGTGAGATCTTTTATTGGACCAACTTCTGTTGGTGAGAGAGACACACTTTTGAGCTACACAGAGCTCTGCTTCAGGTCTGGGAAAGGTACTAAGAGTGTCACAGCTAAATATAAGGTGGAATAGATTGTTTAGCATAAGTAGTTAGCACCTATATTTCAAGGGACCATTCAAGCTGAAGTGGCCTGTTAACACCCCTCCAGTCATAGGGAGGAAAGGATAGTTGGGGGCGGGGTAGTTAGTGGGATATAGATTGTTGTATTAAGCCATAAATCCAGTGTCTCTAGTCAGTCCATTATTTTTAGTGTCTAGCAAAGTTATGAATTTAAGCTTCCAGGCTCATCTTTTGAAAGTATTGTGCATGTTTCCTTTGAAGATGAGGACAAATAGATAAGACATAGAGTGATTACTTTGTGAAAAGTGTTCATCCACAGATGATTTTGGTCTTTTATAATTTTCCTGTGTGAGTTCATTCAAGAGCATAGTGATTGTTTGGTTTCACCCACATAGTTGCTATTGGGGCATTTAGTGCACTGGAGGAGGTACACACACATGTATAGGACCCATAGATCTTGAAAAGTATGTTCTGGTGCTGCTCATTGTAGCAGTGGAGATGCATCTGCAGGGTTCGCATCTGTTGTTCTGGCAGGGTCTGGTGCCACTTTGATGGTGGGTCCTGATCTGTGGGGAACTGCTTCTCATGATGAGCTCGGAGAGGTTGGGGGTCTGTTTGAAGGCCAGAAGGAGGAGTTCAGGAAAAATTTCTTTCAGGATAGAGTTCCCATCGAGTATGGGTTGTAGATGTTTGATGATACCCCCTATGGGTTCCACTATGGAGTGGTGGGTGACAACTAATATCCCGAGAGAACCTGCTTCAATACAGAAATAAAACCCCTTCTGACCACACACCCCTAGTTGTTGTTGTGGAGCTGTGACCTACCGCCCTACACTGAGACCCATACAGAGTATCATCAAACCACAATCCATACTCGATGGGGAGCCCATCCTGAAAAGCAGTTGTGATGTCACAATTAGAGGACTGTGTCATCTGGGGAAGAATAAGTAGCAGGAACAGATCAACTCTTATCTTCCTATTTTTCCATAAATGCCCTGTATGGTATAAGAACAAGGGAAGTATTTTTTTAAACCCCTCATAACTATAAACAGAACTTTGGGATATCAGAATCTTAAACAAATACACTTGTGAGGAATATCAGTTTTCCAGCACCCTGATTATCATCTCACACTGGTGTAAACCTGAAGTCACTCCCTTGACTTCAGTGAAGTTACCCTGGATTTACTCTGCTGCATCAGACAGCACAATTTGGTTCAGGACCTTTAATATGCAAAGCAATTGGTGAACTAGGACTATACCAGGCCCATTTCTTTTAAGCAGATGTCCCCATTGATTTTAAGTGGCAAATTATGCTTAAATATAGATGGAATGATAGTATCAGGAAGGAGAACAAATGCAATTTACACTTAACTCTTCCAGACATTACCTCAGCCTTCATTGCTCGGACAATATGTACCTAGAATATTTCCACAGCAAGAAGGTCTCGACCAGACTGTGTTCTCTGTTACGCTAGTGTAACGATGAGATTGTTGAAGTTTCAATAGACTGTTGCCTTGTATATGTTCTAAGTTCTTTATTTCAAGACCAAAGGGATCGTTTGTACTCTGCTGTCACCTGTTAGCAAACTGAAGTGGATGTAAACGATGAGAAGAGCAAGTTCCATAAAACACAAAATCCTCAAGTCTACTGTAGAAATATTTGTAAGTAGCAGCAAAGGTTTGACATTGCATTACAGACCAACATTTGCAAACCTGCGTGCCTAACATTAGGTTTTGAAAAACATATTTCAGCACCTTTATAAAAATGCTTGACTTCCAAAGGTCCTGGGCAGCTGCAGCTCCCATTGATTTCAGTGGGATTTGTCAACATAGTGTTTCCAAAAGGCCATCAGTGTTTAGTGTAAAGTCTTATTAGAAAATGATGTTCAGGCCCCTTCTCCTTAGGGATGCAGAATAGCTCAATTGCACTACACTGCAGAAGGCACTTCCTTGGGATCAGAATCAGGAGGTGGAGGAGCCATGAACTTACATATTTTTAGAGAGAGTGCAAAAATTGCTTAGAAAGACGCCATTTCCTTAATTGATCCTCCCAGGCTCCTCCTTCTCCCTCTCCCCTTTGGGAGACTTTCACTGCTTACTCCTTAGAAGCTACTTAGGCCTGGAGCCACAAAGGGACTTACGTGCTGCAATGCTGAGCGTCACATTGCTTATATTTGCCTATTTGTTAGGTGCCTAGAAAATCACAGGAGCAACACTGCGATCCACCCTGCCTGAGTTAGGCACTTAGTGAATGGGTAAGAGGTAGGCACCTTAGAATACCATCCACAAAAGCCAGCATGCTAGGCGACTCCCTGCATAAGGTAGTCAATGGAAGATACTGATAAAAGGGCTGTGTCATAAGTCTCGTTCCTTTCTGCAGAGCTAGGCACCTATCTGTGCTTGTGATCCATGAACCACTTGAAGATAGGTGTTCACCTGCCTCTCTTGCCTGTAGGGCCCAATTCAGTAGGTGTGCACAGAGCTGGACACAGTATTCTAGTAGCAATCTTACCAAAGATAAGATTATTTCCTTACATTTGCTTGATAGTCCCCTTTTATATATCCAAGGAGCGCATTAGCCCTTCTTGCCACTGCATTGCACTGAGAGCTCATGTTGAGGTGGTTCTCCATGACGACTCCTAAGTCCTTTCCTGAGTCATTATTTTCCAAGACAGATGCTCCCATCCTGTAGAGTCTAGCCTGCATTGTGCCCACATGTACTACCTTGCATGTGGCTGTATTAAATTGTATTTTATTGCAGTGTGACCATCTAAACAGGTGATTCAAATAATTCTATAACAGTATCCTGTCCTCCTTTGTACTTACTGCCCCACTAATCTTTGTGTCATCTGCAAACTGTGCCAGCAAAGAACATATATTTTCATCTAGATCGGGGCGGGCAAACTTTTTGGCCTGAGGGCCGCATCGGGTTTCGTAAATTGTATGGAGGGCCAGTTAGGGGAGGGGGTCGTGGCCCAGCCCCCACCTCCTATCTGTCCCCCCCCGGGACTCCTGCCCCATCCAACCCCCCCTGTTCCCTGACAGCCCCTCTGGGACCCCTGCCCCATCCAACCACCCCTTCTCCCTGTCCCCTGACTGCCCCCGGAACCCCTGCCCCTGACTGCCCCCTGCCGCCCCATCCAACGCCCACTCCTTCCTGACTGCTCCCCCGACCCCTGCCCCCATTCAACCCCTTGTTCCCCACCCCGACCCTTATCCACACCCCCGCCGCCTGACCACCACCCCGAACACCCCTGCCCTCTATCCAACCCCCCCCACTCTGTGCCCCTTTAACGTGCTGCCTGGAGCACCGGTGGCCTGGCGGCGCTGGAGCAGGGCCATGCCGCCGCCAGGCCACGCCACCGCCACCACGCAGCACAGAGCACCGAGTCAGGCCGGGCTCTGCAACTGCGCTGCCCCAGGAGCTCACAGCCCCGCTGCCCAGAGTATTGTGCCAGCGGTGGAGCGAGCAAGCTGAGGCTGCGGGGGAAGGAGGACAGCAGGGGAGGGGCCAGGGGCAAGCCTCCCGGGCCAGGAGCTCGAGGGCCGGACAGGATGGCCCCACGGGCTGAGTGTGACCCACGGGCTGTAGTTTTCCCGCCTCTGATCTAGATCACTGATAAAAATATTAAATAACATTGGCTCATAGCTGTGACTAACGTAGTGCTGTATTGCATCTATTTATGTTCCCTGATCATTTTATAGGCATGGTGCCTGGCCAATTGCTGCCTGACTCAGTCACCAGGATCTGTAAATAGGTAAGTTGCACCCCTGCCTCCACCAGAGCCTGTCTAATCCCCCCCCCCCAGGAGGAAGTAGTAGGGGACAATTTGAACATAAACCCCAGAGGAGAAGTGTGTAAAGTTTACTGCGCCTCTATCCTGTTTGTCAGAATTCAAGAGTAGCTGTGGATCACAGATTCATAAGTCCAGTGAAGGAAAGAGAAGAAAGTAAGAAGTCCATTAATATATAGAAAAACTTTAAGGTCCCATAGGAAGCATGGTAGTTTAAACTGCAGAATTATACGTCCCCCCATTATAAGTCCCCTCATTAAGGGCAGGAAGGCTTCTGACTGCTATCCTGATTATTTACCCACTCAAGACCGGAGTACGTGCTTTTCCTAGAACAAGGCTTCCAGGCTGGAGTGGGCATCTGAGCTACACCATGCTCCCAGGTTACATTGGCCTCCTGAGCTATATTAAACTCCCGACATGGAATAAATTAATCAGGGCTGAAGCAAGCCTGAGCTCCCAAAATGAATGAAACCCCCCTAAGCTGAGCCAGACCTCTGCCTAGAATAAGTCAGCTGTGAAGGCCTCATTCCACAAATCAGCAGCAGTGAAGGCTAGCCCTGCGCCCAGAGCCCTGATTGGCTGGGGATGGGCAGGCAGGAGAAGCTGGTCTCTCCCTCCTCCCCCCTGAGATTTGGTTGGCCAGAGGAGGAAAACCTGATCCTGCTGCCTACTTTCCTTCCATTTGAGAAGGGACTGCATGGGATGCAAGAGCACAGCCAGCCCAAATGGGTCTGTGGGTTAGGCCCAGGGAGTAGCCAGAACACGCAACCTCAATCAGCCACTGCCCAAAACACTGTTTGGGGGTAGATTTCAGAGTAGCAGCCGTGTTAGTCTGTATCCGCAAAAAGAACAGGAGTACTTGTGGCACCTTAGAGACTAACACATTTATTAGAGCATAAGCTTTCGTGGGCTACAGCCCACTTCTTCGGATGCTGTAGCCCACGAAAGCTTATGCTCTAATAAATTTGTTAGTCTCTAAGGTGCCACAAGTACTCCTGTTCTTTTTTGGGGGTAGAGTTTCTTTTAGGCATCTGGAATCTATGTCAAACTCCCATTGACTATACTTTGCCATGATGCTGGTGTTCTGCACATGGCACTAAAGGTGCTGTGAGAGATCTCTGTGTTAGAGTGATTCCTCGCTAAAATCTCCCCCCCCCCCAGCAAAAGAAGAGGGTCCCCCTACCCATAGGCTTTATAGTTCCTTATCCCCACCCCTTAATAGTTAGTGGCCAATCAGCCCCCTCCAGTGACTCAAAATGGAGTTTTGTAGCCAACAGCCTGTCCCAGCTCTAAGAACACTCCACCAACTTATTTCCCCAAGGTAAAAATATTTAAATATTTGTGGTTTCAAAAGAAAGATAGCTGAGAAGAGGAAAGCAGAAACCTTTCTTGCAAGTACACACCCTGCTGTTGGTTTCTACTTTGCCACCTCTTTGGACTCAGCAGAGAATTTTAAAGCAAATAACTAGCTACCCATTTAAGTTTTTCATAAGCCAGCCCCCTTAGACTCCATGCTGTCTGTGATGGACTGCTCTATTGCAGTTTCACAGGGGTATTTTGGGGGAAGGGTACAGCTTGACCTTCTGAATGTGGCTATTCTGATATTACATGTACAAGCAAAGTACTGTTCTTGTGGCAAAATCACAGGGTCTCCATATTGCCTGTGGATCTCATTTCCTCCCTCGTTCACTGTGGAGTCCCCAGCACCTAGCTGAGATACGCTGTGGAGAGGATTTGCCCCAATGAGCAGAGTTTGGTGGTCTGTCTATAAGGTTACTGTTGTACATCAGTTGCTCGCCTGAAGGGGTAGAATATTCCTTCAACCTGGCCTTAATTTAAAAAGAAATTTGAAATGTCAGGAACTGTAAGTGGGGATCCAAGGAATTAAAAATATTCCCTTCTTGAGCAGTAAACATGGTCCTTTGACAGTTCTGTTGGGCGTAGAATATCTGCAGAAGCCCACATTTCACATCTGGTGGGAAAACTTCAGCTTTGTTAACTTGTTGACAGGATGAGAGGATGTACACTAGTATACAGTGCATTTCCAGGATCAGACAGCATGACTCTTTTTAGGGGGGGGGAATTTAAAAGAAAAGTTACTCAAAATTTGTTTTCTGGAAATTGGCTTTAGTAAATTTACTTTCATTGTCAAATAAATCAGCTGCTTGGCAAGTGAATTTAAATTCAATAATCCTCTCCATCTGTCACTGTGTTATACGGATTATATTAGTGACATCTGGAATCAAGACCAGCTGTATAAGAAATCAAGATGTTGTAGAAAACTGGGTCTGTGTGATCCAGCTGTTACTGAATGATTTCTAAAACAAGAAAATGATACGCTATGAAGCGAGCACTTAGCAGCAGATTCAGGAAAATATAATTTAGTTCAGTGAAAAATTATTCTGAAATTAAAAAACAGTTCACAAATAATAAGACTGAAAAAAAACCTTCTATGAATTGCTTTGTCTCCTAAAGCTTTTCTCTTCTTTTAAATCCAATGGGGAAGTATTTGCATGGGCTGTTGATATAACCTCTGTTGTCCAAATCCTATTGTTGAAGATAGCGGTGTGAATGAATTTACCCCAATGAAACACAGCAGCATTTGATCGGTTATAAGGGAGAAGGAGAATGCTAAAGCACTACAGATGACAAGAAAAAGGAAAAGAGGATTTTCATTTAAAAATCAACAGTTACCACACAGTAATGTATGAGATACCAAACTTATTTCCTGTTCCTACTCCCACAGTGGTATCTGTGAGAGAACTGTTGAATTTTAAACAAAAATGTGAGAGCAATCACTTATCCTCACCATCCAGCTACAGGCCAGCCTTCTCTTGCGGCAGTGGCAGGGGTTCTGAGGACGCTCTAGCCCAGTGTTTCCCAACCAGTGTGCCACAGCACACGGGTGTGTCAGGCCCGAACAGGTTGCTGCGGAATTTTTTGGAAAAACTCCATGTGAGCACAAAAACCCTTCCTTTGTTTTTAATTAGTATCAGAGCCGGATTGCAGTCGGTACTTTTGCTCTCCTGGACGAGGCCCCTTTCAAATATTATACATGTGTCACATTCCATTCCCTAAAGCGAGGTTCAGAGAGCAAATTTGAGTCCTGCAGAATGGGGACAGGGGAGGAGGAAGCTGCCTTCTGATTGGTCATCTGGCTCACTGCTCCACCTCCTCCAGGGCAGAGCAACCAATCAGAGCTCAATCTCCTTCTCTGCCCTCCCATTGTGAGCAACAAGGTGGCTCCGCTGCCCGTGTCCCGCGGGCCGTGTCCCGCAGCCGCTGGCCAGAGGCAGGGGGAAGAGCACTTGGAGGTGCCCTCCTCCCCAGCCTGGAAGGGAGCAGGGACCCTGCTGCAGTACTCCCAGAGTTGGGAGAGGGGAAAACCCACAGAGAAATGGGGGTGGGTGGGCCGGGGGGGGCAGAATTGGTGTGAGACTGGACTGGTGGATGGTGAGAACAGAACTGATGGGGACTGGGAGCAGAACTGATTTGGAGTCTAGGGGCACAGAATTGATTTGGAGCTTGGGGGCAGAATTCATTGCTATGCAGGGGATGGGCAGATGTGAGGGTGAGAACTCCTGCAGCAGAGGGTCAAAATCTTCATACCCAGTACATTTGGGAGCATGGGCATCACTAACTAACTCTCTCTCTCTCTCTCTGGACAGAGGCACTTCACCAATCAGACAGATTGAAAAAAACATCTTTGTAAATAACCACATATTTTGGGACCTAAGCTCCTGATCTATTAGGTCGGACTCATTTGTTGATCTTTTGAGGTTGGCAAGACTCTGAGTGGGACAATTATATTGCATTTAAAAAAAAGTTACACGCATTTGGGAAGACTATTTTGTTAATGAGAAAAAATGATCTATTATTATTATTATCAGGTGCGTCACTTTCTCCACTGAGCATGCTTTTGTCCAGTATTCTTATATTTAGCTTTAATGTTAGTTTCCACTGTCGAAAATGTTAATTCTGGCACAAAAGACAGATCACAATCTAATGTTAGCCTCCACGGTTGTTTTGATTTGAACCCTACTAGCCTCATTCTGGATTGGCTCATGAATATTCATGAGTACATTTGGAGACAATATTGTGGCATGCCTCGAAATAATTAAAGGTATCAAGGTGTGCTGTGGCAGAGAAAAGGTTGGGAACCACTGCTCTAGCCCCTGCAGTACCTCAGTCAGTGTGCCCCCACCTTATTCTTAAAGGGGCAGGTCCATTTCTATTATATAATTTATATCACCATTAACAAATATATAACAAAACAAACCACTCTTCAAAATTACTACTAAATAGAAACAATATGAAGCTACTTCTAAAACATGTATTCTAGGGACCTCACACTATCCTATGGAATTTAATTGAGAAGTATCTGCTATAGAAAGATTACTATTCTCTATTAAGCGTGTGGGGGGGGGGGCTGTCACAATATTGATGCAAAAAGGATTAATAAATGATACATTGTGGTAATTTTAAATTAGAAAATTCTTTGCTTTTACTGAATTTGATAAGAATTACTGTCATACATGTGATACTTGGAGAATAAGAGCTCCTATGCTAATTTTTTGGTTACTTATTTTATTAAATGAAATATTCAAGCCAATAAAAAACTTCTGGGAGAAAGCAGAAATCTCCTAATAAGTAACTTGCATAATGCTTCAAAGAGACTTCTATCTCCACCTTGTCCATAAATCTGTACCAATTACGTCCAGCTCCAATTGCAGACTCTGGAATAGACTTTTATAATTTCTATTTTGTTATATTCTGTATAGGTTATTTTATGTGATGTTAAGAGTTATTGAATAGTAGTTACTGTGATTTTTTTTGTATTGAGTATTTGATTGAAGTGTTTAATTGTGAATTTTGGGTGAAGCTACTGTAGGTTGTAATCTTGGGAACTGGTTAAAAGGCAAACACCCAACAGGAGTGTCTTCCCAAAGAACAAAAGGGGGGGGTGATGAGGGATAGCTCAGTGGTTTGAGCATTGGCCTGCTAAAACCCAGGGTTGTGAGTTCAATCCTTGAGGGGGCCACTTAGGGATTTGGGGCAAAATCAGTACTTGGTCCTACTAGTGAAGGCAGAGGGCTGGACTCAATGACCTTTCAAGGTCCCTTCCAGCTCTAGGAGATAGGATATCTCCATTAATTTATTTAAAATTTTAATTTTAATTTAACAAGACACTTGTCCCTTGATAAGAAATACAAAAATATTTTTCTAGGATTACAAAAAAGAAGCAATGTGTAGCACTTGATTAATCAGGGCTACAAAAGCTAGGCCAGGTGCCTCTTATCACCCCCTCCATCCATCACAAGAATGTAAAACATCCATTTAAAACCACATTAGAAATTCCAGAATGATCCCTAATGAAGTTTGTTTCTTCTATAAACATTCTAAAGCCTTGATTTAACTTTAAGGAAAACATGTATAATTGGGAAGAGTTTTGCAGAAAACCTTTTATCCCTTAGATGATTAAAATGGCTTAAAACTTCTTTTGAAATGTTTGTGCAAATGTTTTATATCTAAATACAAGTCTTCATATAAACTTCCTGATACACATTTTACTAGCCACAATAACATCATGTTCAACTATGGCAAGATCATTTGCTATTGTAACTGGTGTGATACAGGCAGGGGGGGCAGAGAGATATATAAGCCCTAGGCTAATTAAGGCATAGTTCACTGTAGACTAGAGAGGGTTGCTACAGGTTAATTGGAGCACTTGTAGTCAACGAAGGCCCTGTCAGGAACCTAATAAACCCCCCTGCTTCAGGCAGTTAGGGTGTATGAGGAAGGAGAGAGGACTGGAGTTTGGAGGTATGTTGCTGAGACTTGAGAGACCAGAGAACCAAAGAAAGGGAGATCCTGCCCCAACAGGGCAGGGAGACTCCCAGGGTCAAGGATTGAGGGTAACCTTACCCAAGGGGGAAGAGGGTAAGAAACCCGTAGGGGTTGAGAGGGGCTGGGGCTCAGAGTGAGGAACAAACCCAGACTCCTCCCCTGCTTCCCTCCTCCACCACCTTCCCAGGCCACTAGTGGGGCCCTCGGGGCCCCAAGAGCATGGGCAAGGGGTGGTGTCTTAGCCCCTCACCAAAAAAAGCGTGGGATGCACCATACCAACATCGGCCATTTTGTCACCCTGGTTACTAGTATAAAAAGCCATTATGAATACAGACTGTTGATACGAACTGAGGAACTAACTAGGGATCTGGCAGTGCTCATGCTAGTTTGTTGCTAAAGTCAAAACAGACCAGAACCAGCTCTCCAAGAGTTGTTGAAGACATTGTCTCCTTACTGAGGACTAATTAAATTAAAGAATCTCTTTAAATCATGGAAGTTTTTCTTAATACCATTTTAAAGCTAAGAGACCTGTATAGAAGGTAAGTGTGTTTTAAAAACAGAATTTCAGCTCCTCTTAAACCCTAATGGAACCAAAAGGTATTTCAGAAAAAATGTTAAAACTAACTTTATAGATGCTCTGAGAAATTCAAACCACGTGAACAAGGAATTAGAACATTACTGCCTGTCAAGTAGCAAATTACATATTCATGAACGAAGGTGTTAAGGTCTTGTCTAAATGGGGAAGAAATTGTGATTTTTTTTTTTTTTTTTATTTTTTTTTTTTTTTTGATAAAGCACATGTTGGGAAGTGGATTAAGGTAAACCACAAAAAAAATTAGCTATTCCAGTCTATTTCCTATGTAGACATGCCCTTGGGTCAACCTTTGAAGGCACTGAGCCAATAAAACAATGACAGCAGTCAATTTTTAATCTAACCAGGTCCTGAAATAGGTGTGCCTTCTGCCTTCAAAAGCTCCATAGCAGGGCTGGCCAAACTGCAGCTCTTTTACAGTTAAACTGTGGCTTACAGAGCCACCTACATCTCCCCATTCTCTGCCTACCAGACTTGGGAGCGGGGAGCCTGGGACTTCTGCCCCGTAGGCATGGGGGGTGGGGTGAGGGGCTTCTGCCAGAGACAACTGGTGCCTGCTGTGGGGGGCACAATGTAAAGGTTCAGCCCCACCTTCCCTTCAGTGGCCCCTCCCTGCAGCTCCCAGCTGTTACCTCCTCTTGGAGAGGCAGCAGCTAAAGGAACAGCTCTCCCTGCAGCTCCAAGCTGTTTGCTGCTGCCTTGCCACAGCTCCCAGCTTGCCGGGCCAAGCAGCACCATGTGACTGAGTGGGGCCAGCAAACCCTGGCAAAAATCTGGGGGGGACATGTGACCCTATGTGCCTCCACCAGGTATCGCCTCTGGCAGTGGGGAGGGGGGTCTCGGGGCTTCAGCCCCAGGAGGTGTATCTGCTGGAGCTCAGGGCTGAAGCCCCAAACCCCAGCAGGTGCACCCCCACTCTTGAACTTTTAAGATTGTTCTTTGTGGCTCAGAGGGTCAGTAAGTTTGGCCAACCCGAGCTTTAGGAAGGAAGGGGTATAAAACTCTCTGAATTAAGAGAGCGATAAGCAAACTCTCTGCTCACATCTCTGCTTTGGCAGGCAACACTCATCAGTAGCTTAATCCATGCAGCACCCTCAGCTCAGCCTTTTAAGACACCTGTGCAAGCACCTAACAACAGCACAGCTAAGAAGAAAGAAGCCATGAAACAGCATCAAGAAGCAACTTCAGCACTGTTTGTTCAGCCCCATGGTGAGAGAAAATCTGCCAAAGAATTTGATTTAAATTATTCCTATAATGATTTTAATGGGATATTGAACTGCTATTGTAATTTAAGATAGTAATAGCATCTCTTGTTAAACACCAGATTGTTTAAGTTATTCCTGGAAAGAAAACAATCTAAGATTGGTAAACAAAAAAAAAACCCATTAAATTTGAATTTAAAATTCTGAATATTCATTAGTTCGCCTGTCTCAGACAGCTCCTTGAATGCCTTCTTTTAAGTAACTGAACTTTAATACTCCTTGGTTTCATAAAACTTGGTTAACTATCACCCACTTTTGCCTGTTTATAAACTGTTTAGGTTATCCATGATGTACCAAACAGGATTCACCTACCCTTGTACAAAATGCCTTGCCCATCTATAAACTGTTTTAGTGGTGATACACTAAAAGAGATTCACTACTAGTTTCAGAAATTATGTAATTTGGCTTTAATATACCTAAAAGGGGGAAAAAATGGTGGCCCCACCAAGATATAATTAAAAGTGAGTCTAATCTCTGTTAAAAGATCTATATGGTGAGGCATGCAGAAAAAAAAATGCAACAGAAGTACCTGTCCTTCATTGTTTTGTTTTTAATTGTCTTTGCTAAATTAAGACAAGCAAAGTTATGGCCATCCCATCTCTACATTGGCATTAAGAACAACAATTATTAAGAATTGGCCTACTAATTTCTCTAGACTACAAGTTTTAGTAATGTTTGGAATAAAATTACTTTGCACCCTTTTCTATCCCCAAAATTCTACAGGATATTTCCATAAGAATTTTTCTCTTAGGATTAAGTAAGTAGCTTGAGATTTGTACAATGGATTGGAATTTGCACCAGATTTCTCACTAAAATATGCTCATTTTCTAAATACATACAGGAAAAAAAGAACCTAAATATATTCCTGGTAGAGAGTATGAGAAAGAGAGAATGTGCTTGGAGGGGGAAGAGGGTCCTTACTTTTTTTCCCCCCTTATATTTTATCTCATCTTAGTTGACATTAGGGGCAATTATGCAAGTTCGACATATTCCTCTACAAATCTATTTTAAAAATAAAGACATTCTAAGGTCTGTTAGTAATCAAAACAAACATTTTTGAGCAAAAGGGGGGTGCGGGTGTCATTTTCCCTGTTCAGTTTTAGTGCTGATATCATTTGGGTCCCGATCCTTCAGTGTGATCCACACAGGCTTGAGACTCTAACTACACATTTGGGACCTCCGAGCAGGTTTTGTTGAAGTGTCATTCTTTCAGGTCTGGCTATATGTATCTCTGACAATACTGACTTATGGGTTATGTCTGGCTCAGGAACGCCACAGCAATCATCCAGCCAGCTTGGGCTGTTTCAGCAGGTAGACTGAAATCATAAGGCATTTTCTGGGTCCTAACAACTGTTCACTGTCATTATGAATTGTCACCATGAATAGGGGGACAGAGGGAAGAGAGGGACTATATCCTGGTGATTAAGGCACTGTTCACCAGGGTCTGCAGTAACAGTCAATAACTTAACATCAGTAATCAATGATTTAATGATACAGACAAGATGGAGGAGAGAATATCTTTTATTGGACCAACTTTTGTTGGTGAAAGAGACAGGCTTTCGAGAAGTCTCTCTCACCAACAGAAGTTGGTCCAATAAAAGATATATCACCCGCGTTGTCTCTCTAATATCTTGGGACTGACATGGCTACAACTACACTGCACACAATGGATTTAATGACGGATATTTATATGTTGGTCTTATCTAATTAGTGATGTTTGATTGGTTCAAATTTATTAAACACAGACCTCAGATAAGTCAGCTTGACTGGATTTATTAAACAATTATTAATTAACATCTGTTAATCAGTGCATAACAGAAAGGGATATACGTTACCTTAGTCTGTGAGAATCAACCCTTGCAGCTGGTAGCAGCTGACCTTGGTTCTGCCTGGTTTTAAACTGACTTACAACAAGGCTTACTATTATACTCAGGTTCTTTTGTTATTCCGTTATTTCCTTAGCACGTTAAATAGCATAGTAGAAAAGCTTCAAGAGGGGAATCCCAGATCAGCAAAGCCCAGTGTACTCATTTGCAATGTGGGAACCTCAAGTTGAAATCCTCTCTCCACATTAGGAGGAAATGAATCTGGGTTTCCCACATCCCAGTTGAGTGCTTAGCCATCGGGCCAGAAGCTTTATAAGCATAGCAGCAGCACTGGTTCATTTCAACATTTTTGAAACATTTTGATTTTTTCAGTTCAGTCAAAGCTATTCAGCAAACTTGACACAAATGAGCAAACACCTAGTTTTGGTTGAGTTCATGTCAGCCCATCTGGTCAGATAAAAGCTACAATTTTCTTCTTAGATTTGCACACAGAATTAAATTTCAAACTGAAGATAATCTGAATGCCTTAGCGTCCAAGCAAGAGAGGTTCCCAAAAAAAATGCAAATAGTGATGTGTACCTAGCTACCAAAATTTAGCAAGGTAATTTTTTTAAGTACATCTTCTTGGAAGTAATTGATTTTTACAGTGTCAATATTCAACTAAGATTTGACCACTGTGGTTACACAATTATTCAAAATCTTGAAACTTACATTTGGAGTTATGAAACAAGTGTGAGGTCAGTTTACTGAAAGACCATTGAAAATTGACTTGTAACAGATGAAGCTGAATAATCAGGCAATCATGACTGAAATTGGAACCATGCACCTGAAGCGTATGTTGAAGTCAGTTCAGAAATGTGTCACAGTTTGCACAGCCAAACAAAACATCGGCTGTTTGCCAAAGTGGTGAAACAGATGATTTTGGTAGTACCAGAAACTAATGCTGTAAAGTGAGTGCAGTTTAAGTGTTCTACATGGTATTAGAACATGGCTTTGATCCACAATGGGATGGTCACAGCTCAACTGGTGTACGATTTCTCATGTACACAAGGACAAAACTGATGACTTACAGATGTAGCAGGAGAATTCAGTTCAAGAAAACCAGGGTGAAGATCATTGTACGGAATCTTTTCAAGATTTGTAAGTCCATTCCGTTTACTCAGGTTTAAAAAGTGATGCTCTAATGAGTAGTTTTGTACCATGACTGAATGTGTACACCTTTAATAAAGTGAGAAACAAGCTTCTGTTCCAGAATCAGTGTTTCCTTGATTAAGGCAACCCTTAATATTTTTTGTGGTGAGGCCATAAGGGCACCCCCCCCCCACCTCTCCAATTTCATATACCCATGTTTTTTGTGCAGTTGCAACTTCATATCAACTTCTAGCTCCACTCTCCCTTTCCTCATCTGAGGGAGCGTTGAGACACTAACCTTCTGGTCCATGGCCTCTCGAGGCGCTCCCTCTGCCTTCCACCACAGCAGAAGCAATGTCCTGCAAGCAGCTTTTCAGGAGCCTCAAAGGCAAGCTGTAATATGCTGCCATAAGCCACTAACCCTTGCCTTGGGCTTTGAGTTGGACAGGCACATAGCGTTACACTCTCCTGCCTCCTTGAAGCTGCAATTTCACCGGGGGATGGGGCCTAGAGCAAACACGTGGCCATCTCTTCTCTAGTGTAAATCACCCCCCCACACACACACACTGCTGCCAGCTCCCACCATATTATCCCCAAGCCCCAGCTGCTGGAGTCCTTTGTTCTGCCCAGACCCTTAGCTTTCACCGGGGGGCGGGGAACACACACACTCAATCAAGAGCATGAGGATTCCCAAGGAGATGAGAATGCTTCACAGCCTGCCTGTTCAGGGATAAGACTTGTGAACTCCAGAGGCTCTGGGTCCCAAACAGCTAAAAGCAGGCAGTCCTGTCTCAAGGGAGTAATTCATGCCATTCAGGAGCAGGTGGTGATAAAAAGCAACAACACTTGTTTGAGTAGAGGCAGGTGAATTTTTTGAATAGTTTGTCGAAGAGCAGTTTCAGTTGACTCAACTATACAAACTGAACACTAGTAGTTTTGGATATTTACAAAACAGAGTAGGTGTGTTCATGTAAATGCAGTCTGGTCCTGAAGCCTTTCCACCCACCACTGGCTCATCACTAGCTGTCAGTAGAGAGCTCATTCAGACCTTGCTTATAAATAATAATTTGAAATTAGCTGAAACAAATGTGCCGACATTGTCATAAATAACAGCTGTATGAGGAAGCTAGTCTTTGTTCATACTTTTCAAACCCATTGTGCTTTTTCATGTACAAGTATTTTCTCATACACTGTGCATGCTTTTAAAGTGTGTACAGTAACTCCTCACTTAATGTCGTTCTGGTTAACGTTGTTATGTTGCTGATCAATTAGAGAACATGCTTGTTTAAAGTTGAACAATGCTCCCTTATAACATTGTTTGGCGGCTGCCTGCTTTGTCCACTGCTTGCAGAAAGAGCAGCCTGTTGGAGCTAGCTGGGGAACAGGGGGGCTTGGAACCAGGGTGGACCTGCAGCCCCCCTATCAGCTCCCCTAAGTTCCCTGTGTGGCAGCTGCCCAGCAGGCTATCAATTGCCGGCAGTTCAGCTGTCCCTCCCCCCACTGCCGTGTGCTGCTTCTGCCCTCTGCCTTGGAGCTGCTCCCGGGAGCTTCCTTTACAAGGCAGGGTGGGGGGAAAAGAGGAGTGCTAATGTCAGAGTCTCCCCGTCCCTCCAATCCTGCCCCCCCACTCCTTTACCCAATCTCCATAGGGCACAGGACAGAGGGTGCTTGCTGGCAGTAGCTGCTGTCTCAACTTGCTGATCTACTCAAAAAGGAAGTCTACTTACAGTGGCGTCAGCGTGCTTAAAGGGGCAATGCACATCTCTCTCTCTCACACACAGTGTGTGTCTGTCTCTCTCGGCCCCCTCCCCTCTCTCTTTCCTGACCACCCCCGGACCCCCGCTGCTCCATCCAACCCCTCCTCTCATTCCTGATGCCCCCCCTCCCCTCCCCGGGTTGTTTTATACCAATCTTTTTCCTTCTGTAGCCTGCAGAGAAATGAAAGCTGACTTCATGTTTCTAGTGAACAGTTCTGGAGCATAGGACCAAATAACTTTATGAAAATGAAAAATGTCATGAGAGAACTGGTGAACAAATCCGATACTGACACAGAAAAAGTGCACGTTGGGGTCGTCCAATTCAGTCACACAAACAAGCACCACATGATTTGGCCTAATGGATGATCTCTGCTCAGGAACTAGCTAAGCACAGACATGGCAGGGGTGTTGCAAGTGGTGCCTGAGGTGCCATAGCAGAGTTCAGAGGAAATGTAGAGCAGCAACATGATCTGCATAGGGGCCCATACTTCCAGTCCTGTGCTTGCATAAACACACACATTTTCTCTTGACATGGTTGATTAACTAGTTAGGCAGCAGCAGCTGAAGTTCCTTGTCCATGGTCCTGTCTGTCTCATGTGCCACAGGCCACTGGGAAGTTTTTAGACCAGTGTCTCCATTTTCTTGCACCTTGGGTAGTCATTGGTACCTGTGCAAAGTGGTTATAAAATGCTACCACTTGTGTAAGTGTGTAATAATATTCTATTACACCCACTTGGCCCTCACTACATAGGTGTAAATGACTATGGAAAGCGCAAGATAGTGGAGAATCAGATTCATATTGCTTACATTCCTTAAAGCACATGCCTGCTTCACACAGGAAATCTGTACTTTTAAGTGCACTTTCTGTCTGGGTAGTCTGTACAGGTGTTTGAATTATTTGTCACAAATAAATTATCTGATAAGTTTATCCCTTTTGCTGTTTGCGAACTGTTTGCATATCAATCCTGATTTCTGCCAATATATTCATTATTGATAAATATTTGCTGAATAGCTTACATGAACAAATTTCTGTGTGTGGGTTGTTCATGAACTGTTCACTAAGGCTACTTTCTATTGTTAATCAGGCTGCATGATGGGCCGCCTTAGGATCAGGTTCTTGAGGAACCACGGTCTGTCTCATTCTTCAGTTCAGCTGGGCTTCTTGCTGGTCAGTAAGAAGTGTGGAACAAGCTCTTTGTGTAACACTTTTATTTCAATTACTAAACTGTGCTGCAAGAATTGTGTGTGTTTCAATGAGACTTTACTTTCCATACTGCTTTTGCAGATATAAACTATGCTGTGTAAAGATAGTAAGAAGGGGTTTTTGCTCCCTGTCATGCTTTTCCATACACACAGAAACCATATAATGTGTTTCTGAAGGTAGTTTCCCTTAACCTAAAATAATAAGTATAAAACAAACTAATGTCTTTATCAAAGAGCACAGTGTGTGTCTCCTCTTTAACATGCATTGTCAATTCTTCCTCATGAAATTGCAGATGTCCTTGCAGACGGGCATACTCCTAAAAATGTAAAGGTACATTACAAAAAACAAAATCTTAAGTTTCAGAGCTACATCAATCCCACTAATCCAATAATTGGATTTTAATGCAACTCTGTTATATAAAAATCTCATTCAGTTATTTTTCATACCACACTATATTAAATTTCTTACTAATGCAATTGAAAATGGTCATGAAAAAGAGAAAATACTACACACATCCAGGTTTATTATACATTTACAACACTTCAGAAGAGGGCTGGTGCATAGAGAAAATATGTAACAAGAAGTGGGCATGTGCCATTATGTCATTTTAACCACAAAGCTAAAGAACTTGAGGGAGTGGTGAGCCCATCAAAATACCATTCTACTGTACAGTTGTTCACATTGCCGAAAACTCCCTGGATTAAACTCTTGAACCTGGAATTATGTTGTTCCCAATGTAGCATGCAAAAAGGGCTTGTAAAAATGTTTATTTTTTATCTGTATGTTTGCTTCAAAAGGAAAATTAAATTTTACCAGAATTACCACTGAAGTTAGCTGGAGTTTAAACCATTGGCTTCAGTGGGATCAGGCTTTGATCTTCAGTACACTTCAAGAATAGGGCTACCATTCCTGCACACCTTACCCTTGTGAGTAGCCCCTTTGAAGTCAGAGACTTTTTACATGAATAAGGTAGGTAGGATTTGGGCCCACATTGTGTGTGTGAGAATGTGTGTAGGGGCGTGTGCAAAAATTGAAATTTGACTGATTTTGGAGGGGCACATTTATCATGCTATGAGCAGGGAAAAGGTGAGTATACTAGAAAGTGAGAAGTTACCTCACATAACCCCGCAAAGACTTTTCCTCTAAATTCTTTGCACATCAGTTAGAATTAGGGAAAAACTGGATTCTATCCAAGGTGTGTTGGATATGGTGTGTTCCTCGCTTTCTGAGCACTCAGCTAGAGACATGTAAAGCCTGATTTTTCAGAGGTGCTAAGCATCCATTGTCTTACACTGGGTAATTTTAGTTTAAGTGACTTGCCCAACATCGCACATGAAGTCTGTAGCAGAGCCAGAGAGAGGTTTGCCTGAGTCCCAGTTCAGTGCCTTAACACTACTGTTCTTTTTCTTGTAGCCCTCTCACTCACTTGCACACATACCTTACAATTTCTACACTGAGTAATGCAGGGGTCCAACAGTTTCATCTGACATGCAGACCTGCCTTATTCATTGTCCATCCTGTGCAGTGAATGTTGCAAGGATTCTGTAGAAAATATAACATATACTCATATAATCAGTACTTTCACTCAATTCAATAAATTCACTAGAAACAACATATCCAACACAATGTACAGAGGCTCACTTTGTAATATAACACCTGTAAAACAGAGTTGATTATATTACAGCATAAAGTTTCCAAAAGGCAAATCAAAAAAGTTCAATATTGTAAAGATTATTGTTTTATCTCAGATATTTACATGGTAATGATTTGCAAACTGGTTAAAACTTCCTAAATAAAAAAGAGTGAGTTATTTAAAAATAAATAAAGTAGTACTAGACTGAATCCTGGGTTCATTGAAGTCAACCTTTGAAATCAAGTCTCTCATTGACTGCACTGGAGCCAGGATGTACTGGAAGGAATAATGCTACAAGAGACAGGAGGTCAGGCAGCTTGACTCATGTGTTTTTTCTGACTCTGACTATAGTATTTGGCTCTGTAACCCAAATTTACATAAAATCTCTAAAGGTAAAGGAACTCTATTCATCAAAATGTTAGACTACTGAGTATCATTTCCTTTCTGCATCTCTTCTGGCTATTCAGTTTGCCAGATATATTGGCCAGCTTTAATACACTGGCCAATATATTGTATATTTAATACAAATCTAATACATGTAGATTTCTCTTATAAGAAAAAAAGACAGCTATGCAAGTTCACTTAGCTCTTAGAATCAGCTTCTTAACTCATCTGTCTCCCCACATCACTCCCCACTTTCTTTCTGTTTTACTACATGAAGTTCATGCTTCTTGCCCTCACTCTTAAGGTGTCTCACAGCTCTACCTCGCCCTACCTATCCTGCTCTTTTTCTCTCTTATCTTGTCGTCTCCTGCCTCTCTCACTCTGCCAACAATGCAAACCTCATCTTTCTGTTTGTCAGTTTTTCCACAGCCATCCCTGTACCTTCTTCCGCGGCACCACTTGCAAAGAGAACCCCTTCCTGAATTAATTCCTACTGCCACTACTCTCCCCTCCTTCAAATTCTTCTCACAACCTATCCCTGTTATGATGCCTACAAAAAATCAGCCAGTGACAATGGTTTGTGCGCCAGTTGGGAATATAGGATTTTATTTAGTTAAAATAAATTAAGAATAAAAAACTAACAAAATACTTGTTGTGCAACAGCTCGCTTAAATACCTGTGATAGTTTCCCTTGTCCTTCCCCTCTTGCTTTTGGTTGTCATACTTGCAGTTACATCTTGTCTCAAACTCGTGTGTGTGTGTACTGTGTCTAGTATAATGGGGTCATTTGGGGCCTGCAGGAAATATTTCAATAGAGATAACAACAAAGAACTCACTACTAATATAGAGATTAAATGGTTGCTCCCAGTGCCAATGAACTTTTAGAGGTCTTAATGCTGTTAGCCAAAAGGAGATGTTTTCACAGTCTCAGATAGCCCTGCTGTTCACATTTGAACAACAAAGCAGGCAGGATCTTTCTAAAAAATAAACTCACTAACAGATATTTTGCTGTGGAGATAGAACAGTTGCTGTGGTCAGAAACTTAAAAGCCTGGAAGTGATTGTACTCTAAACGTTAAATTGAGAACTTCTGCCTGTGCAGGGGAGTCATGGAACACTATTTCCTTCAACATCATAGCTTATGGGAAGTTCTGCTCTCCCCGTCATCCCCCCAGTTCCTATTCCTGAAATTGATACTTCATTGGCTGCCCTAGCAAAAGCTGCTGCATATAAATGAGCAATGTGTCAGAGGGCACTTTCATATCAGGAAAAGAAAGCTCAGTATCAGGTCACAAAAAGCAGAACTACTGGTGCAATGGGTCACTTGTCACTGTAAGTCCATAGCTCTTTAGGCTTCAAAGGCTATTTTATATCAGTTCTTCTATTGTGCTCATCGCTATAGTATCTAAGTGCCTTCCAGTAGTGTATAGCACAACTTGACTAACATCTGTGCCATGTTGTTTGTTTTCTCATTCTCTGCTCAGCGGTAGAAGTGTGTGCAGGGAGTGTCTTGTTTTGGTAGGGTTTGGTTTGTTTGTTTTAACATACATGTTGCTATGTGCTTGTTAGAGAAGGCAAGGGCAAAGATAAGGGTCTTGCGCTTGGAGCAGAAGTGGTGAGATCTGTGAGGTCCTTAGTTCCTGTGAGAGTTCATTCCACTGTCTCAGACCAGCCACTGAGAAAGTTCTGTCTCCTGCACAGATGAGCTTTACCCACAATCCACTTTAGTTATCTAAAGTGTGAGATGAGGTAGTTTTGCAGAATGAAAGTTAAATTTTGTCCTCTGTTTTATCTGTGTAGTTCGCATTGGTTTCAAATTTGGTGGTTTAGCTTAATTTGCATAAAAACTAAGAAAACATGTGAAAGTACATTTAAAAAAAAAAAAGTAAAGTACACACACACACATAAAAAGGGAAGGTAGGGCTGTGAGAGGGTCTCAGAGTTGCTATGCAAGAGGAACCACCTGCAGTCTGAAGTGGCTCCAGTGCCCTCTACCATTTACCTCCCAAACATAAAGAGAGATCATATCAGCTTTGCTAAATTGTCACCAAAGTTTGCCAACCCCCAAATAAAAATGACTAGCTCAGCCTGTTTGATCCAGAAAACTTTAGTGAGGATTTTGCAAGGCTGCAGTTAGTCATCCATACTCTTCATGTCACTGCTGCCTGGCGAGGAGAAAAGGGAGGCAGGGGAAGTGCTGGCGGTTGTGGGAGAGTTGCTGGCTGGTGGGGATACAGGAAGGAGATGGGGAGAAGGTGCTGGAGCTGCCTCAGAATGCACAATGCTCCTCATACAGGGTCTGTTTTCCATGGGCTTTGGATCAATGGAAAGAGTCCCATTGATTTCAGCAGGCTGTGGATTAGGCTCCTATAGCAGTTCTGAGATCCTCGTACATCCCGCCCACCTCCAGTATTCCCAATTCTAGCTATGTTTTGAGAGTCTCTCAATATTTGGTTTGGCTAATGGTTCTGATGAATTTCTGATTTACAGAACTGCCAGCCTTCGTGGGTCAAAAGTCATGAGTCAAGCTCCAAAAATTGTGAGGTTCTTTTTTAATCCTGTGTATTGTCTTTCCAATATTGGAGCAGTGGCAGTGAACTTTTCTCCACAGCCATGAGGGCTAGAAACTCAGCTTTATTTTTTTAAGTGAGATTCTCATGCAATCGTTTGATTACGTGATTAAAGCAGCTGCAGCTGGGACTTTAAGTCAAACAATAAATATTGTGAGACACACATTAATACAGCATTGCCAATTCTTGTGATTTCACCATGAGTAATATGATTTTTGGCTGTTGCTGGAGCCAGTCTCAATATGACAGGAGAAGGAGCAGCTCTCATGGGGTTTCCAGCTGGCTCCGGGGCAAAATCCCCTCTGATTGGCTGCCCTCCCCCAATCAGGGCTAGCACAGGAGGCTGGCAGAGCT
>NW_020698681.1:0-5795 GCF_002925995.2 Terrapene triunguis
AAATATGGATTTAGGAGCCTAAATATAAACAACCTGCTTTTGAAAACTCTGCCTCCCTTTGCTGATATAAAAACAAAAAAGTATTTTGGAACATTTATAGAACCATTTCATCAACTACCTCCAGCTAACTAAACTGTCTTTAGAACACCACTCTGCCCAGTGGAGGAGCAAGGAGCCAGATTAAAAAGAAACCTAGGCATCACCACACCATACTTTTAGGTGCCTAGAAAATCACTGGGATTTACAAAGCCTGGGTTTGGCCCTAGGTTCCCTCTACAATGAATGGGGAGAAAGAGGCACCTGAGAATGGGATTCATAAATGTCAGCATCCTAGGAGGCTTCTCATCCAAGGTAACCAATAGGAGGTGCCAGGGTAAGGGGTGTGTACTAAGGCTTACCCCTCTCTCGGAGATAGGGACCTTAGGGCTTGTCTACACTTGAAATGCTGTAGTGACATAGCTGCAGCTGTGCCTCTGTAGCACTTCAGTGTAGATACTACCTACACCAACGCTAGGGGGTCCCCCATTGGCATAGATAATCCCCCTCCCTGAGAGGCAGTAGCTAGGTCAATGGAAGAATCTACACTGGGGGTTAGGTCAGTTTAACTGCATTGCTCAGGGGTGGGACATAAGCACCTAAAGTGCCATCTAGATACTTAAGTTCTTTTGTGACTCCAACCCAGAAAGTGCTGCATTTCTTCAACCAGCTAGCAAATCTGCGTCCAAGCCACAACTCCAAATAATAAATTAAAGAGTCTTATACTATCAGAAATCTTCTCCCCTTTTACGTATGGGGAATATCAGGCAGGGGCGCCGGAATGGGGGAGTCAGGGGGCCATGGACATCCCACTTTTTACCAGCCTTAAGGGTGAGCGCTGGGGCAAAGGGGGTGGCCACTTTTAGGGAGCTTCCACCACTCCTGATATCAGGTCACCCCATAACCTTCTACTGGATAAACTTAATAGATTGAGCTTCTTATGTCTCTCATTGTAAGGCAGGTTTTCCAGATTTCAGATCATTCTTGTAGTTCTTTTCTTTATACAGCTTGGGCCTTTGATCTCCAGTCTCTGGGAACAGGTAATCACCAGTCAATGGCCCTCACCTCAGCATATAGCTTCAAAAGGCTGGGGTTTTGCATAAACGGAGTGGTGGAATTTGCATTAACCACTCTCCAGGGATTCCCTCACTAAACACTTATTGTCCCCAAAGCCCATGCCTGTCTGGCACATCCCAGTGTAGCCTTTTTGAACTCCTTGCACTTCTCAGGACACTTTTGTCACAATCAGCATAGTCATATTCAGTCCATGGTAAGATAAGGCCTGTGTGACTTCACCTGCTCTGGTCTGAGCAATACCTGGTTCTCCAGGCAAAGATGAGCAGATGTAATGCACTGGTGCACACCCTTCCAGTCATCTTTGCTTTCCTCAGGTTTTCACAGTCAATTACATTTATTTAGTTGGTTTTGTATATTGGACAGCTCTCTAGGTGCTTACAAAATTTCAAAATCATAATGAAATAATCAAACATGTCAAAAATAAATATAAAAAGAGCCTCCAACTCCAAAACAAACTCCTCTTACTGTTAGTCCAACCCACAATATCTATCAATCAACCCTCCTCACCTCATCCAGCACCTTACTTTGGATTAATGAAAGAGACGTTTCTGTTTCCTCCAACTCCTTAATTGTCATGGAGGCCTCTAGCATTAGAGTGTAGATTCCCCATCCTTTTTCCTTCTGACTTATAAAACAAATTTGAGGGAAGGAGCAGTTCATGCTGGCAACATTCTCCTTCAAACAAAAAAAAAAGAGCTATTTTCCGATAGTGCCTAGTTTTGTCACTCTCCCAAGAAAACAGTGGCCTTAGCTTCCCTGGGAGTCCCAAATCAATATCAAAGCTAACTACATATGAGGTGTCAGTGCTTATCTCCTGCTTGTCCAATTTTGACTAAACTCAGTACTGTATAATAAAATTTCTCTACTGACTTAATGAGTAAATGATTATAATTCACTCTAGTGCTGTTTTGCCTTTGGAATTTTTCTCTCAGGAGGCTAGTCACCTTTTTTTCACACTTTTTCTATGGCCTATTGGATTATCCTCCTATTGTATACATGATGGCTCCCATTTTCAGATGAGTATTTTTAACATGTATTTAATCTGACTTCTCCTGCAAACTTTCATTTCTTTTTGCTGTCTCAGTAACATGCTTGCTCTTGGGGTATATATACATATCTATATACACCTACAGATTCATTAAATTTTTGATAAAATTGCTGAAGTTTTCTTATTAATGATTCCTCTCTGGCTGAAAGTGACTTGTAAATGCAAAGTTCCAACTAATTTCCAAGCTTAGTTTCATTTTTTTCATTCGCTCAAAATATCCTCTCTTCAGTATGACATTCAGCAGTGTGAAGATCAGGATTTGTGTTAAGCTGCTTTAGAACTGAGATGTCTCTGATGTCATGAGCCATGTTAATCAGTACAGAGTTCATCTCAATTTTTTGTCTTCCACCCAAACCTTCACTGGGTACATTTCCAGGAATGTCTATCAGTTTTGCAGACACCACTGCAAGATGACTTTTTCCTGTTTTAACCACCTCAAAGATTATCAGTAAGCTTTCCTTCTTCTCCACACTCCTTGACTACTTTTGTACAGAAGACACAATGCTGATACAGAATATCGATTATTTATTTTTAAATAGAATTGTATCAGTGGAAAAGTAGGAGAATTTTCTGACCTTGAACGAAAAATTACTTTTAAGATTATTTCAAGACACTCTGTTAGAATCATTATTCTTATCATTTTTAAGCAAGCAAGGTTTGTATTCAACCAACACAGCATCAGAACTTTCTAAGGTCTTGCTCAATTAAAAGTAATCCTCAACATGATAAACAAGTTAGATGGACTTATGCAAGGAAACACATAAACTAACACATAGGAGAATATGTCAGGATCTCATTCCAGATGTTGTAGGCCAGTCTGATATGATATACCCACCATGAAAAGAGTTCTATTTGTAAACATTAAGAGGATATCATTGCTCAATTTTATTGCCAGAATTAACATCATTTGCTTCCCTTGTAATCAGTACATTGTAGGTGGCTTTGTTTTTTGTTATTGTTGACTTTTAGGGCCTGGTTCTTCATTGCTTTACACCAGTATAACTTCCGTGGAATTGCTACTGACTTATAAGTGAGATCAAAATCAAGGCTCACAGACTCAAAGGGCTTTCTAAACACTAAAGGGTTGTTTGTTGGTTTTTTATTAGTAGAATCTCTAAGGCCTGGTCTACACTAGGACTTAAATTCGGATTTAGCTGCGTTAATCCGAATTAACCCTTCACCCGTCCACACTACAGAGCCAGTTAATTCGAATTAAAGGGCACTTAAAATCGATTTCTGTACTCCACCTCGACGAGCGGAGTAGAGCCTAAATCGATTTTGTTAATTCGAATTAGGGTTAGTGTGGCCGCACACCACCGAATTACTGTGTTTAAATTAATGGGGTAGTGTGGCCGCACACCACCAAATTAATGTGGTTAAAAACCGAATTAAGGTGCTTAGTGTGGCCGCGCACAATCGAATTTATACAACCTGTTTCCCAAATTCGAATTATCTAAATTCGGATTAATCCTGTAGTGTAGACATACCCTAAAACTAATGGCGCTCTCAACATGCTTTCATTTTAAAGCACAAAGAGGAAAGTGTGTCCTCACTACTATGTAACAGAGAGGTAGGGTAGTCAGCCAATTGTTCATCCACTGCAGAACTATGAAAAGGATTTAAATCTTCTTATCCTGTACAATAATGTATAGTCTTTTACTTACTGCTTGGAAGATTTAAAAAAAAAAGAATTAGCTTAAATAAAGAAAAATGAGGATTACAAAAACTTCAAACATATTAGTTCAAAATGTTTTAACCTAATCTGACAATTTAAGACAATTTCAATTTAAATTACCTCCCAGTAAATTATGAATAATTTGAAGATTTCCAAATAGATTTCTAAACAGTTGACATGCTTGCTAATTTGCTGTAAAATCAATAAGATAAATCATGTAAAACATAGATCGTTCCAACACAAAATGTCATTTGTTGCCTTTTAGGGAAATTTACATGATTATCTTTTGCAACCATGCAATTTTGTGCTATGATCCTTGTAGTTAAGCAGGGTCTGAACGGGTCCAAGCAACAACCAGGTGCTCAGAAATGTAGTCCCTAACCGGATCAGACCAGCATCTCCATCTAGCCCAATATCCTGTGTCTGACAATGACCAGTAGCAGATGTTTGAGAGAAAGCCATAGGAACCTCATAGTAGTCAGTTATGGGATAATTTGTCCCCAAGGAATGTTTCTTTTTAACCCACATTAATTAGAAATTGCTTTATACCTAGAAGCATGAAGGTTTATAACTCTTCCAAACCACTGAATTAAAAAAAAAATATTACACCATTATAACTGTGGATATTCTTGTTATCTATATAAATGTCCAATCCTTTTTTAAATTGTGCTAAGCCCTTGGCCTCAGTGATATCTTGTACCAATGGGTTCCACGACAGAAAGTACTTCCTCTTATCAGATTTGAATTTGCCACCTTTCTGTTCCTTTGTATCTCCCCTTGTTCTTGTATGATGAGAAAGGGTGAATAGAAATAACCGATATACCTTCTATATCCTGTCCTCTCTTAGTCATTGCCTCTCTAAGTTAAGCAATCCAAGTTTTTTCAGTCTTTTTTCAAATGAGATTTTTTTACCATGCCCCTAGTCATTCTAATCACCTGTTTAAAGTTCTTCTATGACCTTTGTGAGATGTGTTCCAGTAAAGGAGAACAGGTAGGAGTACACTTCCCCTTCCTCTGCTAAGAGAGGAAGAGAACTATCTCTTTTGACCTTGGTTGGTGCAGTGAGAGCTCCCTCTCCTTTTTCAATCTATTTTAGCCACTGCAAGTGAACATATAGCCACTGCAATAAGTGAACATGCTGTATTCCAGGTGAGGATATACCTTTGATTGATACATTGCTATTATAATATTCCATATACTATTCTGCACCCCATTCCTTTTGTATCTAATGTTTTGTTATCTTTATTGACCACTACTGCATATTTAACAGAGGTCTTCATTTTGCTGTCCACAATGTTGCCCAGGGTCCTCTCCTGCCTGAGTTGATACAGTTAAGTTAGAATCCAGTAAGATGTCTGGGTATTCCCTACAATGTTCATTACTTTGCATTTGTCAACAGTGACAAATGTTGACAAACACAGCTCTTGTTGGTGATATCATAGGGCATATTATTCTCGAGAATCTGTCCGAAGCAGTGCATTAGCATAATGCTCAGTGGCACAGAGCTTCTGGAAATGCCCTTTTTCAGATGAGCTATAAAAACCAAATTCCTGACAAAGTGTGATTTTTTTGAAGATCGCATAATGCTTTTCATAAGGGTGGCATTGTGCTAGCTAAATCCCAACTCAGGCAATTACATTCTACCTATCTAAATCCCCCCGGCCATTTGTATTAAATATTGCTCTTCTTTCCTTCCTGACAGTAACAGGAAACTTGGAAATGGCAGAGATGCTTAATGACTTCTTTGTTTCAGTCTTCACCAAGAAGTCTGAAGGAATGCCTAACATAGTGAATGCTAATGGGAAGGGGGTAGGTTTAGAAGATAAAATAAAAAAAGAACAAGTTAAAAATCACTTAGAAAAGATAGATGCCTGCAAGTCACCAGGGCCTGATGAAATGCATCCTAGAATACTCAAGGAGCTAATAGAGGAGGTATCTGAGCCTCTAGCTATTATCTTT
>NW_020698682.1:0-2938 GCF_002925995.2 Terrapene triunguis
GCCCTTTGCATTCGCTGTGGTCCATTTGCCTCCATGTTGGGCTGTAATTGCAAATGCTGGTGGGGAAAGAATAACACAAGAGGGTCCTTGACTTAAAATGCTTGGCCATTGAAATGTAATTGCCCTAAACAATAGCGTGCCCCTCCCCCCCATCAGAAGAACTGGGCTAGCAGAGCAGTTGTTTTCCTATGGCGGCCACCTACTAGGGGGTTTGGTCATGTGTTGAGGCTGGCAGGATGTCACCTGACAGAGGGGACTCAAAGTTATACAGAGGGAGGAGCTGACCTTCCCGGGGTCTCTGGTTTGTCACTAGCTCAAGAGGAGAGGGAGCAGCCACCCAACATGGAGAAGCCTGATGAGGCGGTGGAAACCCTACCTGCCTTCCTTCCTGAGCCCAGGTGGCCCCCAAGACTTCTAAGGGAAGGGTGAGCTAGGGAGGGGCATTGTGGGTAGGATGGTTGGTGTGTCTAAGTGATTTGTACTCTTTGGGCTTTATCCATGGGGTATAAAACAGCAATTGTGTTAGGTGCTTGTCCAAGTGTCTGTGTGTTATTTGCTTCACAACTGCTTGTGTGCCGCTGAGAGAGAGAGAGACAGTGTAAACCAGAAGCTTCCCGCCTTGGGGTGGAGTTCTGGGAAGAGGGTGTGTTTAAGTACCGGGGAGTCTGAAGGGTTAACACTGAGGCCGGGGCGAGGCAGCTGGAGAGCAGGTTCCAGTTCTGAGAAGGGCGCGTTAGACTGCAGATCTGCACGGCAGCAGCGTGCCTACGGACCCCATGACTGGGCAGTGGCTGGACTCCGTTCAGGCTCTGGAGGCTTAAAACACCCTGGGATTCAGGGACAGAGGCTTGGATTCCCTCACAGCAGAGCAGGGGGTGACTGGAAGGGGCAGCCCAACCAGAGCAGTGACAGAAGGTAACGCAGGTGTGTAGTATTGATACCAGGTTATCTCGGGAGTCCCTAGGACAAGAAAGCCCTGCCCTCTACAAGGTGGGGCTTCTTGGTGCGAGGGTATCCCCACGGAGCATCCAGGGGTTATACGTTAGATGTAGGAGGAACAGACTCTGCTATACTTAATTCTAGGAATGATTTTCTTACTGTAAACCAAACAGAAGGGGGGAGATATGTTCTCTGTGAAAGCTCTCCGGGGGAGACAGCCAGGCCTTAAAGGCCACAGGACAAACCCATCAAGATTCAGCAAAGCAGCTATTAAAATACTCAGACAATAGCCCCAACCATCACCAGTGGCCTAGCCCAGTACCCCTCCGAGCTGGATGGGCTGGGTTTGGAGAGGAGCCAGCAGGATCTTTCCAGAGATGAAGGACTGTGAAATAGGAAACAGTCTCTCCTTGGGTAAAAGGCCATTTGTTCTTGTAGAGGTGCAGACTCACCCCTGCGGCGCCTCCTGCTGGTCTCTTCTGGGAATTAGCTCTTCCAGCGTCCTGGAGCGCCCCCTGCAGGCCAGTGATCCGCCTGTCCTCCGGCCCCCGTGTCCCTCCCTGGACCCCGGTGCCCTTTTACCTGGGGTGCTGCCCCCTGGCAGTAACCCCTTTCTCTCAGGGTCTTCCCTCCCAGGGGAACCCCCACCCACTATCCCTACCTTACCTCAGGATAAGGCCACTGCCAGTCTCCAACTAGCCCCCGCTCCCTGGGGCAGACTGCAGTATAGGCCACTCATCACAGGCAAGGTTGGGTTTGGACCTGCTGCCTTGGCCTAGCCCTGGGCTGCCCTCTGCAACCCCCAGTACCCCTTGGCCTCCTACTAGGCCGCAGCCTGGGGCTATCCAGGCTGGAGCTCCCCAGCTCCTCAGCCTTTCCCCAGCCCTGCTCCACTCAGGTACCCTGTGTCTAGCTCCGTGCAGCCAGGCCCTTCTCTCTCTGAAGGCAGAGAGAGACTCCTGAGCTCCTGGCTCACAGCCTCTTTATACAGGCCAGCTGTGGCCTGATAGGGGCATGGCCCAGCTGTGGCTACTTCCCCAATCAGCCCAGCTTTTAGAGCTGCAGCCCTCTGCCAGGGCTGTTTTAAGCCCTTCCCAGCAGCAGCGGGGGACCACCCCACTACAGTTCTACTGAAGAGTGATGCTCTGAAAGGCATGGGGATGGTCCCACACAGGAGGGTGGGTGCTGGGCCAGACCAAGGAGGTCAGCTCTAGCGTAGGTTCTCTGGGGCAGGACATGGGCAGAAGGCTAATCTGTCTGCTGGATCATGTCAGAACTTTCCTTGTCTTCCTCCTTTTCTGCACCGTAACAGGAAAAACCCTTTTCTAAAATTGAGGCTAACATTTGGAGATGAGAAAAAATGATTTATGTTTATTTAAAAATGTTCCTCTCTTTCATTCCAAATAAAGCTTGTTTAACTGAGAGATCGGCTGTATGTTTGGAAAGATGCAACCCCTTCTTCAGTCTCTGAGGAGAAAACATGCAGAAACCTTGCACAAAGGGGTCTACAAGGTACTGACGGCCGGGAGCCTAAGACCCCTATTTTGTCTAGAGGACAGAAGGAAATGCTCCCCCAGACTGTGAGTAGGACAAGATGAGAGCAGGTAGATCCCAAGAAGAAATGCTGAGAGACCAAGGAAGAGCGAGAGGTAGCGGTGGCCTAAAGGACACTGTGATTAAAATCTCCTTGTATCAAACCAGCTTTATGTTGCTGCGTAAGTAACAAAGGGAAGAATATGTTCACACCCCAGACTGGCAGGGGCAGCTGCCAGGAGCACAGGTGGCTGTCAGCGGGATCTCCAGGCCCTAGCTGGATTGCTCCAAGTCCTGTACAAGGTAAGGGTCCGTCTCTCTGAGACTCTGGTAGAGTTCTTCTTGGGCCCGAGCTCCTTTCCGCTCAACCAGCTGCAGTAAGGCCTCGTTCATCACCTTTTGTTTGTTCTGCATACTAAGCACCTCCTCCTCTTCATCACTGTTCATTGCCTCTATGTCCCGTAAG
>NW_020698682.1:2948-9921 GCF_002925995.2 Terrapene triunguis
GAAACTGAAAGCTCTGTTAAAATAATACTGACCTGGGAGTGTTTGGGAGGATGCTGCAGGAATTTTAACGTCCCCTAAAAGACAAAGGGAAGGGATCAGTCGAACACCCTGTCACTTCTCTCATTAGCAGGAGGGTCCAGCAACATTAAAGACCATCAGAGGCTAAGGGCAATCAGAGAAGCTCTGCATTCCCAGAGACCTTCTCCTGCTTTGCTAGCAGGTGTCTCAGCTTCTCTAAACTTATTCTGGAGTTTCTCCACCTCACAAGGAATCTTGAAATACTTGGTTAATTTCCTGAGGATAATTTCTGAACTCTCCAGAGGAACCATGATCAAAGATTCTAAAAGTGCATTTAAACCACAGGACTTTGTTCAGTGGATTAGGATTTTAGCCATGGATAATGAAGATGGCAGAGCTGAGACACCTGATTGAATGTACATCTCCTGCCTCTCTGTGCCCCCAACACGCCTAACTTCAATACCTGGGAAGTTATCATGATTCAACAACCAGTTTGCACCTAGAGGATAATAGGGTTATAAGGGACAGCCAGCATGGGTTTGCCAAGAACAAAGCATGCCAAACCAACCTAATTCCCTTCTTTGACAGGGTAACTGACTTACGGGATAAAGGGAAAGCAGCAGATATGCTATATCTTGATTTTAATAAGGCTTTTAACACAGTCCCTCATCACATTCTCATAAGCAAATTAGGGAAATGTGGTCTAAATTAAATTACTATAAAGTGAGTGCACAACTGGTTGAAAGATGATACTCAAAGAGTAGTTATCAATGGTTTGCTGTCAAAGTGGAAGGGCGTATCTCGTGGGGTTATACAGGCGTCAGTCATGGGACTAGTCAATATTTTCATTAATGACTTGTATAATGGATTGGAGAGTATGCTTAGAACATTTGCAGATGACACCAAGCTGGGATGGGTTGCAAGAACTTTGGAGGACAGATTTAGAATTCAGAACCACGTTGACAAATTGGAGAATTGGTCTGAAATCAACAAAATGAAATTCAATAAAAACAAGTGCAAAGTACTCCACGTAGGAAGCAAAAATGAAACGAGACCTATATAATGGGGAATAACTGGCTAGGTGGTAGCACTGCCGAAAAGCATCTGGGGTTATAGTGGATCGCAAATTGAATATGAGGCAACAATGGGATGCAGTGCCAGTTGCGAAAAAGGCTAATATCGTTCTGGGATGTATTAGCACGAGTGTTGTATGTAAGACACGGGAGGTAATTGCCGCAGTCTACTCGGCACTGATGAGGCCTCGGCTGGAGCCCTGTGTCCAGTTCTGGGCACCACACTTGAAGAAAGATGTGGGCAAATTGGAGAGAGTCCAGAGGGGAGCAACAACAATGATAAAAGATTTAGAAAACTTGACCTGTGAGGGAAGGTTAAAAAACTGGGCCTGTTTAGTCTTAAGAAAAGAAGACTGAGGGGGGGAACCTGATAATAGTCTTCAAATATGTGAAGGGCTGTTACAAAGAGGACAGGGATCAATTGTTCTCCATGTCCACTGAAGGTAGGACAAGAAGTAATTGGCTTAATCTGCAGCAAGGGAGATTTAGGTTAGATATTAGGAAAAACTTTCTAACTCTAAGGGTAGCTAAACTCCGGAATAGGCTTCCAAGGGAGGTTGTGGAATCCCCATCATGGGAGGCTGTTAGGAACAGGCTGGACAAACACCTGTCAGGGATGGTCTAGGTTTACTTGGTCCTGCCACAGCACAGGGGGCTGCACTTGATAGCCTCTCAAGGTCCCTTCCAGCCCTACATTTCAGCAATTCTATGAGCTTCAGTCACCACGACCAGCTGCCCAGAAGTTCTGCTTCAACGTCTTACGTGTGATCCTACCTGGCCTCACAAAAGTATTCCAAACCAGTTTCCCATCTTTTCTGTCTTTCATGTGAAGCTTGATTTCCTCCTCCATATCCGTCATGTAGAGCTCAATATATGACTGCTGGTCTGCGGGGCTTCTATAGCAGAGCTCCAGTTGCTGCAGTAAAGATAAAATGACTTATGAGAGTCTCCCACCTCCGCCAAGAGCAGGAGTGAACGATGCCCATTGTCTGCTGTGTCCATTGTGGTCTCTTGGCTTATACTTAGATTGGAAGCTCTTTGGGGCAGGTCCATCTTTTTGTTCTGTGTTTGTACAGCACCTGGCACAAGGGGGTCCTGGGTCACGACTGGGGCTCCTGGGCACTACCACCATACAACTAATGCATAATAATAATGAATTGTTCAGCTCGTTTTGATGCCTCGGTGGAAGTAGAGGACAATCCTACTTACGTCAGGTGTTATCTTTAGCTCTGATGTACCAGACACCTCATACTGAGACCCAAAGTACAGCGCATTGGTCTGAGGAGGTTTGGGAACGAGCTTTGACTCCCACTTCGTTTCTTCTTCTTCAATGGCCTGTAAATTTCAAGCATTGTCATTTCTGAGAGATACAAACAGGAACCTCTGACCCACAGCCAGCTCCGTCTTCACTCAGAGCATCTCGAGTCGGAGCAGGAAAAGGCCTGTGAGGTCACCTTGGCCATCCCCCAGCCAAAGCAGGCATGTTCCCTACACTACGTTCGGCTGGGATCCGGTCCAGCCCAGTTAAAAATAATGCAGGTGATGGGACTGTCACCATTTCCCTGCTGGGAAGCTCTTTGAGAGCCTAACAGACCTCACGTTCAGGAAGTGTTTCCTCAGACAAACCTGATCACCACTGAAAAGATGGAGGCCTCTGCTTCTGCTTAAAAATAGGGTGTGATCAAGTAAGGAAAGACTCTCACAATACATAGAGACAAGGGAGCAGAGGGAAGGTTGCAAACCATAATCTTAATTGTGGCATTCTCCAATTAGTGGGTGATTGACTTTGCAACCTTAACACTGTTCTTTTAATGTGTGTGTATCTTCCATAGTGAGAACAGGCTATGGGATCTACAGGCAATGTGGGGGTGTCTCCTGGGGTTCTTACAGTGATCATGTGGTCGCAGCCAGTGTAGCTAATGTTGAGTTCTAGCTGCCAACCTAATTCCCTCATCCCCTCGCTCAGAGTTTTCATTTTATCCTGGACTCTCCCGTGCTTCAGGGTGACATTTTGTAAAGAAGTTTTTTCATTGCTCGGAAGCTCAGTTCTACATGGAATAGCCCAGGGTGGGGAATGAGGCTTCTGGAGAAAACAGCACCTCCTAGTGGGTGCTGGGGGGACCTGGCCTTTAGCTTCAGGAATCACTATGTGGCTGAGTGGTGTGGATATCACACCACGGCAAGCCCGGCCCTGAGCTATTCCTACCTGTCCACTGCTGCATATGGTGCCCCGTGAAGCTTGGTCACACTAACAATATAGTCCCAACTGCATGCCTTGAAGGGTTAAAATCCATGTGCATTTTATATAACAACCTGGTATATGGATTGGGCCAGCTCTTTTTCAGATCCAAAGTCCAGAGTTTGGTCAAGAGACCAGAAGCCTAGCAAATAGTGATTAGCTAAGAGAAAGCAGAATAAACAAGATGACATTGCCTTTGCTAAGATATGCTTGGTCAGTAAAAATGCCAGATGTTGAAGCAATAACTGAATAATTATGTTTCATCCAATGTTTCAAATTGAACAAAGGATCCCTGTTCCTATTGTGTTTCTCCTGAAGGGAAAACAATCTTCCCACAGATCCAACCTTGAGTTTATGAAAATTGGCACACGTCAGTATAATGATATGGCATCCTTCCACCTCCCTTCCCAGGGACCAAGGCCCTGCCTTAAGGCATAAAGGAGACAATCTGTATTACCTATCCTTTCACTGTTTCTTTGCTTTAACCCCTAGGAATGTAACTGTCGGACAATCAAAGGAGTTGCTCCATTCCTATGGACCCCAAATCAGAATTCAACATATATATTTTATACTAATAACATTTATCAAAGTATTAATTAAATGTTAACTTGCTAACTTGAGACCATAGGCGGAGACATTATGTAACCTTTTAACCATTGGCTAATGTGCTATCTTGTCTTGCTGCAAAACCTATCCCGGGGTGTGGAACTGCCTACCCCGTCACTTTCCCCCGCCCATGGAAAATCTATATATTTCATTGTAATCAATTGACTGACAGTGTCTCTGAGCCTAATAAGCCAGGTGACACTCTGCCAGCGCTGTGTGCAATAAACCCCTATGCTTTGACCTCTACACGGTGTGGATTTATGTCCTTCAGCCTCATGTTAGCTAGTGCTGTGCATCCCTCGCGAGCTCAACTCTCTCCCCCTGGGTACGTGCCCCAGCCCATCACGCACCACTATTAAAAACACAGGAAAACCTGGCTGCCGAGGTGTCTTCTATTTCAGTGACAGTCAGTGTGTAGGCCTCTGCCCTGTCCTCTCTGAACGATGCCGTGCTGCCTGGCGTTTCACTATGTGCTTGGCTGTTTGGGTGTATTGATGTGGTTCATTCTCACTCTATGGTTGTGCAGTGTCCCAGCAATCTTGGTGTTGGGCACACCGTATAAATGGGATTGTGGTTTTACCTTCCTGAGTGAGTGGTCATTGGGTATCAGGTAGAGGTGGAGAGTTATGTCTGCAGCCCTGAGTGCCCGGTAGATCAGCACAAGGGAATGGATGGGAATAAACGTTACGGTCGAACGTATCTTTCTCCAAAGCACGCCGAGCTGGGAGAAGCTGGGATTCTCCAGGACAACATGGAAGAGATGGATTCTCGTTGGAGTTTCCAGGGTCATGTGGCCAGCTTCAAAATGGGCGATTTGGCATGAACTTAAATCCCCTCCGCCTGCAGCTGGGATAGCTAGGAGAATGAGATTGAAACACCCTGAGCTGGCAGCACCTGTACAATGACACACACCAACACACAACAGCCGTCCCAGACGCCTTACAATTATAAACAACCGCAGGCCCTGCGCAGCCCTGCCATCGAATGGGGTGCAGAGAGATGGATGGAGTGAGGAGAAGGGAAAGGGAAGGAACGAGAGTGAGGGGGAGGAAGAACAGACTGGGAGAAAGCCGGGTGAGGGCTGGGAGAAGGGTACTCAGGGAAGGGGTCACACGGGAGGCTTAAGAGATAGGAGAGATAACAAAAGCACAACGAGAAGGAAATCAAAGGGAGGGAATCAAAACAAGTGACGCTGCCCCCTGAGTAGGAGAGAGAAGGGGAAGCCGTGGGTCTGGGCACAGGGGCAGAGGCAGGGAATGGCCCGCGAGGGGAGATCAGGAGAACTGGAGGGAGGAAGCGTGGAAGCAGCTGGGAGCGCTCCGGGATATCACACAGAAGAGTCCCCCTGAAGGGAACCACCGGCCCAGGGAGTGATGGCAGGAAATGAAGCTTGCGAGAGCCAGACAGGAAAACGGAGAGGTGGAAGGCCAGGGAAGGGAGAACCAGGGACAGGGACACAATGGCCTGAATTTCCTCTGGGCCTTCTCCCCAGCCCAGCCTGTCTGCTGGGTGTGCACTGGGCATGGAACCACCTCCTGCCACGGGCTCCCCCCATCCCCCTCCTCTCCTGCCCCAGGGGGTCCTTGCACTCCCGTGTGACGGGCACTTGTCTGACCCTCAGGCGCTGGAGGATCTACCCATCATCCCCTGCAGGGGGAGCCACACTCCCGTCAGGGTGGGGGATCCACACCCGAACTGGGCCGGACTGTGCCTGGCCCTGCACAGCGAGGAGGAGGGAGAGGCAGCCAGGAGCCTTCCTCTCGGCTGCCTGCTCCTCGGAGCAGGGCCAGGCACAGTCCCCACCTTGTGCTTCTGCTGCTCACAGACCAGGGTGACAAGCCCTGGCAGGGCTGATGGACCCCCCCGCACCCCAGGAGACCCCACAGCCCACACTAGCCCCACAGCCCACACTAGCCAGTGGAGCCAAGCTGGAGCAGGAGCCAGGAGGGGAGTGAAGGATTGGGCCAAAAGAAATCAGATGCGGTTCAACAAGGACAAGTGCAGAGTCCTGCACTTAGGATGGAAGAATCCCATGCACTGCTACAGACTAGGGACCGAATGGCTAGGAAGCAGTTCTGCAGAAAAGGACCTAGGGGTTACAGTGGACGAGAAGCTGGATATGAGTCAACAGTGTGCCCTTGTTGCCAAGAAGGCTAACGGCATTTTGGGCTGTATAAGTAGGGGCATTGCCAGCAGATCGAGAGACATGATCATCCTCCTCTATTTGGCATTGGTGAGGCCTCATCTGGAGAGCTGTGTCCAGTTTTGGGCCCCACACTACAAGGAGGATGTGGAAAAATTGGAAAGAGTCCAGTGGAAGGCAACAAAAATGATTAGGGGGCTGGAGCACATGACTTATGAGGAGAGGCTGAGGGAACTGGGATTGTTTAGTCTGCAGAAGAGAAGAGTGAGGGGGGATTTGATAGCTGCCTTCAACTACCTGAAAGGGGGTTCTAAAGAGGATGGATCTAGACTGTTCTCAGTGATGGCAGATGACAGAACAAGGAGTAATGGTCTCAAGTTGCAGTGGGGGAGGTTTAGGTTGGATATTAGGAAAAACTTTTTCACTAGGAGGGTGGTGAAGCACTGGAATGGGTTACCTAGGGAGGTGGTGGAATCTCCTTCCTTAGAGGTTTTTAAGGTCAGGCTTGACAAAGCCCTGGCTGGGATGATTTAGTTGGTGTTGGTCCTTCTTTGATCAGGGGGTTGGACTAGATACCTCCTGAGGTCCCTTCCAACCCTGATATTCTATGATTCTATTCTATGATTCTATAGAGGGCACAGCGCAGAGGCCCCTGGGACCCGCACTTCCCCAGTGCTACAGGAGCTGCTGCGTGAGCTAGACCCTCTCCCCCAGCCCCACTGGCTGCAGACTGTGGCTCAAAGCCGCCATCAGCCCCTGACTCCAGCATCGAGCCCAGTGACGCCCCGTTTCTGCCCTACCTGCAAGGCACACGAAGTGGGGGAGGTGCACGGCTCGCACCGTGTTGGGCTCGGCCCTGATGTGGAACAGGGGGCCGGCGACCATCCACTCCTG
>NW_020698683.1:0-3818 GCF_002925995.2 Terrapene triunguis
GAGATTATGTCATCAAGGATCATGGTGTAGCCTGTCCTTGAATTTTGCACACCACTAAACAAGGCTAGGCAGCTTTGTGAACAGGGGCTGCTAACAGGGAGTTTCGCAAGGGAGTTTGGAAGAGGAGTGGGAAGGGGGCGAGGTTCACTTGCTGTTCTTTAAAACCTGTAAATTAAACTACATTCAAAAATTCTTGATTTAAATAAAACCCTTTCATTAACTAGGCAGCTGCAGGAGACAATGCAGGCAGAAGCCCAGCAGCAGAGTGGGGGCTGCCCAGTTTATTGCGTTGAGTGCAGCCTGTATGATTACCTGCCCTGTGGGCGGGTGACGTATGTGTGCATTCGGTGCAAGGAGCTCCTGGCCCTCAGAGACCGCGTACAGGATTTGGAGGCCAGGGTGGCAGAACTGGAGGAGCTAAAGGAGGCAGAGAGGTATGTTGATGAGGCTTTCCGAGACACTGTTGAATTGTCCCACCTCTGGTCAGACAGCCCCTGCGCTGTTTAAGAGGATGAAAGGTCCAGGGAAGCAGAGCAGTCAATGGGAGCAGAGGGAAACCTTCCCATAGTTCGGACCCTCCTTCCAGATGGTGCTGGGGTTGCCTCTCGCACTGAGGTTACCTCTCCGGGGGAGGGAACTCCAGTCACTAGGAAAAGGCAGGTATTAGTATTGGGAGATTCGATCATTAGAAACGTAGATAGCTGGGTTTGTGATGACCGGGAGAACCACATGGTGACTTGCCTGCCTTGTGCGAAGGTTGCGGATCTCTCGAGGCATCTGGATAGACTGATGTGTAGTGCTGGGGAGGAGCCGGTGGTCGTGGTACATGTAGGTACCAATGACATAGGGAAGGGTAGGAGAGATGTCCTGGAGGCCAAATTTAGGCTGCTAGGGAAGAGACTGAAATCCAGGACCTCTATGGTAGCATTCTCAGAATGCTCCCAGTTCCACACACAGGGCCAGGTAGGCAGGCAGAGCTTCAGAGTCTCAATGCGTGGATGAGACGATGGTGTAGGGAGGAGGGGTTTAGATTCATTAGGAATTGGGGAAACTTTTGGGATAGGGGGAGCCTATACAGCAGAGATGGGCTCCACCTAAACCAACGTGGAACCAGACTGCTGGCACTAAACATGAAAAAGGTTGTAGAGCAGTTGTTAAACTAGGAAATGGGGGAAAGCCGACTGCTGCAGAGGAGCATGTGGATCAGACAGAGACTTCTCTTAGGGGAGAGTCTAATGATAGAGATTCTCCAGGTTATAGTCAGGAGCAGAGGCTGGAAGAGGATAATGTAAGGGCCAGATCAGATGATAAACATTCACATAAAGAATCGGACACATCAGAAAAGGGCAGACAAATAAACAGTGACAAGTTTTTAAAGTTCTTGTACACAAATGCTAGAAGTCTAAATAATAAGATGGGTGAACTAGAGTGCCTCATGTTAAAGGAGGATATTGATATAATAGGCATCACAGAAACCTGGTGGACTGAGGACAATCAATGGGACACAATCATTCTGGGGTACAAAATATATCGGAAGGACAGAACAGGTCATGCAGAGGGGGGGAGTGGCACTATATGTGAAAGAAAATGTAGAATCAAATGAGGTAAAAATCTTAAGTGAATCCACATGTTCCATAGAATCTCTATGGATAGTAATTTCATGCTCTAATAAGAATATAACATTAGGGATCTGTTATCGACCACCTGACCAGGACAGTGATAATGATGATGAAATGCTAAGGGAAATTAAAGAGGCTATCAAAATTAAGAACTCAATAATAGTGGGGGATTTCAATTATCCCCATATTGACTGGGAACATGTCTCCTCAGGACGAAATGCAGAGACAAAATTTCTCGATACTTTAAATGACTGCTTCTTGGAGCAGCTGGTACATGAACCCACAAGGGGAGTGTCAATTCTCGATTTAGTCCTGAGTGGAGAGCAGGAGCTGGTCCAAGAGGTAACTATAACAGGACCGCTTGGAAATAGTGACCATAATATAATAACATTTAACATCCCTGTGGTGGGAAGAACACCTCAACAGCCCAACACTGTGGCATTTAATTTAAAAAAGGGGAACTATGCAAAAATGAGAGGGTTAGTTAAACAGAAGTTAAAAAGTACAGTGACTCAAGTGAAATCCCTGCAAGCTGCATGGGCGCTTTTCAAAGACACCATAATAGAGGCCCAACTTAAATGTATTCCCCAAATTAAGAAACACGGTAAAAGAACTAAAAAAGAGCCACCGTGGCTTAACAACCATGTAAAAGAAGCAGTGAGAGAGAAAAAGGCATCTTTTAAAAAGTGGAAGTCAAATCCTAATGAGGTGAATAGAAAGGAGCATAAACACTGCCAAATTAAGTGCAAGAATGTAATAAGAAAAGCCAAAGAGGAGTGTGAAGAACGGCTAGCCAAAAACTCCAAAGGTAATAACAAAATGTTTTTTAAGTACATCAGAAGCAGGAAGCCTGCTAAACAACCAGTGGGGCCCCTTGATGATCGAGATACAAAAGGAGCGCTTAAAGGCGATAAAGTCATTGCGGAGAAACTAAATGGATTCTTTGCTTCAGTCTTCACGGCTGAGGATGTTAGGGAGATTCCCAAACCTGAGCCGGCTTTTGTAGGTGACAAAACTGAGGAATTTTCACAGATTGAAGTGTCACTAGAGGAGGCTTTGGAATTAATTGATAAACTTAACATTAACAAGTCACCGGGACCAGATGGCATTCACCCAAGAGTTCTGAAAGAACTCAAATGTGAAGTTGCGGAACTATTAACTATGGTTTGTAACCTGTCCTTTAAATCAGCTTCTATACCCAATGACTAGAAGATAGCTAATGTAATGCCATATTTAAAAAGAGCTCTAGAGGTGATCCCAGCAATTACAGACTAATGTCATTACCGGGCAAATTAGTTAAAACAATAGTAAAGAATAAAATTGTCAGACACATAGAAGAACATAAATTGTTGGGCAAAAGTCAACATGATTTCTGTAAAGGAAAATCATGTCTAACTAATCTATTAGAGTTCTTTGAAGGGGTCAACAAACATGTGGACAAGGGGGATCCAGTGGACATAGTGTACTTAGATTTCCAGAAAGCCTTTGACAAGGTCCCTCGAAGGCTCTTACCTAAATTAAGTTGTCGTGGGATAAGAAGGAAGATCCTTTCATGGATTGAGAACTGGTTAAAGACAGGGAACAAAGGGTAGGAATAAATGGTAAATGATAAATTTTCAGAATGGAGAGGGGTAACTAGTGGTGTCCACCAAGGGTTAGTCATAGGACCAATCCCATTCAATTTATTCACAAATGATCTGGAGAAAGCGGTAAACAGTGAGGTGGCAAAGTTTGCAGATGATACTAAACTGCTCAAGATAGTTAAGACCAAAGCAGACTGTGAAGAACTTTAAAAAGATCTCACAAAACCAACAAAATGGCAAATGAAATTTAATGTAGATAAATGTAAAGTAATGCACATTGGAAAAAGTAACTCCAACTGTACATACAATATGATGGGGGCTAATTTAGCTACAACTAATCAGGAAAGAGATCTTGGAGTCATCGTGGATGGTTCTCTGAAGATGTCCGCGCAGTGTGCAGAGGCGGTCAAAAAAGCAAACAGGATGTTAGGAATCATTAAAAAAGGGATAGAGAATAAGACAGAGAATATCTTATTGCCCATATATAAATCCATGGTATGCCCTCATCTTGAATACTGCATACAGATGTGGTCTCCTCATCTCAAAAAAGATATACTGGCACTAGAAAAGTTCAGAGAAGGGCAACTAAAATGATTTGGGGTTTGGAACAGGTCCC
>NW_020698684.1:0-19193 GCF_002925995.2 Terrapene triunguis
TGTTTGCTAAAATGCAAATTGTTCTCTTCCCTGCCATCTCCTTCCCTGTTGTCTTGAGGACCCTATTTACTACATATATGTAAATTGAAGTAAACACACATTCCTGTGTTTATGATAGACCTGTTTAACAGCTTTGGCTAGGCAGGGCTGTCTGATTTTGAACATGTGCTAATAACTTCATATAGGGGAATTCATAACTTTACATATAATTTTGCTACATATATTTCACCATGATATTATTGATAAGCGAGTTGTTTTCAAATGATATCTCAGAAGGCATATTTTATACAAAGATGATTACAAGAGCATGTGGGGTCTAAATAAAGGGGTAGTTTTGATCACAATACCTTTGCCATTTCTCAAGAAAGAAATTTATACAAAGAGCTGGCATGAACTATACAGAAGTTTCAAAATGGCAAGTGGAAAATGAAGAGGGATATAAAGAGAAAATCAGTGGGGAAAGACTTAATTTGAAATTCTTTTTTGCTGACAACTGTTAGGCATATTATTCAGAAGTGAATACATTTACATTCTGTCATCCACTGAACACCTATTTATTATGAACTCTGCATAGTAAATCTACATACAGTGGATGTAATATACATGATTTGGGATTTTACTGAAAGATTAAATACAGTGTCTTGCAACATTAATTCACATTGGCTTGGATTAAAATACTGATACATAAATTGAAGGACCATAAAAAAGTATACAGATTTATGGTAATGTATTAAAATGTGAAGAGATGACTAGTGGGGTATTAGAAGGATCAGTGTTGATCCTGTTTTATTTAACACCTTAGTAAATGTTCAACAAGAGGAGATATAACACCAATGAAACTCACAGATGACACACTTGGGAGTTGCCAGCAAGAGTGAGGTCAGAGGAATAATATAAAGGACTGCTGAAATATTAGATAAAAGGAAAAAATAACAAAATGAGGTTCAACTTGTTAAAATGTAAGCTCCAGAATGATTGTTCATCCTTTATTCCTACGAATTAAGACTGATGATCTGGTCTATATACTGTTCTTCTGGAGGGAACTAATTTGGAAAACAATCATAGAAAGCAGTAAATCAAAGAGCCCTAGTGCCATAATAGACATGAAATTAGATACAAATTTACAATGCAATACAGCAGCAAAAGAACTCAAAGAAATTTTGGGTGTCATATGCAAAGACATCTTTTCACAGATCCGGATGATCATAGTCATTGTCTTTTTCTAGCTGTAGGCCAATTGAACCTAGAGCATTGCATTTGGATTTAGGCTCTTCATTGCCAGGATGAGAGAGACAAAATTGAAAAGATAAGAGCAGAACAAAATAGGAGGTAGGGGGCCTAGATGGATAAACTTGAAGCCAAAGTTTAAAGAAGCTAAATGTATATTTACTAGGGCTGTCAATTAATCACAGTTAACTCGTGATTATCTCAAAAAAATGAATCACGATTAAAAACATTTAATCACAATTAATTGCACTGTTAAACAATAGAATACCAATTTAAATTTATTAAATATTTTTGGATGTTTTTCTACATTTTCAAATATATCGATTTCAATTACAACACAATACAAAGTGTACAGTGCTCATTTTATATGATTTTTTTATTACAAATATTTGCACTGTAAAAATGATAAAAGAAATAGTATTTTTCAATTCACCTCATACAAATACTGTATGCAATCTCTTTATCATGAAAGTGCAACTTACAAATGTAGGGTTATTTTGTTACATAACTGCATTCAAAACCAAAACAATGTAAAATGTTAGAGCCTACAAATCCACTCAATCCTACTTTTTGTTCAGCCAATCACTAAGAGAAACAAGTTTGTTTACATTTATGGGAGATACTGCTGCCTTCTTTTTGTTTACAATGTCATCTGAAAGTGAGAACAGGCATTCACATGGTACTTTTGTAACTGGCGTCGCAAGGTATTTACGTGCCAAATGTGCTAAATATTCATATGCCCTTTCATGCTTCAGCCACCATTCCAGAGGACATGCGTCCATGCTGATGATGCTCGTTAAAAAAATAATGCAATTAATTGCAATTAATTTTTTTAATCTCTTGACAGACTTAATATTTACCTAAGAGGAGGAGGTAGAGAAATGATGACAATCTACAAATATTTTAAGGAGGAAGAGGAAAGTGAATATAACTGGTACTTTACAGAAATAAAATTGCCTGTCACCGAAAGTGCAGGGATGTTGTACATTATTGATTCATAATTTCATTTTTCTATTATGCATTTCCCTTTAGGCTGGTTGATTGTAGGTGTCCTTTACAGTATCTGAAACCCTTAACTGATAACCATAATTATCAATTGGAGTGAAGTGTCTTGCATAATCACTGAGTCAAATTTGCCCTTATGCAGAGAGCTAGCATAAGGCCTCTGCATCATTTAAGTCCTAAAAGCAGGGCTTAAATGGTGTGTAGTCCTTGAGTTGCCTTCTGCATAGTGGTGAATTTCATCCTATATAATTACTTATTGTTGCACAGACACCTTAATGGCCTAACTTCCAGAGTGTGTCAATGTTTCCATTGAATAATATCTTGGAATTAAGTACCCATTCATTATAAGCTACTAAGTACAGGGGGAAAAAATCAAAATGTCAATCAATTTTGAGTTTTCCATTAAAAATGTCCAAAAGGTTACCAATTCTTATTATATTTCCCTAGTTCAGGAGCTCTTCTGAAATACACTCTGGAAAGTTAGTAAACTGATAACGGGGGGGGGGGGGGGGGGGATGAGAGAGACAATTTGAAAATTAACATTTTGGTATAGGTTACCAGAGGGTCATTTAAGTGATTTTTCAGATATTATATTAAGTTATTCCATGAGGCAGTTATGTATACGGTCTCTAATCTAGACAAATTAATGAATTTTAGCCAAGAAAATCATCCAAGTCCAGTGAGTGCCAACATTTATAGCCACATACAACCAAAAGGTGAAATCCTGTCAGCTAACTTCCCTATAACTGTACAACTATCCTCAAAGATTCCCCGCCCCCCTCCCCCCAAGTTTACTGCCTAATGTGGGATCAGGGCTCTCACATGCTTCAGGGCATACTCTGAGCTGTGTTTGACCACTTGGGGCTGGGAATTCTTTTTTCCTTCACTGTCAACTGGCCCATGAGCCAGTGATTATTTTTGGTTTTGCCATTTTTGTCACATCTAGCAAATGTGCCTAGCAGTTAGCTCAAAGGGTGTTCTAATGTATATTGATTTGATGTTTATACTATCAAAGGCTCTACTCAGGATTCAAGTAATTGTCTCAACTTTGCAGGAGTCCTTAGTGGTAACTGGGCACAGTGTGTCTGTATCTCAAACTCAAATACCTGTACATGGCTGAGAATAAATGGTGCACAGGATGGAGTGGTAAGATGGTGTGAAGAGCCTTTTGCATCAGGTGCAGATTGGAGGCACCACTTTTTTTTTTTTTTTAAAGGGTCTGGTTGGTGGAGTTTATTCATGACCTGGGTAGAGTCTGTGTCTGTTCTTCAGGCTTGCAAAGACTACATTTTATATCGGTAACTCCACTGGACTAGTCCAACTGCTGAGTAATGGGTTGTTTTGTTTTGTTTTCTCATATTAATTCAATAATAAATGATGCTACCAACCACTGAACCTATAGGTAGTAACTTCCCTTGGGAGCCTTTAAATGGCCAAAACAATATTTATATGTGCTAAGTGTACAAAACATTCATAAGAACAGCCATACTGGGTCAGACGAGTGGTCCATCTAGCCCAGTATCCTGTTTCAGACATTAGCTAGTGTTTGATGCTTCAAAGGGAATGAACATGACAGGGAAATGTTGAGTGATCCGTCCCCTGACATCCAGTCCCAGCTACTGGCAATTGGAGGTTTAGTGACACCCAGAGCACGGAGCTGCGTCTCTGACAAATCTTGGCTAATAGCCAGTGATGAACCTATCTTCAGTGAACTTATCTAATTCTGTTTTGAACCCAGTTATACTTTTGGCCTTCACAACATTCCCTGGAAACAAAGCTCCACAGGTTGATTGTGTGGTGTGGCTTTTTTAAAAACTTGCCGCCTATTAATTTAATCAGGTAACCCCAAGTTCTTGTGTTACGTGAAGGCATAAATAACACTTCCCTCTGCACTTTCTCAATGCCATTCATAATTTTTTTAGACCTCTCTCATATCCTCCCTTAGTCATCTCTTTTCTAAACTAGACATTCCCAATCTTTTTAAATCTCTCCTTGTGTTGAAGCTGTTTGATACCCCTAATCATGTGTGTAGCCTTTCTCTGCATCTTTTGCAATTTGGATATATCTATTTTGAGATGGGGCTACCAGATCTGTAATCTGTATTCAAGGTGTGGGCATATCATAGATTTACATAGTAGCATTATGATATTTTCCGTTTTATAATCTATCCCTTTCCTAATGATTCCTAACATTCTGTTAGCTTTTTTGACTGCCACAGCACAGTGACTGGATGTTTTCAGAGAACTCTCCAAGATAACTTCAACATCTTTCTTGAGTGGTAATAGCTAACTTAGAGCCCATCATTTTGTACGTTTGGTTGGGGTTATTTTTTCCAATGTGTATTACTTTCTTCATGCAGACATATTCTCTCAGTAACTTTGAGATACAAATTTAATTTTTTGGGGTTATCTGCTCCATGATGAAGTGTTGCATTATGGACCAATAATGCAAAGCTCACTTGAACCCCACTATCAGCCTAGTGGATAAGGGGAAAGTAGTAGACTCAATATATCTGGAGTGCACTAAGGCTTTTGACCCTGTCCAATCTGACATTCTCATAAGCAAACTAGGGAAATATAGTGTAGAGGAATTAATATAAAACTGGTTGAAAGACTGTACTCAAAGAGTAGTTATCAATGGTTCACTGTCAAACTGGGAGGATGTATCAAGTGGGGTCTGTCATGGGTTCAGTAGTATTCAATTTCCTTGATGACTTGGATGGTGGAATGGAGAGTATGCTTATCGAATTTGTGAATGATACCAAGCTGGGTGGGGTGCTGACATTTTAGAGGAGAGGATTAGAATTCAAAACAATCTTGGAACATTTGAGAATTCATCTGAAATCAAAATGAAATTCAACAATATGCTAAGTGCTACACTATGGAAAGAAAGATCAAATGCACAAATACAAAATGAGAAATAACTGTCTAGGTAGTCATACTGCAGAACAGGATTTGGGGCTTGTAGTGGATCACAGATTGTCTCAACTGTGTGAAGCTATCTTGGAAAAAAAGCAAATGTCATTCTGGGATGCATTAACAGGCGTGTCATATGTAAGATGCAGGAGGTAATTGTTCCATATTGCTCAACACTGGAAAAGCTTCAGCTGGAGTGTTGTGTCCAGTTTTGAGCACCACATTTTTAAAAAGATGTGAACAACTTGAAGGGAATCCAGAGAAGAGGGAAAAAAGTAAGAGGTGAAGAAAACATGACCCATGAAGAAAAGTTGAAAGAATTGGGCACATGTAGTCAAGAGAAGACTGATGGGGGACAGTACCAACAGTCTTCAAATATGTAAAAGATTGTTACAAAAAGGATGGTGATCAACTGTTTTTCATGTCTAAGGTAGATCAAAATTGGCGTGGCTTGCAGCAAGGGAGATTTAGGTTGGATATTAGAAAATTTTTCTAACTGTAAAGATACAGTGAAACAGATCATCTGAGGAGGTTGTGGAATCCCTGTCATTAGAGGTTTTAAAGAGCAGGTTAGACAAACACCTGTCAGGGATGGTCTAGGTCACGGGTAGGCAACCTATGGCACGCGTGTCAAAGGCATCACGCAAGCTGATTTTCAGTGGCACTCAAACTGCCCGGGTCCTGGCCACCGGTCTGGGGGACTCTGCATGTTAATTTAATTTTAAATGAAGCTTCTTAAACATTTTAAAAAACTTATTTACTTTACATACAACAATAGTTTAGTTATATATTATAGACTTATAGAAAGAGACCATCTAAAAATGTTAAACTGTATTACTGGCACGCGAAACCTTAAATTAGAGTGAATAAATGAAGACTCGGCACACCACTTCTGAAAGGCTGCTGACCCCAGGTCTAGGTATATTTGGTCCTGCCTCAGCATGGGGGAATGGACTAGGTGATCTCTTAAGGTCCCTTCCAGACCTACATTTCTATTTTTTCACTCTACATTGCTTTCATTTCTGTCCTTTCAACCGCTCGCCCCCCCATTGTATTTAAACAGAGATCCCAAAGTATGCTCCATATGAAGAGACACTAACCATCCCAGAGATAGTGTTAACAATTCCAACAATTAAATGCATTGAATATATTGACTATTTTTAACTTCTAGTTATTTGTATTTTTATCAAATAACTAAAGTTTCACAAAAAACTTTCAAGTCATTTTCTTTCAAGTGTCACTACAAATATTTACTACAAATAAAAGCCCATGCTTATAGTCCATATGTTCTTCATCCATTAATCTGAAATCTGCAGTACTGACAGACCTCATTAATGAAGTCCGATAATAACTGAGTAGAATCATTGGCTACGTCATAGGTGACACTTAAAGTGTATTTCCATAAGTGACACTTAAAGTGTATGTGATGATGTTGTCCAGGTGAGATAGTGTAAAATCAAATGATACTTAGAGCTATTAGATGGTGAAAATGTTTGCCTTCCCACTTCCCTCAAGATTTTAAAAATATGCTTTTTTTCTTATTGGAAAAAGAAAAGGTCATGAGAAATAAGGCTGTAACATGGGACAATGATCTCAGCTGTGTTTTTTTTTTAAACCGGACCATATTGTACCTAGTACAGAAAGTTACTCTTTGTCTGAAAAGAATTTCCTCTGTAAACTGTTTCAAGTGTGTCTGATCACAGCTCTTAGTAATTTCAGAAAATATGGTCCAAGCAGTAGGTGGTGCTGCTGTTTGTCTAGTCCCAATTTGTAGAGCAGTACTGTAATTACACACAACATCAGATAACACAAGTGCCTTTCTCCATACTATTCAGCCTCCACTTTAATGATTCCATTAGTTACCATCAAAGAGCTCCTTCTTTTTATAACTGGCAGAAATGCAAATGTTGTTGAAATTAAAAATACTACATATGGTAAGTGAATTAATTCAGGAAAAAAGGAGACAGGCAACAATTATTAATTCATAAATGCAGACCAGATCTTTGTCATCTGGTACAAACTTTGTTTTAAAAATTTTCCTGGCACTGTTGCACTCTTTTATACAAAATGTAACAATCTGTTGTGAAATTTGCAACAGCTGGAATGGGGGGTACATTTTTTCTTAAAATTTAAGCTGAAGAGCTAACCAACAACTACTGAGGATGATTGTCAGACAAAATGAGCAGATGTGTTCTCCCCTTCATTGCAGCCTTTCTCCCCCCTCCCCGCAAAGCCCTACTTTTAGCAGTAAAGTAATATGTATTGTTTGATTCTAAAATTATATCATCTGTAAACAGAAAAGGCTCAGGAGACCAGTGCTGTCACCAGACCAGCTTTTTAAAATCACCCCAATTCAAGCTGTGACACCTGAAGTCCAGAGCAATATGCTAAATTGGTTCTGCTGTCAAGTGTTGAGTCTCTTATCACTTGAAATTCCCATTGGGGATGGTGGAAAAGGCAGAAAAAAAATCTGTTGCTACAATGTGGTTTGTTGGCAGTGTACATCTGAGGTTGAGATGCCAGCATCTATGAGCTCTATGGGGTAGTACAGTAGATATGGCTAGGATTAATGCAATCAGTCCACTGAGTTTAGATGATACTTTGTGACAGATGTGAATTAGAATTTCTAGGTTATGAAACTGCAAAATAATGCAGCCAACTAAACTAAACCAGGGGTGGGCAAACTTTTTGGGCCGAGGGCCACATCTGGGTGGGGAAATTGTATGCAGGGCCAGGGCAGGGGGTTGGGGTGCAGGAGGGAGTGTGGGGTGTGGGAGAGGGTGTGTTGTGCAGGAAGGGGCTCAGGGTAAGGGATTGGGGCAGAGGAGGGGTGTGGGGTGTATGAGAGGGCTCAGGGAAGGGGGTTGGGGTTCAGGAGGGGTGTGGAGTGCAGGAGCAGGCTCAGGGCAGGAGTGCAGGAGGGGTGCAGACTGCGGGAGGGGGCTCAAGACAGGCGTGCAGGAGGGGTGTGGGGTGTAGCAGGGGGCTCAGGGCAGGGGGTTGGGGTGCAAAGGGTTGCAGGGTGCAGCAGGGAGCTCAGGGTAGGGGGTTGGGATGCAGGAGTGGTGTGGGGTATGGCAGGGGGCTCAGGGCAAGGAGTTGGGGTGCAGGCAGGGTGCGAGGTGCAGGCAGGGGACTTAGGGCAGGGAATTGGGGGGCAGGAGGGGTTCGGGCTCTGGCCCAGCACCGCTTACCTAAAGCTGCTCCAGGGTGGCAGCGGCATGCATTGGGGCCAGGGCAGGCTCCCTGCATGCCTGCCCTGGCCATGGCCCCGCGCCGCTCCAGGAATCGCTGCGGCCCCTGGGGGAGGGCAGGGGGGCAGAGGGCTCCACGTGCGCTGCCCTTGCTGTGCCTCCAGGTACCTCCCCTGAAGCTCCTATTGGCCGCAGTTCCCCATTCCCAGCCAATGGGAGCTGTGGGGGGCGGTGCCTGGAGGCAAGGGCAATGTACGGAGCCCTCCCACCCGGAGGGGCCGCAGGGACGTGGTACGGGCCGCTTCTGAGAGAGGCGCGGGGCCCACGGTGCCACGGGGGGCAATCCCATGGGCGGGATCCAAAGCCCTCTGGAGCCGGATCTGGCCCGCGGGCCGTAGTTTGCCCACCCCTGGACTAAACTGTTGGTTCATTAGGAAAGAAATTTCTGAGCTCTGGAGCAACCCTAAAACAAGGCCTAACCCTGAACCCCAATTCTTAGCCTCAATTCCCTTTGTGACAGGGTGAGCTGACCCTTTTAAGAGAGTTTGGGCTCTGTCTTCCTTGTGCCTGATTTTCCTCCCAGGGCATGTGACTGAGAACCAGGGCTTTCTGAGGAAAATATAAGTTCAGCCTATCCTCAGTATGAAGGAGAACTACTGTATAAGGAGAAGCAGCACTATGTGTCTAATGATAGGGGTCTAGCTGCTGAAGGGAAGCTGGTGGGGGGAACTGGAGGGACAGCAGTTCCTTGCTATGTTGTAACCAGTTTATTATGAGAGACTAAATACATATTTTAAATTTGCTTGGTTTATTTTAGCCTTTGAATTTTGAAATGGTTTTACACTCCTGATTTTTTGTAAATTGCCAGTTATGAGCAGATGACACATTTAAGTTGCCTACATTTTTAAACTGCAATTTTTATTTTTATATTTATGCTTTGAATAAGTTTTTTTACATTTTTTTTTTTTTTTTGGCCTGGGCTTTAATAATTGCTGGATTATAGCAAAGTTTTTTTGTTGTATTCCATTTCTATTTGGGGTGGGAGAGTTAGCTACTTGAGACTGTTGTAAGTTTACAGTTACACTTAACTTTAACAGATAGTTTTAGCTGTTTTATTTATTTATTTTTAACTTAGCACTAGAATTTATTTATTTATTTGTTTGTACCTAAGTTACATTTGTACTAGTACATTTGGAAGCAATTAAGTCATATAGAAATCCTTATTTCTTTTGGTGATTTTAATTAAATTGTTTGTAAACAATTTAAATTAGAGTTTGTTTGTTTAACTTGCTGCAGCCAGCACAATCCATTATTTACAGACACATTTATTGGGAAGGGCCAATGTTTTTTTTTTTAGAATGGCTATAAAGTCTTTTTTGTGGGGGTGGGAGGAGGAAGCATTGTGGTTGTCACCACCTGACCTTTCCTTAGCAGGCATGACTGCATCAAGTTATACTGCTATAATTGGGTTTTATTATTAAACCAAGCATTTTTTCCTTTTTTCCCTCAACACTGACATTTTAAAAAAAAAACTTTATTACTTTTGCTACCCATGACTATTTAATTCTCTCTGAACTCTACAGTATTAATTTGTGCAAAAGCTTCTTTTAACTGCACATCTTTTTTTTAAAAAAAGAAAAAATACTTATTTTAGTTTATAATTGTTTAATAAGACATTTTAAAGACATTACAAGCTATTAAATTTGGGGACTGTAACTTTTCTATTTTATTGTTTAGAATAACATTTTTAGTCGACTTTTGGCAAGTTTAAGCTCTTTTTTTCCCTTTAAATAAACTTAGTATACTTTGCCTGCAAAGAGGTATTTACCAAATACAGTACTTGAAGGACGGCTGCTTTTTACTATGGATTTCTGCAAATAGTAACAAACATTTTTTTTCTTTACCTTTTAGGATTTTTTTTATTTAGAGGTGGGGTTTTTTTGTTTGTTTGTTTTTAAACTTGATTTTTATACTTTTAGTGTTTATTTGTAAACAAAATTTTGGCACATTTTGTTTGTAAGGTTTTAGCCACTAGAAATAATCCTTGTAAAACTGCTGCTTTGATTTGGGCTTTTTTTGCCTTAGGATAAAAAGAAAAAAAACCCAAAAACCTAGATACAATTTTTTCTTTTATAGCTGCCAAATGGGTCCTATTTTTTAGTGGCATTTAACAGATTTTTGCCTTGCTTTGCCAAGCATTTTTTAAAATTGATTTATTTAATGCCACCTCTGGAGTTCCTTTTTATCCGGTTCCAGTCTCCCGCTAATAGTTCTCTGGGGAGTCCATAAGGTCCACCTTTAGATTTAACCCACTTCTTCAGCATGGTACTAACTTCGTATTTAAATTCTTAAATCCTTTCAATGCCATTTCCCTTAATGCTAGCATGTAATTCTTACAGTGAGGGGGTATGTATGTTAGCTGCTCCAGATGAGCAGATCCGACCCATGGCACCCACTATGTTGGCGGTTCTCCAAGAACTCAGTTTGTCACCAGACTTGTTACTTAGGTTCCTTTATTTGGCATACAGCAAGGCTATGCTGAACTGATTAGACTCAAGCGTAGGGTGTGGGTATAGGACATAGTACACATTCAAAGTTAAATAACAATTTTTTTTAAGATACATTTACACATATATTGCATTTACTATACACTGCATTACACTTTTTGGAATTGGCTTGGTTACTTTGTAGAAACCAATTCCTGTACAGCATGCTCTGTCTATGCACAATTTATTCTTTACCTCATCTTTACATTTCCAACTATCTTATCCATTCTTATTTTGTCCATTATAAATGGTTCCCTGGGTGTTCCCCCTTATCTTCACTAGCACAGACATTCTGTTTCCAGGCTGCTGATTCATTTACCTCCCTAATCCTGTCTCCCCAAAAATAAGGCCTCACCCATGTCCAGTTACCCATGTCAAGCCAGGCCTACAAGTGGCTTGCTGGGGAGGCACCTGAGTAGCCAGCATGACTCCCTGTGGGAGCCGAGGAAACAAATTTGGTCCGGGCTTGTTGGATCATTGACTGACCTGCCAATGACAATAGGCAGGTTCTCTGTTCCTGGCCAATGAGAGCTGTGGGAAGCGGCGCCTGCAGGCAAAGGGGCCGCAGGGACGTGCAGGCGCCACTTCCCACAGCTCCCATTGGCCAGGAACAGAGAACCACAACCACTGGGAGCTGCGGGGGGCAGTGCCTATGGATGGTCAACGTCAGCAAAATGTCTCACGGCCAGCAATAAGATTACCCTGATGAGCTGCAAGTTGCTTACAACTGATTTATAGAGTAACCTTGACGTTTTTGATATAATTTTTAGTGTAGTATTGTTTAACATAGTATTTAATATGTGTATTCTTGGAATATGTGTGCGTGTGTGTTAACTGTACTTTACTTATGTAAACTCTAAAAGCAAATTTAAGATCTGTTGTCATCAAACTGGCCACTTGCAACAAATTGGTTCCCTTAGAATCATTTGAACTACATGCTATTGTAGTATGAAAGCTCTTTAACTTGCAATAAGGGATTTGTGTCTCAGGGATTTTCTGCTTTGTTTAAGATTTCTAAATCATATTGTAGTAGGGATTATTAGTCACTTAAATAAAAAGATACTTTGTTCTGGAGAGAATACTGCCTATGTCAATTACTTTATTGGAAGGTTATATCTGTGTCCTTTAGTGTTTCCTTAACAACCCCAGGAACTTTTACCTCGGAAAGAACAGAGTAAGGAGACAATAGGCAGGTTATTATAGCAGTGCCACAAAATCCATTTTTCACGGTAACAGGCCCAATGTAGAAAGTATGGGACAAGTGAAGTAAGACTAAAGAGTGAAATGGATGGCTGCTTCAGTTATTAGGGAACTTCAGGCTGTTATTTAGGATGGACAGAGAATCAGGGCAACACTACATCCTTACAGTGCCACCAAGAGAGGTGGTATAGTAACTCCTGATCAAGTCTGGAAAGGAACTGTCAAGAGCTCATAGAGGGGCCTGAGAAGACTGCTGAGCCCAGGGATAAAGCTGGTACACAGCAAAGGATTGAGTGGAAACTTTTTTCTCCATTGGCCTCTTCGTTGATTTTTGGATGGGAAAAGACTTGGAGGTTTGGTCATAGGGCAATACACCAGATCATCCATTCACCAGGGAGAGACTATTAAATGAGCCATAGAAAAATCACGAATTTGAAGCAATAGGTTTGCTTCCAGGTAGTGGCGTGCTGTGGTTATCACCTCTTCTATATATGGTACTATTTTCTTCCCCCCACTCCCTTTCTTTCACCCCATTTTATAATTCAAGACATTGTTAAAAATTACCTATCACTCCACCCCTTTTCTTTCCCAAAACACTTCTGATTTTTCCCATTATTGCTCTGTCTTCCCTCACAAAACTATCCTGTCCCTATTCTATTTTCCCTTTCCCACTTTCCCCCTTATTTCCTCCAAAAAATCTTTTTCATATCTTTTTTCTTTCTTTTTCTTCCATAAAATATAAATAACAGACTTTTTATGTGGCTTATGAGGAGCATGTTGGCAAATAGCAACAGGTCATTCATCTCCTTGGGTGGAGAGGCTTCCAATATTTCTTTACACATATCCAATCTGAATTTCCAGTTAATTACGCTAGTCTGCTTTCCAACCCACATTATCCCTAATATTTGGATTTTTCCACTTTCCATGGGTCCCTAAGATTCTATATGGTTTGCATGACCATTTCCTTCTTGGGGTCTTCCTTCTGCTTTTTCCCCTCAGCCAGTCATCACCACTTTCACCAAACTGAATTTCATTGTATTGCTATGCTGCTAAAAAAATATTTAAAGTCTTGTACTTACTGTTCACAACTTTCTAGTCTGGTGTAACCTGCAAATCACTATTTGCATGTGCAATCACCATAATTTTCTTTTCTTTTCTTCCTCACCTGGCCATCCTTTTAACCCTTCTTCCTCTTTAACTTCCAAAGCACAAAACTAATAGAAAATACATACATCAGTTCCATTTCAAATGGACTAGGGAACTTTTAGTGCCCACCAGGAGGGCCTGCTAGGTCCACACAGGCCTGTTAGTGAGAGAGATGCTGGTGTATACTAGAATTTACACCCCAACTGATGCGTATTAGCACACCGTGTAGACCAGCCATTTGTAGTAACTATGTGTTGGAGATACTGTAATAGGTGTGCATGTATAAGTATAGTGTATTTGTTATTACACTTGATAGTGCCAGAACTAAAAAGTTTAAGAGGAGAAAGTTTCAGGGGCTTTACAGAGGCCTCCCAGCCACACGTGCTCAGAATCTTGTCACTACCCTCCCTCTTCGAACTGGAATCTTGGTACTGAGAAATACTGGTAATGATTAGCTAAGAATTGTAACATTCAAGGGAGTTCGTCCTCATTAAGAGAAAGGTAGGAGGAATCTTTATCTAGTTAAGAGGACTGAGAAAAAGTGAAGCAGTAGACGGCAGAAAAGAAGGTCTCTGAAATATCAGCAGTTTCTAAAAGCTTGTTTAAAAACAAATCTGAGGGTTTGAAAAACTGGGGAAAAAGTCTAATCTGCAGCTTTCTGGAAAATCCTGAAGAAGCATGACTGCTCTATCAGCTTTTGCGGTACGCCTCATACGAGCCCTGAATCCCCATGAGAGGCAGAGGTGAAGAGAGTGGGACTGTTCTGATAACATTATCTGCCAAGAGAAGGAGATTTTGTACTGACAAAGCAAGTCTTTGGTGAAGGAGGAATAATCTCTACGATACTATTTTCCGCTTAACTTGATATCCTACAACTATAAAATCTACATTTGCTGAGATTTGAAGCTGTCAGATAGATTTTTAGAACAGGTGACTACTGCAAATCTTGCTGACAGAGAGAGTAAGGAAATTGAGGCATATGTTAATTTAAAGAAGACCTGAAGTAATAGGCTCACTGTGCATTCAATTAACTTATGATTTTAAGGATAGTATTTGAAATATAATTCCAGAATGCATGTCCTCATGTTCAGGCACACCACTCTCATCTTCCTTTTTGTTCTGTCCTTTCCAAATGAAATATTAGTGAAAGTTTAATTTCTACATCAGTTATGCAGAAGATGCACAGAGATGGATAATTATGTGGCAGTTCATGTGGCTATATATACAGGACTGTGCCTATATTTTGCCCTCATTTTCCCTTTGAAAGCCTTTTAACACACCTGCAAAGATTAGTATTTTTCTTTGTCTTGATAAAGCTCTACAGTTTAAAAGTTGGAAAATAGTGAATTTCAGAATGTTAGGCTAAGCCCCCAAATATTTACTTTTTATTTGAATTTATTCCTGCTATGGGACAGATCCTGAGCTGGTATACATTGTCATCGCCCCATTCAAATCAATAGAGCTAAGACACTTTACACCAGCTGAAGATCTGATCCCTTCTATTTATTTCTGTTTTCTTACTTGCTGAATTCTTCCCTTTTCCTCCTACCTTGCTGCCCTACTCAGCTCACTGATGGGCTGTGGATATTTGCCATAGAGAAGACTAAGTCCTTCTCTCCCACATCCTCCCAACTTAACTTTTGGATCTTCTCTTCTACTTTTAAAGCAGTTATTTGTAAACTCATCTTATTGTACCTTGCTCCTGCCTGTCCCCTGGAGCCTGCACTCAGGCATTCTTGATACTTGTGTTTTTTCCTGGTAGACACACATGCCTTATAGCATCTTGTACTGGGGAAGAAACAAGGGGTCAAGAACATCTGAGTGCAAGCTAAATGTAGCAGCAAATAATGAGAGCAACAGCTGGGTCAAGGACTCAATTCATGATTCTGATGATAAGCCTGGAAAGTCCTAATCTGAAAGTTTGTGCCCTCACTTCTCACCACAACCTACTCTCAAACTGTGACAGCACTTGTCAGTGCTGGAGAACCTTGGGGAGACCACAGAATTATTGGAAGAGCAACAAATTTCACAGTTCAGGAGTCTGTACAGCCTCACAGGGGAAATTCAGACTAGAAATATTTCTCTCCTTGCAAACACACTTTAAAATGTTGCAATATTTCCAGTATTATTTACCATTTATAGACATTTTTAAGTGCTGGAAATGATGCATGACTAGTTTTGGCAGGATTTTGCTGTAAGTGCATGCTGTCTGAATAAGGCTTAATGCTGTGATATTTGGCTGCCTCTAAGTTACTGGAAAGCACTCATTTTTCATATTTGATACTAACCTAATTCCCAAGCCATTACTTATGCCAAAAAATGTTAACTATGGAAACCACAAGTGAAACACACTAGTATAATGATACTCTAAAAGTGACCATATTTGCAGGAACTATATTTCATGGTACTAGACACTCATTTTAATCATGCAAAAAAAAAAAAAAAAAAAACCCCTCCTCCTCAACATGGCCTTGTGTTCTTTCTAGCAGCTACTTGGGGTGTAGGGAAAGATTATCTGGTTTTTAAACTGGACATTATAAAGGCATGTGCTTTAAAAAGCTATGTTCATTATCCAGAGCTTATACTCATTTGTATTTTATATAAAATGGAGCATTACCTTGACAGAATAGATTTTTGTTGCTGCTGCTACTGAGTAGAGTTGAGCTTTAAGATTTGCAATCAATACAGGTTAATCCAAGTGGAAATGATTCTCACCTGTTAGTTACAAGCTGCACAAGATCAAGAAAGCAGTCTCCTGGCTCAATTTGTGATGTAAAAAATGGTCCATAAATTATTAATGACTTTGTATCCAAGTCCTTAGTCTAAGCTCTGAGCACAGAACAGTTTTGTCTCACTTGGCTCATTGGACAGGATTGTGGTACTTTAACACCCTGGGGATAAATGGCTTTGTCTGCACATTTGTGTATTTCTATCTCAGGCTATATTTGACTGTTCTGTCCAACTGATCTTTGCCTGCCTAAACTTCTGCGAATTAGAGTGGAAAATATTTCACCACATCAGCTCTGAAGACCAAAAGCGAACTAGAAAGCAAAACAGAATGGATTTAAATTCTGTATCCACCATTTAGTATTATATCACTATAGAAACTACTTTACAAAAAGGTTAACAAACTGACATAAGTCAGGAAATTCAGAGTTAACTCTTAGTCTGCAACTGGTTTTGGTGTGACACTCAGGCTGAAGTGACTTGCATCTTCCACCATTCGTAGTTCTAGCTTACAGGCCATTTGACTTGGAAATCAAGAACTGTGTTTAGCTGAAACTGAAAGCGGAGTTACCTGTGTTATGAGCTTTGCTGTGGCTTTCAGCCTTCTCTGTTTTATTTAAGTTGAAAAGCAAGTATGAACACATTATTAATAAAGTCTAAGAAAGTATCTCCCACAATTGGATATCCATTCATTTCTCCTTATAAGGAATGAACCCACTCCTGAAGTCCAAATTCTAGAACCAGGATACTATTTATGTCAATTGTCCTCTTTGAGCAGCCTAACCTTCATCTTCTCTATATTTAATCAAGTCAGGTATGAAGCAGCTTTGAGGTACTGGGTTTATTTTCAGAGACATCAGTCACAGAAAAGACAAATGCCTTTGGATGAAATTCTAACAAACTGTTGGTGATTTTCCAGGGGTCTGAAGTGAGAAGCCAGAAGACTCTTCCCAGAACATGAAGTACTATGCATTTTTTGCTGGAGACATTATGAAATCAGTACCACACTGTTTCTCTTTCAGTTTAAGGGATGAAGAGCCCTTTGTGCTTGTCAAGGCTGTATCCCCACTTTGAACTTTAGGGTACAAATGTGGGGGCCTGCATGAGGACTCCTAAGCTTATCTACCAGCTTAGCTCTGGTCCGCTGCCACCATCTCAAGAACTCCCTCCCTGGGAAGCCTTGAGAAACCTTTCACCAATTCCCTGGTGAACACAGATCCAAACCCCCTTGGATCTTAAAACAAGGAGAAATTAACCATCCTCCCTCCTTCCTCTCACCCTCCTTTCACCAACTCCGGGTGAATACAGATCCAAACCCCCTTGGATCTTAAAACAAGGAGAAATCAATCTGGTTCTAAAAAAAGAAGGCTTTTAATTAAAGAAAAAGGTAAAAATCATCTCTGTAAAATCAATATGGAAAATAACTTTACAGGGTAATCAAACTTAAAGAGCTCAGAGGACCCCCCTCTGTCTTAGGTTCAAAGTACAGCAAACAAAGATAAACCCTCTGGTAAAAGGTACATTTACAAGTTGAGAAAACAAAGTAAATCTAAGACGCCTTGCCTGGCTTTTTACTTACAAGTTTGAAATAGGAGAGACTTGTTTAGAAAGATGGGGAGAACCTGGATTGATGTCTGGTCCCTCTCAGTCCCCAGAGCGAACAACCCCTTAAAACAAAGAGCACACACAAAAGCCTTTCCCCCCCCCAAGATTTGAAAGTATCTTGTCCCCTTATTGGTCCTTAGGGTCAGGTGTCAGCCAGATTACCCGAGCTTCTTAACCCTTTACAGGTAAAAGGATTTGGAGTCTCTGTACACAGGAGAGCTGTTTCCCTTCCCTTTATAGTTATGACAGTGCTATTGCTAAATTGCAAATTAATGCAGATAGCTTAACATTAATATGCTGATTACACATTTGGTAGGTATAGTACTGTAATTTATTGTAATGTATTTTAATTTTCTGTAATGTAATTTTGTTACATATTCTTAACTAGCGTTACTTTGAAACCAGATGCCTGTTCAGCTTGTTATATGGGTCTGGAACATCCCTTGGATGACTAGCTTGGATTGAGCCATAGATAGCCAGATAAAGCAAGCTTTTACATCAAATGAAAATTTAGGGCTAGTTGGTGGCTGGCCTTGCACGGGTGGCCAAAGAGTGAGAGGGTATATTTCTTTTATGCATCTGCAGATAGGCAGTCCCAGTCCCAGACCTTGCATGTCTGAATCAGACCACTGAGGCATGAGTTAAAAAGTCAAGTCAAGACTATACCTCTGTTTGCTGCAGTTCCCCTACCTGAAAAGCCATCAATTCTTATCAAGCACTGTAAAAAGTGAAGATTTATGGATGAAAAATTTGATGGAAGTGCTAATTATTATTACTTACCAAGCTACATTTTTATCCCTCATCAACTTTTCTATGCCTCCACTGTCTAAAATAATTTAAGCCAAAATTATTCTACTAATGAACTGCAACAACATGAAAATTACACCTTCCAAACACTTAAGACCAGATCTTGCAAACACTTGAGTGTGAGTAGTCCCATTGACCTCAAGTTTGAACAAATAGATTGTGTGTATGTATTCACACAAATTACATCCTTGCCCCAGATGTTCTGAACAGAGTTTCCCAACACAGTTAACAATAGCTGTAGACTGAAACATGAAACTTAGTATTTCGCAAATCTCAATAAAATCTAAGCAATACTTCATTTTTGGAAAATATCTGGTTAAGAAGGGTTGAGTATTCACATTGAACATTTTTGTGGCATGCACTATAGAATTATTCTGTCTTTCTTTTTCAGTGATCTAAAAATTTAGTGACTTAGATCATTGGGGACACTGAACTACTTTTGCTGAGAGGTGCCCGTAAGCTAAAAGCTGTCTCCATCTGGTAAATAGTCCTTACTTTCATCACACAAGTCATTTGTTCCTATTAGTAATTTTCATATCACAGTTTCTTTATTTTTTCAAACAACTGAACATAATGAAACAAGAGTATCTATTGAAGAACAAGTTCAACACAGCCTAAAGGTTGTATAAATGAAGAGCTGCTAGTAAAATGCAGTACAGAAGTACACATTTATTGTATTTTTTTCCAAGTGCATAATGCTTTATTTCAAATTAGGTGGAGATGAATAGCACAAAAATTAACAAAACAAAGAGTAACTTTTTTTTAAATAATTACGGTCAGATGAGAAAGTCAGTAGTGATAAAACATGGCACACTACCATA
>NW_020698685.1:0-6434 GCF_002925995.2 Terrapene triunguis
GCATGGTGCCTCCAGTTGGGAAAGGTGTGTCAAAGAAGAAAAAGTGGACTGTGCATTATCCAAACATTCCATCAGCTATATGCCCAGTACCCCACGGAGAAGGACTGCCGGTTCCTGATGCACCAGAATCATTCTCACTTGAGTCAGATGAGGAAGAGGAAGAGGATGAAACTTCTGGTCCTGAACCATCAATGTCACAGGACCCACATTTTCTCCCATCCTCCTCCTCTGAACCACACCTCATAACACAAGGTGAACTGAATGACCTTGTCAGGGATTTGGAACTACCCAAGAGTAAGGCAGAGCTGTTGGGCTCCAGACTACAGCAGTGGAATCTCCTGGCAGGTGATGTTAGGGTTTCCATGTTCCATGACCGTCAAAAGGATCTTGTCCCATTCTTCTTCCTGGAAGGTGATCTTGTAGCCTGCAACAACATCGATGGTGTGATGGCAGCCCTCAACATTGTTCACGATCCAGATGAGTGGAGACTGTTCATTGATTCATTCAAGACGAGTCTTAAAGCTGTTTTACTGCATAATGGCAATGTTTTGCCATCAATTCCAGTTGGTCATGCAGTCCATATGAAGGAAATCTATGACAACCTGAAACAACTTTTGAGGTGCATAAACTATGACCAACATCAGTGGCAGCTTTGTGGCGATTTGAAGGTTGTTGCTCTCTTGCTTGGTCTGCAGACTGGATACACAAAGTACTGCTGTTTTCTCTGCGAATGGGATAGTCGTGCAAGAGATTCCCACTACATCAAGAAAGATTGGCCACTCCGACAGTCATTGGAGCCTGGGAGGAAAAGTGTTCAGCATCCACCACTTGTTGAATCAAGGAAGATTTTGTTACCACCCTTACACATCAAGCTGGGTCTGATGAAGAACTTTGTCAAGGCCATTGATAAAACACAAGCAGCTTTCAAGTTTCCACCTCCGTGGAAAATTTCCAAGGTTAAGTGAAGCTAAGATAAAGGAAGGTGTCTTTGTTGGTCCTCAGATTCGTGAACTTCTTCGAGATGATGCATTTGACCATGCACTGCGTGGCAAGAAAAAGACAACATGGAAAGCCTTCCAGTTAGTGGCAATACATTTTCTCGGAAACAACAAGGCAGACAACTACAGGTTGTTGATGGAAAACCTCCTCAAGGCATACAAAAGCCTTGGTTGCAACATGTCACTAAAGATACATTTTTTGCACTCTCATCTAGATTTTTTTCCACCGAACTGCGGAGCAGTGAGCGACGAGCACGGTGAGCTATTTCACCAGGACATTGCAACAATGGAGAAATGCTATCAGGGCAAATGGAGCCCATCGATGCTTGCAGACTATTGCTGGACAGTGACAAGAGATGCTCCATTTAATGAATACAAGAGACAAGCCAAGAAGCGCCGAGTAGACACTGAATAGGACTAAACTATGTACAGAATAGTTTTTTGCCTTTTGTTTCATAATAAATTTTATTTATATAACCCCTTTGCTGATTTTTAAAGTGTTACATAAACAGGACAGGTGAAATATTATCAGGTAAAGCAACCATAAACACATGAAAAGACCTAGGTTTACAATTTATGATTAAAACTCTACTATCTACACAATATACATATACATAAAATGTAAAAACTTAAATATTTTAGAAACAGTAGCCAATCAGTTGTTTTAATTGTCATATTTGAATTCAGCACATCAAAATACATAATAAATAGCACATTTTATCTCTGAAGCAGACGACTTCTCAAAAATTGTAGACCAGTGTAATTGAAGGTGCAAAATTGTTGCTAGTGATTTGTGTCACTAGAAGAGAAGTCACTGATGGAAAAAATCTATACATAGGATTCATGATCAATTTAACAAATGTGTCCGCAAAACAACAGCTATTTACCCAAACATATACACACAAATTCACCCCCTCCCCCCACCTTTTTTTTTTTTTTTAAGAAAAGGCAAGTAAATTTTAACAAGGCTTTTCCCACCTGAAAAATATTCTGGGCCCGATCCTCCTCTCACACCAGTTTTACACTGTGGTGTAATGGAGGTACACCTGATTTACCAGCAGTGTAATCAGGCCCTTATTCTGCTTTGTTTTTTCCTGACCAGTCTTGGCTGGAGCTTTTGGCTCTACAATAGTAATACGTTGTTTATTATTAGTGTTCAAATCTGGGGTTAATAATATTCATGGCACTGGCCAGGCAATACAACCCATAAGAGGCAAGTAATGTAGGGCTAGATTCTCTTTGAACTAAGTTCCCTTTCTAATGCCAGAGTAGCATAGAGGAACCTTAGTTTGAATGAGAATAAGGCCCTCTTGACAATTAAAATAGACAGACTTTTTTCTTCTTTTTAAAGCAGGCTCAGAAAATGAAGCCAATTTAACTACTCTCCTTAAGGCTAAAAGGAAAGGTTCATGTGACTCTTTGGTGTTTCAATTAAAATGAGTTTTATTGCAAAATGTTTGTTCTTTTGTTGTACGTACGTATTGCCAGCTGGGTTGCTTAAGGAGTCTGAATAATACATACGCAGCATTGTACAGTAATTGTTTCCTGTCCTCAAAAATTCATAGATTATTGTTTGTGCAGCTGAGAGTGGCTTTAATACAGGGCTAGCCTATAGTTTCAAAAGGAGAGAAGGAGGGTTGTACATAGTATCAACCAAAGCCACATACAAATGAGCAATCTCCATGTCTCCAAACACGAATAAAGATGAATGTTGCCTCCACTAGGGAGGAAATGTTTTTGTCTGAGAAACCTGCCTTTCCTTTGGTTGGATTTCGGTTATGCCAGGCCTGGGTCTGCAACTAGTAACAGGAAAAAAAAAAAAAAAAAAACCTCAAGCCCTTTTGCAGGGGCCTTGCAGGTTGCAGCCCTCCCTAGTTGTGGACTGAGTGTGTGTACACATACAGTGTGCTGTATCAGAAGAGGTCTACATTAGCGAGGGCCTGAGGAGGAGCAAACATCTGAGCTAGTAAAGACTGAGGGATCTCAGAGAAGGTTAGGGCAGGGAGCCATCCTTCTTGGCCAATTTAAAATGCTCACGTAGGCATCATTGTATCGCTAAGGCTGCTTAAACCTCCCGATGAAGTGAGCGATGGCAACTGGAGATGGGAAGAGAAGAAATGGTTCAAAGAGAGAAAATGAAAGAAGAGGAAGGAAGAGGGAGGAAAGGAACATAATGAAGGAGACAGAGAGAGAAAGGGAGGTAGAAGACAGAGAAGAAAGGAGTAGAAAGGACAGAATGCGAAAGGTAAAACCCTGGAAAAAGCACTGTTTTATATCATACACATGCAAATACACTTCGAGTCCATTGCCAGTACAGTACATTTATTCATCTGCGATAGAATGCAGACCACTTAAATTCCTCATCTAAGGGTACGTCTTCACTACCTGCCGTATCGGCGGGTAGCAATCGATTTATCGGGGATCGATATATCGCGTCTCGTTAAGATGCGATATATCAATCCCCGAACGCGCTCACCGTCGACTCCGGAACTCCACCAGAGCGAGCGGCGGTAGCGCAGTCGACGGGGGAGCCGCGGCCGTCGATCCCGTGCCGTGTGGACCCCAGGTAATTCGATCCAAGATACTTCGACTTCAGCTACGCTATTTGCGTAGCTGAAGTTGCGTATCTTAGATCGATCCCCCCCCAGTGTAGACCAGCCCTAAGAGTAAGCCTACTGAACACCTTTCTGCACACCTCCTAAACCTACAAAAGCTCATGTAAATTGTGCTAAAGTATTACTAAGAAAACTTTTATAAGTGACTAAAACTGCCCTAACTTCAATACACATGAGTGGCGTGTACCTTAGGCCCCTTAAGTGAATCCCTTGTGGAGAAAGAGATTTAACTGTGCTCAATAGCTATGTTTTAAGGCCTTTCCCAGTATGTTCACTTACTGTAGATAGTGGAATTGTTGTAAGTACATTGCCGTGACATGAACTGAGACACAACAAATACATTCACTTAATGCATTAATCCCAGGTTATCACTCTGTGTCACAAGTTTCATGTAGGGAAAACATTCATATTTGATTACTATTCACTTAAAAGAATGTCATTCTCAGACAGGATTTCAGTACATCAGGGCACAGGACAAAGATCGTGTTGATTATTTCACGTTGAGTGGTTGATTCTTTGTTTGTTGGGTGTTGTTTGTGGGCCGGATTCATCTCCCATTTACACTGGTATAACTCAGTAGCCTTTAGCAGAGTTACGGATGATTCATACTGGTATAAGTGAGAAGAGAATCAGGGCCAATTTGTTCTGAGGGAAGATCATACAAATATATGAGATTGAATTAGGTCTTTCTCCCAAAAGTTGGCATTTTTGTCCCTCGGACAATTAAATCACTCCCATTATGAGAAGGTCATGCCATTAAATCTTGGTGATACCAAAATTAGGCATAAAGTTCTTAATCTTAAAACCTACTATGGCCAGATAGCTGACGTAAACATTTAAGGGATTCCCTCGAGATAGAGGTAGAGTAAAGTTGGCATAGACATTCCTACATGCAGAAGGATTTTAGGTACATAAAAAGTAGTAGCCCAGTTCGGAAGTTGGCCAAACCACCATGGTTGACTCCTCTACTCTTACAAAAACATCAGGGTTCTTTAATGACCACAAGTGATCAGGATGTCTGTTTTATGTCTAACTAAACCACAGCATCTCCAAAGTACCATGTCCACTGCACCACACTAGGGAATTGGCTTAATATTGACTTGGAAGGAAGAGTACCACTTACTGAACCATGAGTGCCAGTTCCTGCTGCTTCTACTTGTCCCTTCAATAGGCCCAGTCCCAAACCCCAGATTTGAACACTAATAATAAACAATGTATTACTATTGTAGAGCCAAAAGCTCTAGCCAAGACTGTACAGTGTCTAGCACAACAGAGATCTCTTCCTCCTGAAGTCTCTTCCTGACCTCCTGAAGTCTCTTCCTACCCTAATCTTCTATGATTCTAACAAGGATGCAAACCCATAGCAAGAGACAATCCTTTCCCTGAAAACAGAGCTTACAGAGGCAAGGCAGAGAGAGGGATGGAAGGAAGTATTATGTACACAGAGGCACAAAGTGATGAAATTATTTGCCCAAGGTCATGCAGGAAGTCTGGCAGAGATCTTTGGGTTCCAGAGCCTTAAAATACAAGACAAATACATTTGTTTTGAATTTAGGAGAAAATGGACTCCAAGTCTGATTGCAGCTATAAATAGGAATATTTACAATTGTTGATGGTCCTCTGTTAATTAAGTTTCTCATCCTCATGAATGTGCTCAGTATTCATTCTTTATAAAGGACATTCACTTTAAGAAATGTATTTGGTAGCATTGGCGTGCATGTTGTTCGATGTGCCATTACATGGGCACTCCATTGTAAAGCCGCACCGATTAAGAGGCCCTTCGGCTTAAGTGTCACTTATTTTATGCCCCTGGCTAGTATTTTATTTTCAGAATAATTAGATGTCATGTTTGCTTTGCTTCTTTAAATAAGACTATACACAATGTTTGTTTTTTTCTGTTCCTTTCCCAGCACTGCCTGTGCCTTTTTGCTCATCTTCTCTGCATGTATACAAAAGGTCAGAAAAACAAATCAATGCTGAAAAGGACCTCCTGCCCCTTTAAACCTAACATGGAGGAGGGAGGAAAGGGAAATAGCGAATGAAATGAAAGGGAATTTTAAAATTCACTGAAAAAGGCACGCGGCGGGGGAGGCATGGATCAAACAATAGCAGTTTCTGCAGCTCATGGAGTTACACTCTGAATTTATGTACAGCATAGGCTCCTTTTCAAGAGCCAAATATCTGGGCAGCCCTGCTGAGGAACATGTGATAAAGGAGGTGTTTATAATGGGTTTGGGAGGACACAATGAAGTAGCCCTGTATCAAGGTAACCCGGTAACAGCCTAATAAAACAGACACCATCACCCATAGGTGCTGGAACTAGGGGTGCTGGAGGTGCTGCAGCACCCCCTGACTTGAAGGGGTTTCCATTATATACAGGGTTTACAGTTTGGTTCAATGGTTCTCAGCACCCCCACTATAAAAATTGTTCCAGCGCCCCTGTCCCTGCCCTTGCCCTTCTACCAATACAACTTCACTGTCTGGGGTGGTCTTTGCACTAGAGATATTTGTTAACTGGGAGTTGGACTGTCATTTACCAAGTCACTTGATGAACAGGTGCGAATGACTTGATTGCTGGATTTGCATCTGTGGTTTAGAAGTCTCTCTTCCCCAATACTGCTCTTCTGATCCATCCAATCCCATCTCTCACCAATAGGGGCAGTCATAGGCCAAGTTGCAGGGTATGAAGATTGTGGCAAGAGACTCGCCATTCACAGGGACTGTGGAAATCAGACATCTGCTAAGCCATTAGCAAAATGGTGAGGCTACTCAAACCTTTTAATCAAGCACTAACTTGTATACACCTCTACCCCGATATAAC
>NW_020698686.1:0-2462 GCF_002925995.2 Terrapene triunguis
GGGAATCAATTTGGAGTGGGCAAATCTACTGTGGGGGCTGCTGTGATCCAAGTTGCCAGGGCAATGAGAGACCTGGTGATATCAAGGGTAGTGACTCTGGGAAACGTGCAGACCATAGTGGATGGCTTTGCTGCAATGGGATTCCCAAACTGTGGTGGGGCGATAGACGGAACCCATATCCCTATCTTGGCACCGGCGCACCAAGCCACCGACTACATAAACCGCAAGGGGTACTTTTCAATGCTGCTGCAAGCCCTGGTGGATCACAAGGGACGTTTCACCGACATCAACGTGGGCTGGCCGGGAAGGGTACATGATGCTCGCGTCTTCAGGCAGCCTCTTCTGTTTCGAAAGCTGGAGGAAGGGACTTTCTTCCCGGACCAGAAAATAACCATTGGGGATGTTGAAATGCCTATCGTTATCCTTGGGGACCCAGCCTACCCCTTAATGCCATGGCTCATGAAGCCGTACACAGGCAGCCTGGACAGTAGTCAGGACCTGTTCAACTACAGGCTGAGCAAGTGCCGAATGGTGGTGGAATGTGCATTTGGCCGTTTAAAAGCGTGCTGGCGCAGCTTACTGACTCGCTCAGACCTTAGCGAAAAGAATCTCCCCATTGTTATTGCTGCTTGCTGTGCGCTCCACAATATATGTGAAAGTAAGGGGGAGACATTTATGGCGGGGTGGGAGGTTGAGGCAAATCGCCTGGCCGCTGATTACGCGCAGCCAGACACCAGGGCGGTTAGAGGAGCACAGCAGGGCGCGGTGCGCATCAGAGAAGCGTTGAAAACCAGTTTTGTGACTGGCCAGGCGACGGAGTGAAACTTCTGTTTGTTTCTCCTTGATGAACCCTCCGCCCCTCCCCCACCACCCGGTTAACTCTACTTCCCTGCAAACCAACCACCCCACCCTCCCCTACTACCCTCCCCCCTTCGAGCACCACTTGCAGAGGCAATAAAGTCATTGTTACTTCACATTCATGCATTCTTTATTAATTCAGCACACAACTAGGGGGATAATTGCAAAGGTAGGCCTGGATGGGTGGGGGAGGAGGGAAGGAAAAAGACACAGTGAACTTTAAAACTTATTGCACTGGAAATCATCTAGGCTGGAGTGATTGGGTGGCCGGAGGCCCCCCACTGTGTTCTTGGGTGTCTGGGTGAGGAGGCAATGGGACTTGGGGAGGAGGGCTGTTGGTTACAGAGGGGCTGTAGCGGCGGTCTCTGCTCCTGCTGCCTTTCCTGCAGCTCAACCATACGCAGGAGAATATCACTTTGATGCTCCAGCAGCCGGAGCATCGACTCTTGCTTTCTGAGTACAAGTTGACGCCACCTCTCCTCTTCAGCCCGCGTTTCAGCACGCAACTTCTCCTCTTCAGCCCGCGATTCAGCACGCCACCTCTCCTCTCGCTCATATTGGGCTTTTTTAAAATCAGTCATTGACTGCCTCCACGCATTCTGCTATGCTCTGTCAGCGTGGGAGGCAGTCTGTAGTTCAGTAAACATTTCGTCACGCGTCCTTCGCTTCCTTCTTCGAATATTCACTAGCCTCTGCGAAGGAGTAAGATTTGCAGCTGGTGGAGAAGGGAGAGGTTGTTAAAAAAGATACATTTTAGAGAACAATGGGTAGACTCTTTCACGTTAGATTTTGCTGTTCACAACATCACACAGCACATGTGCTTTCGTTACAAGGTCGCATTTTTCCTCTTATATTGAGAGTCTCCTGGTTTGGTGTGAGAGATCACTCACGCAGTGCCAGGACACAGATTTCAGCTTGCAGGCAGCCATGGTAAGACCTATAGTCTTTGGGCTTTTTTAACCTTCTTAACATGTGGGGATGGTTTCAAACAGTTCTGCCCTCATTTCCCATACCAAGCACCCGTGCCATTTAAAATGGGTTTGCAATGTAAAAGGAGGGGCTGCGATTTCAGGTTTAACATGCAGCACAAACCCAACTAACTCCCCTCCCCCACACACCCAATTCTCTGGGATGGTCACTTCAACCCTCCCCCCCCCACCGCGTGGTTAACAGCGGGGAATATTTCTGTTCAGCAGAGCAGGAAGGGGCACCTCTGAATGTCCCCTTAATAAAATTGCCCCATTTTAACCAGGTGACCGTGAATGATATCACTCTCCTGAGGATAACAAAGAGAGATAAGGAATGGATGTTGTCTGCATGCCAGCAAACACCGGGACCATACGCTGCCATGCTTTGTTATGCAATGATTCCAGACTACGTGCTACTGGCCTGGCGTGGTAAAGTGTCCTACCATGGCGGACAGGATAAGGCAGCCCTCCCCAGAAACCTTTTGCAAAGGCTTTGGGAGTACATGAAGGAGAGCTTTCTGGAGATGTCCCTGGAGGATTTCCGCTCCATCCCCATACACGTTAACAGACTTTTCCAGTAGCTGTACTGGCCGCGATTGCCAGGGCAAATTAATCATTAATCATTAAACACGCTTG
>NW_020698687.1:0-9336 GCF_002925995.2 Terrapene triunguis
TAAACCTGCAGCTTTGGGGCAAGTAATTCAGATCCTGGGTCTGTGCTGGAGCAGACGGGCGTGTCTGGCTCAGCAAGACAGGGTGCTGGGGTCCCGAGCTGGCAGGGAAAGCAGGGGCAGAAGTAGTCTTGGCACATCAATTGGCAGCTCCCAAGGGGGTTTCTGTGATCCAACCCGTCACAGCCACCCTCCCTCCATCTCCTCCCCAGCGGGACAGGGCCAGGCTGTGCAGAGGGGCCGGGGGAAGCTCCAGGGTAATTAGCCCAAAGAGAATTTTCACGGTGGGGAGCCTTCGCCCTCAGGGCTCCAGCTCACCTGGGTCTGGAAACGCCGCCCGCCATCCCCAAGAGCCCCAGTGCCAGGCCAAGCCTCCCGGGATGGGTCGTTCTGGGACCTGGCTCAGAGAGTGCCCTCGGCTCTTGCAGAGCATGGGGCATCGCTACGCAGCATCAGCTCGCAACGTGCCGGCAGATCCAGGGCAACAGCTGCCTCCTCCCAGCGCAGATCTTCCCACAGAGCGCCTGGAAGTGGCCCAGTCTCCTCCTGGCCCTGCTGCCTGGCACAGAGCTGCCGGCCTCCGCAAAGGAAAGAGAAGGGTACTCACCTTGTGCCGTCTCTGAGGTTCTGCGAGATGTGTGTCCCTGGGGCTGCATTCCTGCCCCTTGGCTCAGAGAGGTTTAGTAGCAGTGCCCGTATGGGTCGCGCATGTGTGGTGTTTGCCTCGCGGTGCCGTTAGCACCTCCTCTAGTGCGTGCATGACCAGGACCCCTCAGTTCTGTCTCTACCGCAGAGTCCTATATCGAACTCCAAGGTAGAGGGGAGGAGGGCGGGTAGTGGAGCACCCACAGGGACACACATCTCGAAGAACCTCAGTTACTGCACAAAGTGACTAACCCTAACCTTCTCTTCTTCTTCAAGTGCCGTCCCTGTGGGTGCTCCACTCCAGGAGACTGTGGAGCAGTGCCTCCTTAGGACGGACGGGGCTTCGGAGTTGGTTGGTTGATTGAGGATAGCACTGCTAGGCCTAGCCATGTGTCTGCTTCTGGACCCTGTGTAATTGCGAAGTGTTTCACAAAGGTGTGTTTGGAGGCCCAGGTGGCAGCTTTACATATGTCTATGAGAGGGACATTGTGCAGAAATGCTACTGATCTGGTAGAGCGTGATCTGGTTCCCACTGGTGGTTGTATACCCTTTAGTTGGTAACCTAGGTGAATACAACCAGATATCCATTTTGAATCTCTCTGCGCAGATATGGGGTTTCCTTTGGACCGTTCCGTGGTGGAGATGAAGAGTTTGGGGGATTTGGTTCTGTCTAGATAGAATGCTAAAGCTCATCTAATGTCCAAGGTGTGCATGATAGCTGCATGTGCGTTCTCATGGCATTTGGGCAAGAATGCTGGGAGATGTCTTGGTTGATTTACATGGAAGGACGATATCATCTTAGGAACGAATTTTGGATGGGTCCTTTATGTGACTTTGTCTTTAAAAAAAAATAGTAGACGGTGGGTCTGCCACGAGAGCCCGTATTTCTCCCACGCGTCGAGCCGATGTGATTGCTATTAAAAATGTGACCTTTATGTGCTAGGGAACAGGTCGCCAAGGGTTCGAATGGTGCTCTAGTGAGACCTTTTAAAACTAAGTTTAGGTCCCAAGATAGTGTAAGTGGACGCACTTCTGGGTAGATTGTTTCTATGCCCCTGAAAAATCGTTTAGTGATTGGATGTGCAAATATTGTTGTGTCATCGATTTTTTTGGTGAAAGGCGGTGATAGCTGTGAGGTGCACTTTGGTCGAACTTATGGATAGGCCAGGGTTTTTTAACTTGAGAATGGAATCTAGTATCAGCGGAAGAGGTGCTGACAACGGCAAGATTTATTTGGTGTTGCACCACGCAGTGAATCTCTTCCATTTCTGTAGGTAAGTCGTATGAGTAGTAGATTTCCTATTGTGTAACAGTACTTGTTTTACTAGTTCCGAACAGTCTGATTCATCCTGAGTGAACCATAGAGGAGCCATGCTTTCAGGTGGAGCATCTCTAGGTTTGGATGGAGAATCTGACCCTCGTGTTGTGTTAGAAGGTCCATCTGAAGCAGGAGAGTGATTGGAGCACATGCTGCCATCCGTGTTACGAAGGGATACCGCGTCTGTCTTGGCCATGTGAGGGCTATCAGGATGACTCTCGCTTTGTCTGTCCTTATTTTGTGTATCACCTTCGATAACAGAGGTATGGATGGGAATGCGTATGGGAGAGATGCGTTCCATGTGCTTAGGAATCGATCGTGTTCCCAGACCTGCTCTCAAGCAGAATCACAGACATTTGCAGTTTCAGGCTGTCGTGAAGAGGTCTATCGCTGGGTGTCCCCATTGGTGGAGTATGTTCTCTAATATCACCTTGTTCATCTCCCATTCGTGATCATGGGGAAATTGTCTGCTGTGGTGTTCTGGGATCTGGGCAGGTAAGAGGCAGAGATGTTGATACTGCGATGGATGCACCAGTTCCATAATTTCATGGCTTCGGTGCATAGTGAGTGTGATCGGGCCCCTCCCTGTCTATGTAGAACATGCATGTAGTGTTATTGGTCATTACTCTTATGTTCTGGTTCCTTAGTAGTGGTAGGAAATACAGACAAGCATTGTGAACTGCACAGAGTTCCAACAGATTTATGTGTAGCCATGTTTTGTTGGGGGACCACTGTCCCTGAATTGTGGGTTGTTGAATGTATGCTCCCCACCCTATAAGAGGCATTTGTTGTGAGCATTTGGGATGGTGCCTCCTGTGCGAACAGGATTCCTGACCACACATTGTTGGGTTGTGTCCACCATTCTAGGGATTCCTTGACTTTGCGTGGCATTGTGAATCGTCTGTTTAGGCCACGTTTGTGGGGCCTGTAGCTGGTTCATAGCCATCCCTGAAGGCATCACATATGTAATCGTGCATGTTTCATCACGAATGTGCATACTGCCATGTGACCTAGAAGTTGGAGGCAGATGTGGGCTGCTATATATAGGCTGCTCATTACTACAGATATGAGGTTGGATATTGTGTTGAATCTAGGGAGGCTTTTGGTTCCACTGAGTCGAGGTAAGCACTGATAAATTCTAGTTGTTGGACGGGGTCTAGGGTTGACTTGTTCTCGTTTATTTGTAGGCCTAGACTCTGGAAGAAGTATACTGTCTGTCGGGTAGTCTGGATGGCGTCTATTCGAGTGTGAAACTTCAGAAGGCAGTCGTCCAGGTAAGGGAATATTATTATCCCTTGTTTTCTTAGGTGTGCCGCTGCCACCGCTAGAATATTGGAAAAGACTTGAGGTGCCGTCAATAGGTCAAAGGGTCAGACTTTGTATTGGTAGTGGTTCGTGTCTAGGGTAAATCTGTGAGCGGGGTGTATTGTAATATGAAAATAAGCATCTTGCAGGTCAAGGGCTGAAAACCAGTCCCCCGTTCCAGTACTGGTGTTATTGTTGCTAATGTGACCATCTTGAACTTTTGTTTTTCATAGATTCAAGGACTGGAAGGGACCTCGAGAGATCGAGTCCAGTCCCCTGCCCTCATGGCAGGACCAAATACTGTCTAGACCATCCCTGATAGACATTTATCTAACCTACTCTTAAATATCTACAGAAATGGAGATTCCACAACCTCCCTAGGCAATTTATTCCAGTGTTTAACCACCCTGACAGTTAGGAACTTTTTCCTAATGTCCAACCTAGACCTCCCTTGCTGCAGTTTAAGCCCATTGCTTCTTGTTCTATCCTTAGAGGCTAAGGTGAACAAGTTTTCTCCCTCCTCCTTATGACACCCTTTTAGATACCTGAAAACTGCTATCATGTCCCCTCTCAGTCTTCTCTTTTTCAAACTAAACAAACCCAATTCTTTCAGCCTTCCTTCATAGGTCATGTTCTCAAGACCTTTAATCATTCTTGTTGCTCTTCTCTGGACCCTCTCCAATTTCTCCACATCTTTCTTGAAATGCGGTGCCCAGAAGTGGACACAATACTCCAGCTGAGGCCTAACCAGCGCAAAGTAGAGCGGAAGAATGACTTCTCGTGTCTTGCTCACAACACACCTGTTAATACATCCCAGAATCACGTTTGCTTTTTTTGCAACAGCATCACACTGTTGACTCATATTTAGCTTGTGGTCCACTATACCCCCTAGATCCCTTTCTGCCGTACTCCTTCCTAGACAGTCTCTTCCCATTCTGTATGTGTGAAACTGATTTTTCCTTCCTAAGTGGAGCACTTTGCATTTGTCTTTGTTAAACTTCATCCTGTTTACCTCAGACCATTTCTCCAATTTGTCCAGATCATTTTGAATTATGACCCTGTCCTCCAAAGCAGTTGCAATCCCTCCCAGTTTGGTATCATCTGCAAACTTAATAAGTGTACTTTCTATGCCAATATCTAAGTCGTTAATGAAGATATTGAACAGAGCCGGTCCCAAAACAGATCCCTGCGGAACCCCACTTGTTATGCCTTTCCAGCAGGATTGGGAACCATTAATAACAACTCTGAGTACGGTTATCCAGCCAGTTATGCACCCACCTTATAGTAGCTTCATCTAAATTGTATTTGCCTAGTTTATCGATAAGAATATCATGCGAGACCGTACCAAATGCCTTAATAAAGTCTAGGTATACCACATCCACCACTTCTCCCTTATCCACAAGACTCATTATCCTATCAAAGAAAGCTATCAGATTGGTTTGACACGATTTGTTCTTTACAAATCCATGCTGGCTATTCCCTATCACCTCACCACCTTCCAAGTGTTTGCAGATGATTTCCTTAATTACTTGCTCCATTATCTTCCCTGGCACAGAAGTTAAACTAACTGGTCTGTAGTTTCCTGGGTTGTTTTTATTTCCCTTTTTATAGATGGGCACTATATTTGCCCTTTTCCAGTCTTCTGGAATCTCTCCCATCTCCCATGATTTTCCAAAGATAATAGCTAGAGGCTCAGATACCTCCTCTATTAGCTCCTTGAGTATTCTAGGATGCATTTCATCAGGCCCTGGTGACTAGGAGGCATCTAACTTTTCTAAGTGATTTTTAACTTGTTCTTTTTTTATTTTATCTGCTAAACCTACTCCCTTCCCATTAGCATTCACTATGTTAGGCATTCCTTCAGACTTCTCGGTGAAGACCGAAACAAAGTAGTCATTAAGTATCTCTGCCATTTCTGTAGATTGTATTTCTCGGGGAAACTCTGAAGAGTTCAACCACAACGCCCATTGCATGACCACAGCAGTAGCAGTAGATCTAGCAGCTGTGTCTACTACATCTAGGGATGCCTGCAGGCCTGTCCTTGCTATCAGTGATTTAAATTGGTCTCTTTTTTCCTCAGGTATATCACTAATAAAGTCCAAAAATTTTGCATAGTTTCTGTGATTATATTTGGCTAGTAGTGCCGCATAGTTAGCCACTCTAAATTGGAGGGTGGAGGAAGAATATACTTTGCGGCCGAATAAGTCCAACCTCTTACTGTCCTTATCAGTGGGTGCTGACCTATAGTGGTGTTGTTTCCCTCTCTGGCTGGCCGCCTCCACAACCAGTGAGTTGGGTGCTGGATGGGTGAATAAAAATTCTGTTCCCTTTGAGGGGCCATAGTACTTTTTGTCAGCCCTCTTGCAGGTAGGTGGTACGGTGGCTGGAGCTTGCCATACGTTTAGGAGGTTCCATTAGCGCCCCATGGATTGGCAGTGCTATCTTGGATGATGAAGATGTCTGCAAAATGTCCAGTAATACATGTTGGGCTTCCGGTACTTCTTCAAGAAGAATTTTTAGATAATCAGCCACCCTTTTGAACAAGTCCTGAAAGTGGTTGAAGTCATAGTGGTTGGGGATGGGGGCATTATTGCCTCATCTGGAGAGTTATTCATGTTTGGCGAAGTGTCAGGTGCACGACACTCTTCCTCTTCTTCTATGGGTTCCTCCCTTGGATCAGTTGTTAAAAGTCTCTAACGGTGAAGGTGGAGATCTAATGCCTTCCCTGCGTGGGCTGGGGGGGTCTGCTCAGGGGTGAAAGTAACTCCGGTCACTTACTGGTATGGGGCTGGGACCGGTTCTGGCCCCCAGAAGGGGCGGAGCCTCGGGCGGAAGGGGCAGGGCTGGGGGTCAGCATCCCTCAGCCAGCCCTTCCAGGCCGTCTGGCCCACGCTGCCCGGGGCTCCAGTGGCGATTTAAGGGGCCCGGGGCTCCGGACGCCGCTGCCGCTACCGCGGCAGTGCCGTCTGGAGCCCCGGGCCCTTTTAAATCGCTGGCCCCGAGGCAGCTGCTCCCTTTGCCCCCACTCCGGCTGTCGGCGGCCAAGGGGGGGCAAAAGGGGCAGGGATGTTAAAGCGCTGCAGGGTCCTTTGCCGCGGCAGTGCTTTAATGTGGGCTGGGTACGGGCCGGTGCGGGTTCTTACTGGTATGCCATATCAGCCCGTACCAACTCACTTTCACCCCTGAGTCTGCTGTAGTGTCTTCTGTAAGACCCCCATTGGTCCCAATACGGCCAGTTCGTGGGGAAAGACATGGGTGGTCCCATCCACAGATGCCCATACCATGGTGGTATTTCGTGCCCCTATGTGGACCTTGATCGTAGTGGTCCAGCTGTCACAGGCGTTCTGTTCAGGGAGGAATGGTGAGGTGAGAACATCCCTTTTTCCTCGTCGTCCTCTTCACTTGAGATTGGAGGGGCTATCCGAGATAATGGTTGCTCCGGTACTGCACGCACCGGGGAGCCCTCGATGTCCAGAAGTGGGGACTCTGGTATCGAGGAGACAAATAGATCTTTCTGGGGCAGAAAATGGTGTGGTGTCAGGAGCTTCGGTGCCGATGAGGTCGGTGCTGATTGTGTTGATGGTGTAGCAGTCGGTGCCGATGCTGTTGTGGTCTTTGTCAGTGCCATTGTAATAGTAACAGTGGGAGGAGGCATAGTCGGCAGAGTGACTGTCGGTGCTGTCTCCTTCAGCGTCATCGATGGTTCCTTGATGGAGGACGTAGGCTTAGAGCCCCTCGACTCCGCACCGGAGCACTTTGTTTCGGCAGAGGCCACTGCACAGGTGGTGCTGGAGGTTCCCGGAGAGTTTTAAGTGCTGAGCAGCTGTGAGGTCGGCACCGAGGAGAGCAATCTAGTGGGAGACCATTTCCTTTTGGTCTGCTCTCTGTGAGGCGATGAGGACGCTTGTTTTCTTGCCGGTTTTTTTTGAGGAATCAGTCTCAGGAGACCCTTCTGTTAAAATGTTTGATGATCTCTGCTGGGAGGGAGTTTCCTGCCCCAGATCAGAGGCGGGCCATAGTGATTTCTCCATCAAGATGAGTTTTAGCCTCAGGACTCTATCTCTATGAGGCTGGGCTTTGAGTTATTACAATGGACACATTTCTGGGGTATGTGCATCTCCCGCAAGCAACGGACACACTGAGTGTGTCCATTGGATGCCGGCATCACTTCTCTGCACGTCGTGCAGCGTTTGAATCCTGGTGAACCCGGCATTTTTGTCAGTTCACAATCTCTATCCTAACAAGGGCCCCTTTCTAGCTGCTGAACCTCTGTTCCAGGGCATGATGCACCCAGGGGGCTGCAGGGCAGCTACTGAGAACCACCATCTTATTCTGCTTGTGAGCAAAGCCCATTGGAGTGGAGGCCACAGGATGCTGTGCTGGAGGTGGGATGGGCCCCGCCTGGGCATATAGGGACGGACCCCCAGGGGCACACGGCTCTCACGGACCCTCGGGCATGGCTCTCACGGACCCCCCGGGGCACATGGCTCTCACAGAGCCCCCGGGGCACACGGCTCTCACCTGATGTACATGGCCCGGCGGTCGATTTCCTTGTAGAAGTTCTGGGGAAGGAAGAGCAGACGGAGGAAGGTGACTGGCGGAGGAGGCAGTAAAGAGCTCTGGGCTAGATCCACAGAGGGATATCGGTGCCTGTGTGTAGGCGCCTGCCACCCCATGGGATCCGCAGTCCAGAAGAGGGCGCCCAGCTCCCCACACAATGGATGGGCAGAGCCAGGCCCCTGAGAGTGGGTCCCACGGAAGCCAGCGATAGGTGGGGATCTGCCAGAACTAGCCAATGGGAGATGCTGACCAGAGGGGAGGGGTCTCTGTCCTGCCCTTCCAAGGGCTGTAGGCGCCTATCTCCCCCAACCTGGCGCTCACAGCACTGACCCCTGGCTGCCGAGTGGCGCCTCGGCCCGGCCAGTTGGTTCCAGCGCTCCCCCAGGCTTTGGGAGCCCCAGGTTCAATTCCCCCTCTGCCAGACGTGGAGCAGGGATTTGAACAGGGTCACCCCTGCCCACGGGGCCGTGGGGTGCCTGGGCCTCTCCTGCTGAAACCACTGCCCCGTGTAAATGTCCCTGCTACCAGACGTGTCAGGGGCCAGTTCTCAGGGCTCGGTACCGCAGGGGCTGCCCGGGGCAGAGAGGGAGGGGCAAGTCCATCCCCACATGTGCTCCAAGGAAGGGGGGCTGGTGCCTGAGGGACAGGACGTGTCTCTGCCTTCCCCAGATGGGCCATGTCCAGTCCCCCCTCAGGCCTGAGGGCAGCAAGTGGAAAAGCTTCCCTTGTCACCGTGCGCCCCGTCTGGCCACACAGCCTCACGCACCATGGGGCATGGCAGGCCTGTCACACTGTCTGGGGGGTGGGAGCTGCCCTGGGAGATGTCGGGCTGGGGGGCGGGAGCTGCCAGCAGGGGATGCCGGGCTGGGGGCCGGGAGCTGCCCAAGGAAACGCCAGGCTGGGGGACAGGATCTGCCCGGGGAGACGCCGGGCTGGGGGGCGGGGCATGCTGGGCTGGGGGGCGGGAGCTGCCAGCAGGGAGACAGCGGGCTGGGGGGCAGGAGCTGCCCAGGGGAGACGCCAGGCTGGGGGGTGGGGGATGCTGGGCTGGGGGGCAGGGGATGCCGGGCTGGGGGGCAGGAGCTGCCCAGGGGAGACGCCAGGCTGGGGGGTGGGGGATGCTGGGCTGGGGGGCGGGAGCTGCCTGGGGAGATGCTCAGCTGCCCGGCGGGGCACGCGGCCAGGGACCCACCAGCAGGTTGACGGTGCAGCTCATGCTGTAGGTCTTGTTCTCGTCGTTCATGACAGCGCGATAGTCCAGCAACCGCTCCAGGAGGCCCGTGACCAGGGCCACGAACTTCTCACTGGGCTTGGCCAGCTCGGGGTGATTCTGGCAGCAGCTGAGGAGGCTGGAGGAGAACAGAAGGATTCACACCCCTGTTCCCCTCAGCCATCCACCCACCCCCCTGCCCTGGCCTGGAGCCCCATGCAGGCCAGGCCCATTCCATACAGCAACAAAAAGGGGATAGCTCGCTTGTGGAAATGACAGCTCCTCCAGCCTGGCCTCTCCC
>NW_020698687.1:9346-10646 GCF_002925995.2 Terrapene triunguis
GGGGGCATGTGGGGAGGGGTGCGAACTGCTGTAGCAGGGGCCAGACCCCACATCCAGGGGCAGATGTGAGGGGAGGGGAGGTGGGGCCAGGCAGGGCGGAGACTCACATGCTCTGGAAGAGCTGCTTGTACTGCTCGTCCCCACGGCCTCCCTCCACTTCGCTGTCCAGCTTGCGCAGGATCTCGTCCTCGAACTGCGGAGAGGGGCAGCGTGAGCCGGGCTGCGGCACTGCCGAGCTCGGGGCGCCCCGGGGGCTGCAGCAGCAGAAGCCCCTGCCCGGGGCCTGGGCCAGACTGGTGTCTAATCCTGATCTCGGCGGGGGCTAGACTAGACCCTCGCACTGCCTCCCAGCCTGTGGGTCTAGAGCCCATTCCCGGGGCTCCTGCCCATTTCCTTCTCAGCATCCCCAGCCGTGCCCCACGACAGCCTTGGGGGGTGCAGGGCCACTGCCCTGGGGAGCTCCCTGCCCTGCCCCTCAGCCGCGGGAGGCTGGGCCAGGAGACTCCGGGCAGGGCCGGTGGTGCTAACTGGGCTGACAGGTCCCCCGTTGTGAGCTCAGCTGTGAGAGGCGGGTGGGAGCGGAGCACGTCCTGCTCGGCGTAGGGCACGGACTAGCTGAGCTCTCGAGTCCCTCCGGGCCACGGTTCTCTGACAAGTGTGGCCACAAGTGGGAAAAGGGGCGGCCCAGGCCGAATGAGTCCCAAGGAAAAGGCCTGATCTAACCCTAGGGCCCCGGAGAACATGTGGAAATCAGTGACCCCAAACCGGTGTGTCGCCAACTAGGGCAAAACACGGCAAGGCTGGGCTGTTCCGCCCCCACTCGCTCCGGGGTCCCAAAACAAAAGCCATGGGGGGGAAGCGGGGGAGACACAGCCATGGGGATCCCCTCAGCCTGGCTACGGAGCAGCGCGCTAAGGGTGGCATGTAAGTCTCCAGCGAGAGCCAGCACCACCAGCACCTCCGGATGGGCTGCTTATGGGGAGGGTGGAGCTGGAGTCCCCAGGCAGGGAGGGCAAGGGGTGCTTGGGGGAGGGGCTTGGCCCTGTGGGGAAGGGAGGGCGAGGGTCACGCGCGGGGGAGGGGCACGGCCCATGTCCCCGGGAAGGGAGGGCGAGGGTCACACTCAGGGGAGGGGCACGGCCCATGTCCCCGGGAACGGAGGGCGAGGGTCACACTTGGGGGAGGGGCTCAGCCCCGCGTCCCCGGGAAGGGAGGGCAAGGGTCACGCTTGGGGGAGGGGCTCGGCCCGTGTCCCCGGGAAGGGAGGGCGAGGGTCACGCTCGGGGGAGGGGCTCGGCCC
>NW_020698687.1:10656-11105 GCF_002925995.2 Terrapene triunguis
CGAGGGGCGCGCGCGGGGGAGGGGCTTGGCCCGTGTCCCCGGGAAGGGAGGGCGAGGGGCGCGCCAGGGCCGAGAGGCTCAGTTCGAGGGCCTGGGACCGGGGCAGGGGCTGAAGGGAGCTGTGTTCCTGTCGGGGCTGGCTGGGTCACGGCTGAGGGGGAAGGTGACAGGCCCTGTGCCTCATCTCTCCAGCCGGTCCCTGGCCCTGGTGCTTTCTCTTCCCAGGGCCGGGAGCAGCACAGACCCCCGTGGGAGGGGCTCACACTGCAGCATGCCTCCTAGCCCAGGGCTGCGCTCATCCTTTGCCTGGTGACTATGGCTGGCTGCACACTGCCACCCGTGCCTTGCACGCCCCTTCCTTGCACCCTGCTCGTTTGCCTGGTGAGTACGGCTGGCTGCACGCTGCCACCCGTGCCTTGCACGCCCCCTCCTTGCACCCTGCTCGTTTG
>NW_020698687.1:11115-22729 GCF_002925995.2 Terrapene triunguis
TGCACACTGCCACCCGTGCCTTGCACGCCCCCTCCTTGCACCCTGCTGGCCCCAGACTCCCTGGGGCCCAGTACGCACCATGCTGAAGGCCTTGGTCAGCTGGTACTCGCACAGCATCATGTCGAAGAAGATGGGGATGGTGGATTTGCGCAGCTCCAGCTCGGGCACCAGCGTCATCTCCAGGATGGGGCCCACCATGCCAGGGATAAACCGAATCTTGTGATGGCCTGAGGCAGGGGCAGGAAGGGACTGGTGGGAAGGGTATTGCTCTCCCAGGACCCCTCCCCTCTCCCCATGGGGGGAACGCCCGCTCCTCCCTGCTGTGGGCAGCAGCCTGGGGGCAGGATCTCCTTGGGGAAGTGGTGGTATCGCCCTGCGGGACCTTTCCGAGGCACTCAGACCAGGCCTGGCAACGAGCCGGGTCCTGCCCCGGAAACAGCAGCATCCGGGAGAATGACAATCGGCAACAGGGGTACGGGACAGACAGACGGGGAGTGGGGCTGCCTCGCAAGGGCATTCTCAGCTCACACCCGTGTGGGTCCAGCTCAGGACAGGAGATCGGATTCAGTCGCTCTCTGTAGTGCCCCCACTGCTCCAGTCTCGCTCTCCACCCCTCACCGCTCTACTGGTGCACCTCAGTCCTGCCCCACAGCCCCTTGGCTAGTCCAGCCCCGGACTGGCTCTGTTTGGCTGGCTTGCGGAGAAAAATGCAAAGAGCCAGGAGCCCCAGCTGTGCGCGCTGTCTGCCAGGCTCCTGCCGGGAGGCTGCTCTAGCTGCCAAACCGAAAGGTAGGGACCTGTTCTCACAGGCCAGTACTGGAATGTCCCAAAGGGGACAAGACGAATGACTGTTCTGCCCTAGTGCAGACCTAGCAGGTCCTTCATGCCCCTCGGTACCTGGACTGCATGTGTTCAGAACAGAGACAAGGGGCACGCCAGGGACCAGAAAGCCAAGGCGAAAACTGATTGGCTACTCCTTGTATTGGCTGATGTCTCTTTTAGGGTATGTCTACACTACAGGATTAATCCGAATTTAGATAATTCGAATTTGGGAAACAGGTTGTATAAATTCGATTGTGCGCGGCCACACTAAGCACCTTAATTCGGTTTTAAACCACATTAATTCGGTGGTGTGCGGCCACACTACCCCATTAACTTAAACACAGTAATTCGGTGGTGTGCGTCCACACTAACCCTAATTCGAATTAACAAAATCGATTTAGGCTCTACTCCGTTCGTCGAGGTGGAGTACAGAAATCGATTTAAAGGGCCCTTTAATTCGAATTAACTGGCTCTGTAGTGTGGACGGGTGAAGGGTTAATTCGGATTAAGGCAGCTAAATCCGAATTAAAGTTCTAGTGTAGACCAGGCCTTACTTGTAAACAGGCAGGGCACAAAGAGATGGCTTTAGGGCAGGGTGGGCAAACTTTTTGGCCTGAGGGCCGCATCGGGTTTCATAAATTGTATGGAGGGCCGGTTAGGGGAGGGGGTCATGGCCCTGCCCCTACCTCCTATCTGCCCCCCCCCGGGACTCCTGCCCCATCCAACCCCCCCTGTTCCCTGACAGCCCCTCTGGGACCCCTGCCCCATCCACACACCCACTCCCTGTCCCCTGACTGCCCCCAGACCCCCGCCGCCCCATCCAACCCCTCCTCTACTTTCTGACTGCCCCCTGGCACCCCTGCCCCCATTCAACCACCCCTTCTCCCTGTCCCCTGACTGCCCCCTGAACCCCTGCCCCGACTGCCCCCCGCCGCCCCATTCAACCCCCCCTCTCCTTTCTGACTGCCCCCCCAGCACCCCTGTCCCCATTCAACCCCTTGTTCCCCCTGCTCTCTGACCACCCCCCGAACTCCCCTGCCCTCTATCCATCCCTGAGGGATGCGGGGGAGGGGGAACAGCGGGGGAGGTGCTGGGGGTGAGCCTCCCAGGCCAGGAGCTCGGGGGCTGGGCAGGACAGTCCCGTGGGCCGGATATGGCCTGCGGGCCGTAGTTTGCCCACCTCTGCTTTAGGGGTTAACGTCTGTGTAAGGTGAATGTCACATGACTGTGTGGGACGGCTTCCCGGAGTGCTGCGCTGTATCCCTGGTCTATAGCAATAACCCAGACGTTGGGTCTCTGCTTTCTTGAGTATATTTCATAACGAACCAAAGAGCCATCCTGCAAATGACTATGCTCCCGCCCCTCAGGCTCAGCCGAGCCTGGCCCTGCCTATGGCTCAAGCCCTTCCCACCCTGGCAAGACAGAGGCTGCCTCCAGCTGCCCTGCGCCAGCCTCACCTAGGTTGTACCACATGTCCCGGATGGCGGCTCCAATGGTGGCTCTCATGTCTCCGTACCTGATGCAACAAGGAGAGGGAATTATTCCCTCCAGCCCCTGTGCCGCCCGGACCATTCCAGGTGTCAATAAGGGCAGAATGGGACCCAGAGCCGGGAATCCAGCACCAAATCCACCCCCCTTCCCATCCTCGATGGAGGCTCCAGATGCAGCCAGTCTAGAGCCTCATCAGAGAGCAAGGAATCCCCCGCCTGGTTCCATGGCAGAGTCAGGAGGCACCTCCAACCACTGAGGCCAGTGGAGGAGCCCAGGCTGTGGCCGTGGAAGATGGGCTCCCCCGGGGCCCAGAACCCCCAGGGCCCAGTGGAGCCCGGCCAGGACTCACTTGGCAAGGATGGTGGTGCGCTTCGCCTGGGAGAAGTTCTCCAGCTGCAGGGAATCCTGGGTGAGGAAGGCAACTGCCAGGTGGAAATAATTGTTCCAAAGCTGTAAAGGAAAGATGGGCTCAGAGGTGGCTACAGAGATGTCAGATGAGTGGGGGGCTGGGACCCGGAGGTGAGGGAGTGGGGCAAGGCCAGGGAACGGGGGGAAGGAGGGGAGTGAGCTGGGAGGAGATTCATAGATTCCGAGGCCAGAAGGGACCATTGTGATCACCTAGTCTGGCACCTTCCCCACCCCCTGCCCCGTACAGCCCAGCCCAGAGACCTGCCCCACAATAATTCCTAGAGCAGAGCTTTTAGAACAGGGGTGGGCCACATTGGGGAATAGAAATTGTATGGTGGGCCATGAATGCTCACAGAATTGGGGTTGGGGTGTGGGAGGGGGTGAGGGCTCTGGTTGGGGGTGCGGGCTCTGGGGTGGGGCTGGGGATGAGTGGTTTGGGGTGCAGGAGGGTGCTCCGGGCTGGGATCGAGGGGTTTGGAGAGTGGGAGGGGGATCAGGACTGGGGCAGGGGGTTGGGGCATGGGGAGAGGCTCAGGGGTGCAGGCTCAGAGCGGCGCATACCTCAAGTGGCTCCCGGAAGCAGTGGCATGTCCCTTTTCCGGATCCTAGGCGTGGCGCGGCCCCCGACCCTTGGAAAGGGGCCATGCCGCGGCTTCCGAGAGCTGCGCGGTGCGGCCCCCAACCCGATGCCCTGGCTGGAGCGGGACTTCACCGCATGGTACGGCCCTCGACCCAGCTCCCCAGCGGGAGCTTGCGGGCCAGCTTAAAACGGCTGATCCAGGCCGTGGCCATAGTTTGCCCACTCCCGTTTTAGAAGAACATCCAATCTAGATTGAAAAATCACCAGGGATGGCGAATCCACCACGACCCTGGGTGAATTTGTTGGTATATATATATATCTCTCAATATACCTTGTGATTCATATATCCATGTAATATGTTATAGGTCACTGAGGCCTGGTATGAATGACGTGTGCTTGACATGAATACGTGCGTTGCAAGTTAGCAACCGAAGCAAGGACTTAAGGTCAAGGACTATTAGAACTATTTGTGCAAAAACAATCTTATGTTCCAAGAAAAATACAGAAAATCATCAGAAAAGGAAACACCACCAGCTGGACTGATATAAAATGGTATAAGAATTGGAGGAAATGGCACACCTATGATCACTGCGGCCTGCCCAGCATTGTCTCTTTGGAATTGTGTGAAGGCCTAGTAGAAGGCCTAGTAAACAAAGGCAAAGAACCGATGACGCGATGGAATGGACTATAAATGGATGCCCATGTTTTCTGCAAATCAGAGTCATTTATTGATCCAGAGTCCCGTATGGATATAGATGTGGTTTTGCCGGCTCCCCGCATCCTATGATCTTATCCTGAGGGAAGGAACCTCGACTGGCCATCGGGACCATTCTGACCGTTGGACTCTGATATAGCATGTTTGGGGTGTGAATGTGGAGTAAGGTTTGTTTTGTAATCAATAAAGAGCATTTAGAGTATCGTATATCAACACTGTGTCCAGTATCTGCCTGCTCCCCATCCCATAGGGAGACCTCTATTGTGGATCTAGGAAATTGTTCCTATGGTTAATTACCCTCACTGTCAAAAACGTGCGCCTTATTTCCACTCTGAATTTGTCTAGCTTCAACTGCCAGCCATTGGATCGTGTTAGACCTTTGTCTGCTGGAATGAAAAGCCTGTTATTAAATATTTGTTTCCACGTAGGTACCTATAGACTGGGATCAAGTTATCCCTTAACCTGCTCTTTGTTCAGCTAAATAGATTGAGCTCCTTGAGTCTCTCACTATAAAGCAGGTTTTCTAACCCTTTCTTCATTCTCGTGCCGCTTCTCTGACCCCTCTCTAATCTATCCACATCCTTCCTGAATTGTGGGCACCAGAACTGGGCACAGGATCCCAGCAGTGGGTGCACCAGAGCCAAATCCAGAGGGAAAATATCCCTACCCTCCAGCGTATCTACCACTCCTCCCAGTTTAGTGTCATCTGCAAACTTGCTGAGGGTGCAGTCCACGCCATCCTCCAGATCATTAATGAAGATATTGAACAAAACCAGCCCCAGGACCGACCCTTGGGGCACTCCGCTTGATACCGGCTGCCAACTAGACATGAAGCCATTGATCACTACCTGTTGAGCCCGACGATCTAGTCAGCTTTCTATCCACCTTATAGTCCATTCCTCCAGCCCATACTTCTTTAACTTGCCGGCAAGAATACAGTGGGAGATCGTATCAAAAGCTTTGCTAAAGTCATGGAATAACACATCCACTGCTTTTCCCTCATCCACAGACCTAGTTATCTCCTCATAGAGGCAATTAGGTTAGTCAGGCTTGACTTGCTCTTGGTGAATCCATGCTGATCGTTTCTGATCACTTTCCTCTCCTCTAAGTGCTTCAGAATTGATTCCTTGAGGACCTGCTCCATGATTTTTCCAGGAATTAAGGTGAGGCTGACTGGCCTGTAGTTCCCCGGATCCTTCTTCTTCCCTTTTTTAAAGATGGGCACTACATTAGCCTTTTTCCAGTCATCCGGGACCTCCCCCGATCGCCATGAGTTTTCAAAGATAATGGCCAATGGCTCTGCAATCACATCCGCCAACTCCTTTAGCACCCTCGGATGCAGCGCATCCGGCCCCATGGACTTGTGCTCGTCCAGTTTTTCTAAATAGTTCCAAACCACTTCTTTCTCCACACAGGGCTGGTCACCTTCTCCCCATACTGTGCTGCCCAGTGCAGCAGTCTGGGAGCTGACCTTGTTCGTGAAGACAGAGGCAAAAAAAGCATTGAGTACATTAGCTTTTTCCACATCCTCTGTCACTAGGTTGCCTCCCTCATCCAATAAGGGGAGCACACTTTCCTTGACTTTCTTCTTGTTGCTAACATACCTGAAGAAACCCTTCTTGTTACTCTTAACATCTCTTGCTAACTGCAACTCCAAGTGCGATTTGGTCTTCCTGATTTCACTCCTGCATGCCTGAGCAATATTTTTATACTCCTCCCTGGTCATTTGTCCAACTTCCACTTCTTGTAAGCTTCTTTTTTGCGTTTAAGATCAGCAAGGATTTCACTGTTAAGCCAAGCTGGTCGCCTGCCATATTTACTATTCTTTCTACACATTGGGATGTTTTTTTCCTGCAACCTCAATAAGGATTCTTTAAAATACAGCCAGCTCTCCTGGACTCCTTTCCCCCTCATGTTATTCTCCCAGGGGATCCTGCCCATCAGTTCCCTGAGGGAGTCAAAGTCTGTCATCTCCTCAAAAAAATACCAAGTTTGACGGGATCTATTTTCCATAAATCCAGGTTGATTGGCATTAATTGCATCACCGTCCTTTAGCTCTTTATTAATCGAGTCCCAGACGCTCCATTGTCTTACCCAGGACTGATGTCAGGCTGAAAGGCCAGTAATTAACCAGGTCATCCTCCTTTCCCTTTTTAAACATTGGCACAACGTTAGCTCTCTTCCGTCCCCTGGAACTTTCCCAGTGCTCCAAGACTCACTGAAAATCAACCGCCCAGCAAGCTTCTCAGACAGCGCTTTTAAAACTCTCGATGCAAGTCAGCTGGACCTGCTGGTTTAAAAATGTCTCACTGTAGTAGCTTCTGTTTAACTAGGGTTACCATTCGTCCGGATTCCCCCGGACATGTCCGGCTTTTTAAGCTAAAAATAGCGTCCGGGGGGAATTTGTAAATGTCCGGACTCCCCCCCCCGCCATGCGCGGCTAACAGTGCAGCCGGCCGGATGGTGCCACTTACATGGGGCTCCGACACTCAGCCAGAGAGAGCCCCTCCTCCTCTCCCCTGCAGCAGAAATCACTCACTCCCTCCCTCCCTGCATGGCAGATCGGCTCCGGGAGTCTGGAGCTCCTCCCCCGCTGCTGCCCAGTGTCCGACGAGCAGCTCATGCAGTTCCTGAGCAAGCTCACAGAGACATTAGGTGAAGAAAGGCCAACAACAAGGGGGCCAGGGGGTCGGAGGAGGGGCAGGGAGGTTTTGGAGGGGGCAGTCAAGAGACGGGGGGGGTCGGGAGTTCGGGGGGGGCTTTTTGGGGGTGTGGAGAAGGTTTTGGGCAGTCAGGGTACAGGTAGGGGGTAGGTTCCTGGGGGGCATTTGGGGGGGGGCTTAGGAGGGGGCAGTTAGGGGACAAGGAACAGGGAGGCTTAGGGCTGGGCTGCTGGGCTCTCTTAATGGCTCTCCATGCGTCTCTGGACCCTCTCAGCTGTCGGGCTTGGACGGAAACATTGCCTGAGGGTAGTGAGAGAATGGGTTATCGGTGAGGTGGGGGTGGGCGTGAGCCCGGTCAATAGGGGCAACCCCTACCAAGATCTGAGCCTTTTCTCACACGCCCGTTAGAGCTCGACATTATGCTGTTTGGGACCCCTCTTTGAGGAAAGCCTCTGGATTGCAAGTCCAACCGCTACCTCCTCGTGGTGAGAGCCGGTAACTGGCTTGGATAGCCAGGCGGATTGCGGAGGACGAACCCACATCCCACATTCAGTGGGGTGTGGGACGGGGTTGGGCAGCCCCATATGGTGCCACATGGATGCCCCCCTGGTAAGGGTAGCCTCCCCCAGGTACGGGTTGACTCCCCCTGGTAAGGGTTAGATTCCCCCTGGTAAGGGTAGTCTCCCCCAGGCACGGGTTAGTTTCCCCCTGGAAAGGGTAAGTTTCCCCCAGGTACGGGTTAGTTTCCCCCTGAAAAGGGTTAGTTTCCCCCTGAGAAGGGTAAATCTTTTAGCTATGGAAAAAAGTAATTTATATTTTTATACCGGATTGGCGCTGGACCGGGTTAATAACGCCCCCGCTGTTGGCTTTGATGCCCCGGCTGACAGTGTTAAATATATTAGGGGTGTGATCAGGGTCGCTGGACCAATGGATAAAATGGTGTGGACTATAATGAAGTCTCATGAGCATGAGAGTGAGAATCAAGTCCTCCCAGTGGAGCATGGAGAGGAGGTAGAGGAGAATGCTTGTGATGATCATGGTGAGGAGATTTTATCTATCTTACCGATGGTTTTTACAAGGGACACTTTTAATGATTTAACTATGGAAAGTTTCAATCCAGATTTTAAGTATTTAAGTACATTTGATGATCCATATGTTAGCGAATCGGGATATCTTAATGCTCATTTAGTTAATGGGTCTAGTTTATTAAATAGTTTTAGACCAAGTACTGATTTTAATAGGGATCGTAATAAGGATCTTAACAGTACTGGTAGTAATATAAATATATTAGAAAGTAGTTCGTGGAAGGATGGGGTTTTTTATTTAGAGTATCCCGTTGATAGTTTTAATTGTCCAATATGTCCCCAGATATTACCAACATTTGGTAAATGGGCCAAACACATTAATGTGGTTCATAAAAGTAAAGCCATACGAGTTGTATGTAGTAAATGTGGAAAATCTTCTCAATATCATAATATAGCTTGCCACTACCCCAAGTGCATACCCAAGAAGGCGGATACCCCAATGAAGAGCCATACGTGCTCCGTCTGTGGGCTTGGTTTTCATACTAGATCTGGATTGAGCCAACACTGTAGACATAGACACCCTGCTGTGAGGAATGAGCAAAGAAAAGAAGATATGGCTGCTAAAAGTAAGATCAAAGAGGGATCGACTAGATCTCGTATATGGACCAAAGATGAGGTTGCGCAACTTATACAGTTGGAAAGGAAATATATTGGGAAAAGGAATATAAATAAATGTATTGAGAGCGAGATGAGGACCAAAACGAATAAACAAATATCAGATAAAAGACGAGAATTAGCAAAGAAGAAGTTAGTGGTAACAGGAGATAGGGAGGAAGTGACTGAGGTAGAGGACATTAGAGTAAATATATTAGAAATTCCGCCCCCAAGAGAGAGGATTTTCCCACTAAAAGGACACCCAGAAGTGGATTTAGTGGAGAAAATATGTAAACGGGGAAAACAAAGTAGGGAGGGAAGAGAAATAATAAATAGTTTAGGGGAAATTGAAGGATTATTAAAGGAGGATTTAACAAAAGCTCTCGGTTGGGCAATGTTGGAAAAATTATGTTATTCATTAGTAGAGGGAAAGGACCCTAGAAATGAAAGTCAAATAGAGTTGAGGAATAAAGGAAAAGGGAAGATGAGAAAGGAGGGGAGAAGGAAGCAATTTAATGCAATTAGGAGATATGCTACAAAGAAAGCTAAGTATAAATTCTATCAACAATTATTTGATAAGGATAGAAGAAGATTGACTCGCATTATAATGGGAGAGCCAGATAAGGCTAAGTGTGCTATCCCTATGAAAGAAATTGAGGAATACTATGTCAATATTTTGGGAACAATTGGACATGGTAATATGATAGGGTGGCCATCATCCACAGAGAATGCGGATAATGATATATTAATGAGTCCGATCTCTGTGGATGAGATTAGAATAGCTTTAAGAGAAATAAGAAAAGATAGTGCTCCTGGCCCAGATAAAGTAAAAGTGAGCAATTTGTGGGATATTTTTAATTTAGACTCCTTAATACTTACAAAAATTTTTAATATATGGTTTCTAAATAGACAGGTACCAGATGAATTTAAGAAAAATAGAACGATTTTAATACCAAAGACACAAGATGAGGAGGAAATGAAGAAGTTAACATCTTGGAGACCATTGACAATTGGGTCAGTTTGGATTAGAATCTATACCAAAATATTAGCAAAAAGACTGGTGGAAACAGTTAAGATATGTAGTAGACAAAAAGGGTTTATATCCGCCCCTGGGTGTGAGGAAAATATTGCTATATTAGATAATTTGATTAAAGGGGCTAAACGAAATGGGAATGAAATTGCAATAGTGTTCGTAGATCTGGCTAAAGCATTTGATTCTGTGGGACACGGACATATAATAGCCGGGTTGAGAAGATTTGGTATAGATGAACATTTTATAGATATTATTAGGGACCTTTATGATAATTGCACAACTAGGGTATGGGTGGGTGATGAAGCTACTGAGTCTATTTTAATTAGGAGGGGGGTCAAGCAGGGTGACCCGTTGTCCCCAATTTTGTTTAATATTGCTATGGATCCCCTTTTAACTAGATTAGAAGTAGAAGGAAGTGGTTTTTATGTTAAGGGTAATGGTGTCACGTCATTGGCTTTTGCCGATGATGTGGCAATTTTAAGTAGCTCATATAAAGGAATGATTAAAAATTTGGGTATCTTAGAGGAGTTTTGTAAAAATACTAATCTCTCTGTTAATGTGAAGAAAACGAAAGGCTTTCATATTTTAACTAAACATAAAACCTATGTAGTTAATCCTAAGGATAATTGGCAGATAGGGTCAGAGGAGATTGAATATGTTCAACCAGGGGATTTTGAAAAATATTTAGGGGCTAGAATAGATCCCTGGATAGGTGTAGGGGGACCGGTACTTAAAGAAAAATTGAAAGATTGGAGTGAGAATTTAATTAAGGCCCCATTAAAACCGGCCCAAAAAATATTAATTTTACAGACATATATCTTACCGAAGCTATTTTATAATCTTCTTTTAATAGAACCCCCTTTTAATCTTTTAGACGATCTTGATGTGTTAGTTAGAAAAATAGTTAAAGAGATTTTACATTTACCTCAGTGTACCACAGATGGGATATTTTATTCTAGAGGTAGGGATGGTGGTTTAGCTCTCACTAAGTTTAGTGTGCAAATCCCAAATATGTTAATTCGTAAATGGAGGAGACATATTGTCTCGAGAGATGATTGGATGGACCTATCTTATCTATATGCAGGAGAAAATCTTGTGGATAAAATATTGTCATTTAGTGCAGTAACATCTCATCCCAAGAAATGGAGGGAAGAGGAATTTTTAAGATGGTCGGAACTGAGATGTCAGGTAATAGGGATAAAATATTTTAAAAATGATTTAATTAGTAATTCGATTTTTAGAAACTCTAGTAAAGTTAAATCGTCAGCGTATATCGCAGCATTGCAGCTTAGGGCAAATATTTATCCTACTAGGGAGACATTAGCAAGAGGAAGAGGAGGTGTGAATGCTCTTTGTAGATGGTGCGGTAAAGTGCGGGAGACTGTTCCCCATATCTCAGGACAATGTTATAAGACTAAGAATGCTAGGATAAAAAGGCATAATAGAGTAGTGTCTGCAGTTGTAGATAAGGTTGGTAAATTAGGGTGGAAGGCAATGATAGAGCCCCATTTGAGAAATAGTAAGGGTGAGTTAAGAAAGCCGGATATTATATTTATAAAAGGAGATACAGCAGTGGTGGTTGATGTTACAGTGCGATGGGAGGATAATGCCGGAAGTTTGGAACAAGCCCACAGTGAGAAGGTGGCTTATTATCTTGAGTTAGAGGAAGAAATTAAAAACTTAACGGGAGGTAAAAATATTCACTTCTTTGGTTTTGTGCTTGGGGCGCGTGGCAAGTGGAGTGAAGGTAATAATGATTTGTTACAATTATTGGGAATGGACAGAAGTAAAAATTTTAAGGAGAGTATATGTAGACTTGTTTTATATTCCACTATTGGTATGATGGCTATATTCAGTGACAGGTAAAGATCCCGGAGTTTCCATTCCGTGTATCTTGCCAAAACTAAATTTTAGCTATTTTGGTTTCCATGCTCTAAATTTTCAAATTTTTAATATTGTTTTGAACATTAACTTATTTAGTGTTATTTAATATCTGTCCTTCAATAGAATGGTTTTAATTATATAATAAATACTTATTAATGGATGAAATTCCAATTTAAATTATTAGTTTATTTTTTTTTTTAACTACTGGATGTGGATGCGGACTGGCCGCGTATAATAACCAGGAAAGGGCAGGTAGTCACGCCTGTACATAAATAGGGGGTGGGGTTCTGGGGGGCAGTTAGGAGCAGGGGTCCCAGGAGGGGGCAGTCAGGGGACAAG
>NW_020698688.1:0-1158 GCF_002925995.2 Terrapene triunguis
CATCCCCAGCTGCCCCCAGCACTGACCTCATCCAGCCAGGCCAATTCAGCTCGGGAGCTGAGGCCTCCCCAGAGAAGCAGCAGCAGCCAGTCACTTCCAGACACACCCAGGGGGAAGCGCCATCCTGAGTGACAACCAAACAGGAGGTGCCACCTCCCCCTTTGAGCAGGTGCAGGCCATGCTGGTGCTTGGAGGCTGGGACCTCCGGGAGTGACCTCTCTAGACAGGACCAATCATTGGCCCCATGTTCCACCATTTCCCTGGTTGGCTTGATACCCACAGGGCTGAAAGACTTTCTCATACTCCATTACTGAGCCTCCTGGCTGCCTCGCCATGGTCCTCTCTGAGCCACAGGCAGCTCCCATTTCACTTGGTCTGTCTGTCCTGAGCTGCCCCTTCGGGCAGGTGTCTTCATGGGAGGGTGGGTGGTATCTTCCCCCAGCTCCTTTCAGTGGAGTGTCAGAGATACCAGATCCCCAAAGTTCCCAAAGGTATTTAGACACCTGGCTGCTTTCAATGGGAGAGAGGTGCCTAAATACCTTGGAGGATCTGGGCCCAAGGGAATAGGGAGCATGGCGTGTACTGGTGATGGGGAGAGAATGGGTGGAAATGGGAAAAGCCGACCTTTCTGTCTCTCTTCTCCACCTGAGCAGGGCATTGGTGTGTTGGAGGAGCTGTCGGGATGGGGACTCCAAGCTCATGGAAATGGCTAATTTATCCCCTTGGGTGCCTGGGCCCATCTCTTGTCTGGCAGGACACAGTGGTGGCGCTCCAGGCCCTGTCCCGATACGGAGCTTCCACCTATGCCAAGAGCGGAGGAGCGTCCACAGTGACCCTGCAATCCACAGGGAATTTCCAGGCCCAGTTCCAGGTGGATCATACGAACCGTCTGCTGCTCCAGCGTATGGCACTGCCAGAGGTGCCAGGGGACTACAGCACGGGGGTGACAGGAGAAGGATGTGTCTACGTGCAGGTGAGGGCCCTGGGACAGTGGGAGAGGGAGAGGTTGCAGCTGAGGGGAGCCCGTCTCATTCCCATGGAGATGGCAGGGTGGGTGGGCTGGGTAGGGAGGGAAGGAAAAGAGAGGAAGAGATGGGGGAGGAGAAAATAGGAAAGAGGTGTGAGGAGGAGAGAGAGTTGACAGAGAGAGTTGGGAAA
>NW_020698689.1:0-4928 GCF_002925995.2 Terrapene triunguis
GAGAGCTCTGCAGAGTCTCAGGCCTTCCACTAGTACAGAAACACAGACAGGAAATCATCCGGACGGACAGCAGAGAATTCAGTGGGACGATTCCAGCTTTGACTCCCTTTCTTACCATAGTTCAGTTGTTACTCTCAAATAACAGGTTCTTGTTCAGAGTGTGTGAGACTAAGGCTTGGTCTACACTTACCCCCCAATTCGAACTAAGGTACGCAACTTCAGCTACATGAATAACGTAGCTGACGTTCGAAGTACCTTAGTTCGAACTTACCTCGGTCCACACGCGGCAGGCAGGCTCCCCCGTCGACGCCGCGGTACTCCTCTCATATAGCTGGAGTACTGTTAGCCAAATAGGGCCCGTTTCCCCCCGGAGCTTACCTAATTACACCAAGGAGGCACGGAGAGATAAAAAGACGGGTACCAGGTTCTTTATTAATCGGTCAGCTGAGCGGGCGCTCTCATCGGCTAATGCCAGAGGAGAGACACACCTTACATGGCCGAACAGGCCGTTTTTATAACCAGTAACAAACAACTTAACCTTCATCCTTTTGCGTCATGCTGACCTATAGATAATAGGTTACACAGGATACATATATTATTTTGGGGAGGGGGATACAAGAGACATCTGTTGCGGATACATTTATCATTTTGAAGGGAGAACAAGGTACATTCCTTGACCCTTTGCACTAAATACCTTGGGGATATATGGAGAAACAGCTGCATATACTTGTGAGCCAAGTGAGCCAATTAGCAAATAGCTGACATGGTTAAATGCACGTCCTCAAATTTATTTAGATCTTTAGGCCTTTTCCATCAGATCTCTTTGTCTGGCTATTCCCCCACCCCTCCCTTCCAGACAACTGTTACAATAAATTCTACATAAGCTTGTGAGAGAACTTTCCCAATCTTTGCGGCCTTGAATTAGACATCTGCAAACTAACTATCTCTCTGTTCCCTCCTCCTTATCTCTATTATTTCTGCTAGTGTGAGTGAAACTGCAGCCATCTGCTAGAAACGCTGACCAATACATTTCTGCTTCAGCCTGCTACAGAGCCTGTAGGCAGTAAACACAGAAGTAGGTGAGAGTTCACAAGATGGAGTTTGGGGGTTTCAGATAGGCCCAGAGCAAAAGAGCTTCATCGACACTTTGGCCTTCCACTCTCCCAAGTTACCTGGTAGCTATGCCTAGTGGACCCCAACAGTACCGCAGTCGACGGTGATCACTTCCTGGTTCGACTTATCGCGTCCAGACAAGACGCGATAAGTCGAACCCAGAACTTCGATTCCCAGCCGCCGAACTAGCGGCTGAGTGTAGACAAGCCCTCAGTTTTTGTTTGCAAAAGTTGATTGATGGTTTATAAAGGTCTAGCCACTGCACCCACCCCTTCCTGGATAACCCTTTGCCATCCAGGAGGCTGTATCAGGAGCTCATTTTACAACTAGGCCTTTGGGAAAGTAAGAAACGTCATATTGTTCATGGAATGAGCTGAGGAAGGCTGGCAGCCCGTATCACGTGTGACTAGCTGACTGTAACCTAGGTGAACTTTGTTCACACAGCTGTAACAAAGTCCTGGTTTTACGGGTCTGTCCTGCTTTGACTCCACGAACCACCTGTCCTGGTTGAAGTGCTTCCTCTCCCGCATCGCTGGCTGGGCTTAGCTCCCTGCTCTGGCCATGCAGATACAGGTTCTAGTACCATGTGCTATCCTAGCTGGACCAGGGATGGGTCTGGTAAGTAAATGAATGGGAGACTGTCTGGGAAAATGGAAATGGTGCTGATGGTTTATTAGGAGGCGTTCATCCCTCTGAGTCTGTACTGAATCCACAGTCTCCTGTGTTATGAGGGGGCTGCACTGCAGGGGCTGGTCTTTTGGATGAGATACCAAACTAGAGCCAGGATCACTTGGGGTCTTCAGACATCCCAAGGCAAGTTTTTCAATAGCAGGGCTGAGGATTAGTACCAGTGTTGTGGAAGAATATAAATGCGGCCCAATGAAACTATACTGGAAGTTCTAATGGTGTACAGTGAACTTTGCATTCAAGTATCTGGTGTTACTCCTTCCACCCCCGTGGAGCTGGGTTTCAGTGGAGGGTGAACTGATCCCTGTATTTTGTTTGTTGATGACTTTGGGATCGTTGCTGCTATAAAAGTGTCAGGTGTATTTTGAGTTACTTCCTTTCTTTTATTTGCATGAAATCATAAAATTCACCCTTCTAGTCGCAGCTGTAATAAATGATAAGCATCAGCTCTCTCTGTTTACAGGGAGGTTTTTGTAATGGTCTGTATCACTGTGAGAGGGTAGCTCTGGCGTTGCTGACAGTAATAATCTCCAGCATCTTCAGCTTCAACGCTGCTGATTGTGAGAGTGAAATCAGTCCCAGACCCACTGCCGCTGAACCGGTCTGGGATCCCAGAGACACGGTTGGTAGAATCATAGATAAGTAGCTTAGGCGCTTGTCCTGGTTTCTGTTGGTACCAGCCTAAGTTGTTGCTAATGCTGGTACTGGCTTTGCAGTTGATGGTGACTCTCTCTCCAGGCGACACTGACAGGGATTCTGGAGTCTGAGTCAGAACAATTTGGCCATAGGAGTCTAGATATGGAAAGAAAATTCATGCAGTCATGGCACTTTATCAAAAGTAATTAAAACTGGATATTTAAATACACTTTGCATTGAATCATTTATTTAACACTAGTTTGCTAAATAAATAACATAGTATTATTTTAAACCCAACTTGCATTTTATCACCTATGAAGTTCCCTGTTGATATAATGCTCACCCTGAATCCAAAGCACTAGTATCCAGAGAAGCTGGGTCTGTGAGAGCATCTTGACAGGTCTCCGTGGGGAAAGCTGAACACTCACCAGGCAGTGCAAACGGGACCATTTATGTACGCTCAGCAGCCCAGCCAGGGAACGTCCTTCCTGAGTGAACATGCAAATGACCCATTCATATATACGTGCCGTGTTTTCGTTACGGGGCATTTCCTGTTGCTCTTGTGCAGTGTTGGTCTCTGTAACCTGGTGACAGCAATGTATGAGATAAAAATGCAAGACTGGAGGTTTAATAAATGGAATAACAGAAGGTGCTCTATGGAGAGGGCACCAGAAATATTGCATGTGACCTGGAATTTTAGCAGTTAAAATCTTCCAGCCATTTTTACAGCATTTTTCTTATCCGTTTACCTCAATTTACCTTTGCGTTATTCTCCCTGCCATGAAAATATTCATGGATTCTCCCCAGTGTCCTTGCCCAAGGAGATAGTTGGGCTCAGGGCCGGCTCCAAGTTTTTTGACACCCCAAGCAAAAAAATTTTCCCGTGCCCCCCCCCCAGCCCCACCCCAACTCTGCCCCTTCCCTGCCCCATTCCAAGCCCTTCCCCAAATACCCGGCCCTGCCTCCTTCCCCGGGCGCACCGCATTTCCCCTCCTTCCCCTCCCTCCCAGGCAAGCCTGGGAGGGAGGGGGGAGGAGCAGGGGCAGGCTCGGGGGAGCAGGCGGAGGTGGAGCGGTGGTGAGCCAGGGAGAGGGGGAACGGTTCTTCGCCCCCCCCCTCCAGGGTTACCTTCTGCGGCCCTCCCCGCGACCCCACCACCGCAGCTCACCTCCACTTAGGGCCAGCTCCCGGCTTTTTGCGCCCCAAGGAAAAAAAAAAAAAAAAGGAGCCGGAATGCCGCCCCTTGGAAAGTGCCGCCCCAAACACATGCTTGGAGCACTGGTGCCTAGAGCCGGCCCTGGTTGGGCTGATGTCCAGTCTAGATTCTATTTACCGTAAGGCCCTTCCTTCGGGACAGATGTTACTGGTGCCTCCATGGGTGTGCAAGGATGGGGGTATGCTAGGAGCCCTCCCATACAGGGGCTAGACACATTGCAGTCCTTGCACTCACACAAACCCAAGGGATGTCTGGAGCTAGCACCGCTAACCACCCCAGAAGTGACTGCACCAGCTATAGAGATGGCCAGCTGTAGAAGGGAGGGTGTATGCAGCGCCCTCTTCAGGAGCAGAACAGCAGCTGCATTCCCCCGCTTGTCAAGTGGCTCAGAAGAACGTTGAGTAATTCCTTGTGAAGCTGCTTCTTCTTGGCCGTGCTCCCAGTACAGATCTGCGCAAACTGGCTTGTGTGGGCCCTTTCTTTGGAGAAAGCAGGATAGAGTGTAGACCTCACTGGAGAGTGTGGATCTTTGTCCCCCTCCAGTGAGTCTGTAAGAGACTTGTGTTCTTGAGTCCCACTATGCCATAAAGATGCTTAACTCCCTTTGATTTCATTGGGAGTTAGGTGTGTAAATAGCTTTGTGGATCTGGATCTAAGTGCCAAAATCATGTCTGAAAATGAGGAACTTAAGTCAGTTAGATGTTGGAAAATTGATAGGAACCACACCTAAATATCCTTAAAAATCTGAGCTCCAGTGTTCTGGTAAAGTCACAGCTGAGAACAGTAATCCCCTAGCTCCACACATAGTTTCATCTTGATAAAGGTTCTCTTTCTGTTTTGAACAGTTGCTTTGCGCTCTAATGAATGCTGACTTCCCCCCAGACGAGAATGCCTGGTGATGTTGCAGCCGTTTCTTAAGTTTATTGAGAGCTTTGCAATCTGTGGCTGAAAGGTGTTTTTGTTTGGCATGAAAGTTTTATATCTCTCTGCCTCACTCTCATTTACTATTTTTTTAAAATGTCATGCTTATATTACAGACAGCGCCATCCAGTGGCTCCAGTCAGGACCCATTGTGCTTGGTGCTGTACAACCAGAGAGGAAAACACAGTCCCTGCCCTGAGGATCTGATCCTGCCAACCCCTGCAGACATATGTAACTTTACTGATGTGAGCAATTCCATTGACATCAATGGGAGAAGTCCTGTGAATGATGTGATGTGTGTGGGTTAAGGTTTGCAGGTCTAGGTCTATTTAATTACCAGATGCAACAAGTGAAT
>NW_020698690.1:0-11156 GCF_002925995.2 Terrapene triunguis
CTGGTTGATGGCGCAGACGCAGTAGCTGCTGGATCCTTCGGGCGGCGGTGGTGCAAGGCTGCTGCTGGCGCTAAGCAGGTGAGAGTCAGGGCTGTAGCGGGGATGGGGAGGCTGGGCCGGGCTGGTGGAAAGGAGGGGGGTCCTGGCCGGGCCGGGCCCGGAGACCGCTGTAGTCAGCCTGGCGTGGGGCAGGCGGCGAGCGGGCCTGGGGTTCCCTAGCGTGGAGCTGGCCGGGCCGGGGGTGTGTCGGGGTCCCGGTTTGGGGTGAGGCGGCAGTAGAGGTGTCTCCCCGATGGGCTGCCACCCGCAGAGCCAAGTCTTCCCGCCCCTCCCCCCCGGGGGATCGTGGGATCTGCCTGAAAGTGAACCCCAGTGAGAGGCCCTTGAGCCAGGCCTGAGGGGCTGGGGCGCCCCCTTTCCCTTCTTCTGTTAGACAGTGGCCATGTTCTTCCGCCGCACCCATCACCGTGCTACCCGGGAGTAGTAACGAGACTCTGTGCGGACGCCCTGCTTCATCCCCTTCAGCCTTGTGTGCGGTACCTGCCAGGGAGTTTCAAACCCACTCTCGATATCCACGCTATTAAGTGAGAGGTAGTGGGTACTGATTGGCCAGACCAAAGGTGTAGCCTGGTGAATTAGCACAGATGTCCATAAAGACTCAGAAACACGAAATTCTGTGACAAAACTGTGAGCATACATGTATTTATTTGCCAGTGCATTATAGACCAGTGGTTCTCAACCTTTTTGGGCTCAGGACCCATTTGTAAATGTTTACGGCCTGTTGTGATGCATTAAATAATCTGGAGGTGGTTTTGTTTGGAACCTGCCCCCAGGAATGGGGGGGTTGGATCCTGCCTGGCACTCACCCCACAGCAGTGGCTCCTGCAGCTCCTGGGCTGTGGCAGGGCTTGGCTCTCTGCTCTGGGCTTTGTTGCAGCGCAGCTCAGGTTTGGCCCTGCCCCCTTTGTTGGACCAAATTTGAGTGAGTGGAGTTGTGACCTGGCTCATGGGGTTGCAGTGCCACTCTAAGCTTTGGCCTATTCAGACGCCTGTCATCATGATGGCTGGGCTAAAGCTGAGTGGCGCTGGGACCCCAGAGGTTGGAGTGCCTGGACCACGGAGGTGAGCCCCGCCATCCCTGTGGGACAGAAGCTGCTACGTGACCCTTTGAAATATTCTGGCAACCCAATTTTGGGTCCCAACCTACGAGTTGAGAAACCCAGTTATAGACGACAAAGGAAGGGAATGAGCTACTCACAGAGCAGGCTGAAAGTATTTTCAGTGAGTGTAACTGGTAGAAACTTTTCATTGAGATTTTAGAATAACTTTGGCCCATTCTGCAATGAGACCTATTCCTGTCTGTGCCTGTGCAAAGCACTGTTGTTTTCAGTGGGATTCTGCATGGATTCAGTACCAAACTAGCTGTAGTTTTATATATAGAAAGATAAGACTTCACGTCATCAAAATAAAAAAAAATGTAATCATTACTTAGTCTGAGATTAGGAGCAAATAAGAAGCCTCCAAGATTAAGGAAATAAATTCATCTTAAATTCATCTCCCAGAAAAATTAGCTTCTTTCTCCAAACCTGCATAGGCTTTGAAATATGGGAAAATATAGCCTTTTTTTTGTTTAAGTTTTTCACAATCAAAAGGTAAAATAGAGTGAATTTACTGAATTTTGCCATAAGCAGTGATGGAGAACCCCACTTGGGGGTATGCAAAAGTTTAGATGTTAAAAAGAGAGGTTTAAAAATGCCAGTTAGGTTTTAAAAAAAATTGCCAGAGAATTGTAGAAATCTTCACCTTTGAGATCTTTGGGGGAAAAAAACAATATTTGCTTATTACAAATTTTTAGTAAAATTTTCTATATCTTTAGCTTTCCTCTGCAGAATTGCATCTTTTATCAACAAGTATTTTAGAAGATTAACTTTTCTTTGTTTTCCACATCTACGTGTGTTTCTTAAATTTAATTAATCTTTTTCTTCAGTGTGTTCCATTTTTCACTCCCATTCAGATATTTTTCTAGATAGTAAACAAGATTTTTTTCCTCATTGGAATAAAATCAAACTTCCAAGCTTTGAATTGATGAATAAATGTACATAGTGTTATTTAGAAAATAGTTGTGAGACTAAAAGACCTAGCAGTGTTTTCAACTGGTTAAACAGTGTCATGTCTACACCATGGTAGATAACAGGAAATGTAACAGGGATTATGTGGTGGGAGAAAACCTGCTCCTTGTAACTTCAAACCCATTCAAAGTTACAGAGGCATCAGTTACTCTAAATTTTTCTATAGACGGCTGTCTCTTATTTTGCTGCTCAAGTTTGGGAGCCACACTGAACAGAAGAGTAGAATACATCTTCTTGAGGCATTGGGGTGGAGTCGGAGAGAAGGAATGGTACTACAGGTTCCTAGAGAATTCCTAACCAAAAAAAAAAAACCCACCCTAGTCATACTGCTGGTTTTAATCAAGTTTATAATACATTTCTGGCATGCTTGCCTCTAAATATGGCTTGTGTCAACGTGCAACAAGGTTAAAATCCAGCTATAACCAGGTCAACCAAAAGTGTCGTCCCCCATCTAGGCTGACAAATGGTTGTCTTTCTGCAACCGGTATAGCACGTTCTCCACTTCCTTCCCAAAACACAGACAGGACCCCTTAGCTTGTGACTTTTAAATTGACTTGTCAGGTCCTTTTTTTCTCCCACCTCTCTTTCAGGTATGACATCCCAAAGTGCAATTGCACTCCATACAGTTGATGATGTTCTGTGTGTATGTTCTCAAAGACATCTATTTCCTTGGAACAATGAGGAATTTTTGCCCAGAATGTACCAATATAAACATGGTATGATAGGCATGGGTATACCAGTGCTAGTGTGATAGCAGAAAGGCTGTGATGTGGACACAAACTTAATGTATTACTACAATTGAAACCCCTTTGACAAGAATGATTGTTCTCTGCTTCAAATTTCCTATGTGTAAAGTGGGAGGTTAATATGTCTCTGCCTCACCAATGTGTTCATAAGTAAGACTGCGTGTCTGTCACGAAAGTCACAGATTCAGCTGGCTCTGGGGCTGCACGAGCAGATCAGGCAGCCTCTGGGCTGCTGCTGGTCAGGGCCGCCCGGGGGTGGGGGTGGGGGGGGGGAAATGGGGCAATTTGCCCCGGTCCCCACAGGGGCCCCCACAAGAATATAGTATTCTATAGTATTGCAACTTTTTTTTTATGGAAGGGGCCCCCGAAATTGCTTTGCCCCAGGCCCCCTGAATCCTCTGGGCGGCCCTGCTGCTGGGGCAGTTTGAGTATGGGAGGGGGCTCAGGGCTGAGGCAGGGGATTGGCTGTGGGGTGGCGCTTACCTTGGGGGTGGGCGGTAGCAGCCACCATGTCCCTTCAGCTCCCAGAAGGAGGGGCCAGGTGGCTATGTGCGCTGCCCCACCCACAGGTGCCACCCCCGCAGCTCCCATTGGCTATGGTTCCCGGCCAATGGGAGCTACAGACCCAGAACTCATGGCGCAAGCAGCGTGCAGAGCTCCCCGGCCTTCCCTCCCTCTAGGAGCTGCAGGGACATGCAGAACTGAGTAGGGAGCCTGCCAGCCCCACCAACCATGCACCAGCAGGGGTTCCGGTCTGTGTGCCGCAGTCTGCCCCCCACCCAGCACCTGTGGCGCCCCTGGACCGTCCCCAACTCCGCACCCCCCCAGAGAACCCGCAGCCCCCCGGCCCAAGTTTTAGTTACAGGTATAGTACAAGTCATGGACCGTGAATTTTTGTTTACTGCCCTTGACCTGTCCATGACTTTTACTAAAAATACCCGTGTCTAATATGTAGCCTTATTCATAAGTAAGGCTGCGTGTCTGTCATGGAGGTCATGGAAGTCACAGATTCCATGACTTACCGTGACTTCTGCAGCGGCCAATGCAGCTGGCTCCAGGACTGCCCGAGCAGATCAGGCAGCCCCCGGGCCAGCTGCACCGGCCGCTGCTGGGGCAGTTTGGGTGTGTGAGGGGGCTCAGGGCTGGGGCAGAGAGTTGGGGTGCAGGGTAGTGCTTACTGCGGGGGGGGGGGGGGGGGGGCGCGGTCTCCCTGGAAATGACCGGCATGTCCCTTCAGTTCTTTCAGGGGTTCTCACAACAAATTTTTTGGTGGTCTGAGTGCGGCCACCAATTCTTGCTCGTGGCCGCTCTGACAATTTTTCCTAAAATACTTAATTAACTTTAGGAAAAACAAATAAATATGCACAGATACATGTCCAAATCATTGTAATCTATCTATGTAGGGTTTTTTGGTTTTGTTTTTTTCAGACTCAATAATAAAAATAGTGTACACTTGTCTCTGTTCTTCATTGGGCCTAAACAGAAATGCTTTGAATGTTCTTGTCATTTTTCTTATTGTTTTCTTTGGTTGGTTGGTTGGTTTTTTTGGTTACTTTTTTTAAGACTTGCTAGCTACTAAGTGTTAATATCACTTTTCACAGAACAAACATGTAAATCTCACTTTTCACAACAGACTTACTCAGAAATTAAGCCGTGGATGGGGAGGTAGGTACAGAGACAGCAGGGGCCAGGGGTGATGGGGCATTGGTGGAGGCAGTAGGGGGCAGAGGTGAGGGGGGGGGGGATGGGCTTGGGGCCAGAGCCCATCACCATGCAGCCAGGGAATGGAGCCTAAAACCCCACGTCCAGGGGACAGAGCCTGAAGCCCTGTGGCTGGAGCCTCCCACCCAAGGACTGTAGCCCGATCCCACTGCCCCTGGGAAGGTGGGGGAACTCACTGGCTGCCTTTCCTTCAGCTTGTGTCTCTCCGGAGGGGGCAGGGCCCAACCACTTCTGGTGGCCCCTGGGGAGGGGCTGCTGCTTTGCGCTCCCTCCTCCCCCAATCACCGCCCAGGAAGCTGTGGCTGCAAGAAAAGCCCCTGGTGGCCGCATTTGAGAAACGCTGTTCTAGGCAGAGGGGCCAGGCGGCTCTGTGCGCTGCCCCCGACCACAGGCACCACTCCCACAGCTCCCATTGGCTGCAATTCCAGGCCAATGGGAGCTGCAGAACTGGAGCTGTGTTGGGGCAAGTGCACAGAGTCCCCCGGCCTTCCCTCCCCCTAGGAGCTGCAGGGACATGCGGAGCCAGGTAGGGAGCCTGCTAGCCCCGCCAACCCTCCCCTCCCCCCCAGCACCAGCAGGGGTCCCGGGTGGCCAACCCCCAGCACCCATGATGCCCCCAGACCAACCCCTCAGAGCTCCCCCAGCCCAAGTTTTAGTTAGGAGTATAGTACAAGTCATGAACAGGTCACGGGCCACAAATATTTGTTAATTGCCCTTGACCTGTCCATGACTATTACTAAAAATACCCATGACTAAAACATAGCCTTATTCATAAGCATTCAAGTGAGTGTCAGAAGTGCTATGAAGAGGTGCTTATTATTTATTCCTTCTAGAATATAGTGTCTCATCTCATCATATTAGGTACTGAGCCATCTCATAGGAGACATTAGGTAGGTTTCCATTCTCTGAAATTTGAGAGGCAGACTCCGAGACTTGAACAAAAGATTTCAGAAATCTTAAGATGCATAATCCTCTCTTTCTGTGGTCCCAGCACTGTTTTTATTGAATCAGTAGCAAAATGCCCACTGTCTTCAGTGGGAGCAGGATCAGGTACTTATTGGTTTTCTCCTTTCCTCTATACCCAAACATGTTCATTATTTATTATCATTAATATTTATATTCCAGTAATGCCTAAAGGCCTCAGCTCAAGCTATCATAGCAGGCACTGTACAATCATAGTTAATTAAAGTCCCTTCTTTAAAAAGCTTATAGTGTAAAAGGAAAGATACAATAAGTGACTGACACAAGCACAAAGCAGAAGGGTAACAAAAATAGTGGTTGCATGAACAATTTTTAGCCAATCAGTAGCAGTAATCACAATTTATCATCTGAATGCCACCTACTTAAATCATTATTGAATAAGTGACCAACAAAAAGGAAAGTATGGGCTATTAGTTTGTCAGGCAAGCAACTCCCCCTGAGTAGACCTTTCCTGTTTCCATTTGCCCTTTGGAAAGAATATTAATGTTTTTTAGTTTAGATAAAACATTCCGAAGCATGTAGATGAATGAGAGCATGTATCGGAAGAGGTGGTGATGTTGAGAGAAGTTTTCTGAACAATCCAAAGGAAGTAAACCTCCAGGGCAATGAAGTCTAATACTCATAGGATACGAAGATGTTTTTGGTCCAGTAGGGAAGAGGGACTCTTGCCATGGGAGAGAGTAAGCCTACATTTTTGGCCTGCTTTAGATGTACTATTTGATTCTTGCAGTATCAAAACCAAGGAGGATCAGAATAAATAATTTTTAGCAGAAAGATATTTTTGTAAAAAAAAAAAAATACAGTCTGGTCCATTTTAGTGTTGATGTTTGTAGCTGCCTCTCAGCTAAGTAATTTGTAATATTACTTGTTTAACTGAAAGGAAATATTTACAGAATAACGTTAAGTGTCTTTTTGGGGAGGCTGGAGTGGTTGAATGGGAGTGTGTGCACGCACGCTCACAAACCATTGCCTTCCTGAAATTATAGTGTTTTGGGACTCACAAGTTCATAGTGGCAAAAGGTAAATTTAAAACACTTTTGTGCCAAGTACGGAATAGGTGGCCAACAATGAAGTGTCAAAAATAAATATTTTAATAGTCAAATGATTGCATAAAAAGTCCTTCGTTGCCTTTTTAATAAATACTCTTGAGTTTCAGAATAATTATTTAAATTGCTCAATAAAATTAACTTCTGGAATATTTTTCCCTTTCTTTAGTCACAATGGAAAATAATCAATGTAATGATGAGGATGCCAAGAAGAGTGTTTCAAATGAGGAGGCATATGGAAATGTAGTTCAGCAGAGGGCTCAGGAAGAACTTCTCTTTCATGAGGAAACCATTGATCTTGGTGGAGATGAATTTGAGTCTGAAGGGAATGAGACCATCTCGGAGGATTCCAATAACTTCATAGATAAACTTAATGAACACATGATGGAGAGTGTCATTATTTCTGATTCTCCAAACAATAGTGAAGATGACACCGGTGAACTTGGTTGCCTGCAGGAGATTGTGGAAGAAATGGAAGTCAAGGACATTTGTACACCAGAAGGAGAAGCGAGTAAGGAAGAAGCCCAAGGTAATGACAGTGAAACTGAACATGAAGAAACACCTAAAGACATTTCTGATATTGGAACAGATGATCAGGCATCTTTAAAGGAAGAGTTGATTCAAGAAGCAGTGAAAGATGAACCGAAAGTGGGAAATGAAGCTCTAGGTGACTCAACACCAAGTAATATTGATGAAAGTAAATCTGAGGAGCCAATATCATCACCCCTTGCCAGCAAATCATCTCCTGAAGCTGAGCCTATCCCTGTATGCACCATTTTTAGTCAAGCAAACAATGTTAATACTCAGCCACAGTTGTTCATACATGATGGCTTTGAGCCTCAAATGGTGAAGTCTCCTAGTTTTAGTAGTGTAAATGAGGTTCCAGTGAAGTCTCCTGCACAGGTGGTTCAACCGAGTCCTAGCCTAAGTACATTTTTTGGTGACCCTGTTAACACTAATAATCTAGCTGTTGAGTTTTTTGATTCATTTACTACATCCACTTTTATTTCTGTCAGTAACCCTAATGCAGGTTCTTCAGTCCCAGAACAAATGTCATCTGTTAGTACAGTTGGAGACAATTCCAATGACTCTGCTGACCCTACTTACTCTGTAGGAAATGGGAGATCTGAAGCAGGTGGTCCCCCTGCATCTTTAGAAATGTCACAATCTCCTAAACCATTTTCACAGATCCAAGCTGTTTTTGCTGGAAGTGATGACCCATTTGCCACAGCCTTGAATATGAGTGAATTAGATAGAAGAAATGATGCCTGGATTCCCAGTGAGGAAACTAGAAAGGTTTTAATTTCAGTAGCCACTCAGCAATATAGTACTCTGTTTATAGACAAAGAGAATCTCACCATGCCTGGATTAAAGTTTGACAACATCCAGGTAAGAATCTATAGCTACATCCTACTTTTTGTTCTTATGTTAGGGCAATGAAATGGGATGACACATCTAGTGGTCTACTCTTCTAATTACCTTGTTTTACAGACTGTGCTCATCTTATGTGTACTATTGCAATCCTTATTATAGCATTCAAGATGACTGACTGAGCAATCATTCATGAAAGGACTCAAAAAACTGACTCACGTGTAATGATCAGAAAGCTTTGTTACTTATTTGTAGAGACTGATGTAATCAATTTATATAGAATCTAGGCTTCCGTTTAAAAAGTCATTTCTAGCTTTTGCGAGATAACATTCCAAACATCAACTGGATATAGATTAAAGCAGTGTGGTGTCCTATGAAGTTTGCAGACGGGTAACTCCAGTGCTTCTGCTTGTAGAATTCAGTGCTACAGCAGAGTGACGGAAGTCTTGTCATTTTTCATAGCTAATGTTCAGAATGCTACTGGTAGCACTGACACTGACAAGAATCAGGTCATTTGCATTCTGACACTGCTTACGAAAGCTAGGAGCAGCAACAGAGGCAGGCATTGAAACCATTTACTGGTGAGGAGGACCCAAAATGGAGGTTGGTGGAGGGATAGAGTAGTGGAGACCCATTCCCTTCTCAGCAGCCAGGCAACACTGCATAGGAGAGAAGAAATACAAAATTCCGTTCTTCTAGATTTTAGCAAGACTAGAATTTCAAGTTTATCTGATATCTGTTGTCCAGAGGCTGGTGTGAAAGGATACAGAGACTGCTTCACAGTAGAGATTCTTGTATCCTCCCCTGTCCTGGCAGCTGAGACTGGCTGGGTGATTAAGCTTCTCAACAGAGTTTTGCCTCTGGACTTCACAGGTGATGTTCCTCATCCTCCTCTTTCATCTCTACACCTCTGGCTAGTAGGTTTTGTCTTCCAGATGGTAGAGGTCAGGTAATGGTTTTTTTTTTTTGTTGTTTTTTTTTAAGCCTTGTTTAGTAGTACCGTAGTATAAAATTCATTATCATTCAGTAGTGAAATAAGAGGTTTCGAAATACCTGTCAACAAGTATGTCTGTCACAATATAAACAACAGAAAATAGTTCCTCCAGAAGTAGAGCATTAAAGAAACACCTATGACAACCTATTTCCTGTTACTCTGTTATGCTTTTGCTGGGCACCTCAGTCTGGGTGTCATATGTGCCAACTGGACACATCTTGGGGGGGAAACTCTGCCTCTCCGGTCTCAGACACCTGCACCACCTGCCTCCCAGAGCCCAGTCGCGAGGTGCCCCCCAGCCCAGATACTCGCTGTGACACTGCACCCCATATTCTTCACAGTGATATTATTATGATATGATTATGGCATAATTCTGATGTATTTTAACCCGTTGCACTCGCATCCCCAAAGCCCAGCTGCAGGGCACCCTCCCCCAGCCCACACACCCGCACTCCCTCCCCCCAGAGCCCAGGCATTGGACACCACCCCCCCGCCAGCTCAGACACCTGCACCCTCTACTCCCAGAGCCCAAGGATCCAAAGAAAGAAACAGCCTGATGCTGGACCGGGCTTGTACAAAGTTTCCTGCTTGCCACCTCTTCCCTTCAGGATGTGGTGGGAACCGCAGTAGCCTGGAACCCTCCGCTCCCCCTCTTCCCCTGGCAAGTGTCCTCTATTTGTGAACTGGGCTCCACTGGGTCCAGTGGTCCCTAGTGGTGGCCAGCAGCTCTGCAGCACCAATTCTGTGGGGAAAAATGAAATTCTACACAGAACATTAATTCTGTGCAAATTCTGCATTGCATAGTGGTGCAGAATTCCCCCGGGAGTATATATTAGAGTAGTGCCTAGAGACCCAAGTTGAGATTGAGGGCCCTTTATGCATGACACAGTACAATCACACACTGAGAGAAAGTCCCTACCTCAAAGAACTGAGAGTCAGAATGGACAAGTCAGACAAACGATGGGAAAGAGAGGCACAGAGAGGTGAAGTGACTTACCCAAGGTCACATAGCAGATGTGGCAGAGCCAGGAATAGAACCCAGGTCTGGACTGACTTCCAAGCCATTGCTCTCCCATTAGATCACACTGCCTACCCCAAACAGTATAATGCTACCTGCGCTTTCATTCAGTGTCTCTCTAATTTGTAAACTGTTGCTTTCTGGGGTTTTTTTGCTACCCTTAGTTATTTTGGGTCACTCCTGATTTGATATCTTCTTTATGCTCCCTGCCATTGTCTTCTGTTTTGTGCCAGTTTTTCCCTCACCTCATTTCTTCTTCCCCCTGCTTTCCCTACTCGCTCATTTATTGACCTCTATTATACCAGCTGCCACTGTTTCCTCTTTCATGCTCATTTAATGTATTTCTCCCAAATCAGCTTCCTTTCTAGCACATTTAGATTCTCCTCACCACTATCGTGATTTAAATTGTCTACTTTTCAGACTATAGATGGAGGCAGCAAGTAATACTGATTTTTTTTTTTAAGTTAAATTTGCTGACCGGCGATGGTGATAAGAAGTTTTATTCTCATTGGCAGAAAATAGCTAAGTGCACTGCAAAATAAAATCTTCGTAATTGTGTTTAAATTCAGAGCTCAGTTGTGTTTAAGTTGTGATTGTGCTTAAATTTGCAATTTTTAAAAAATCTAACTCCTTTTAAATTTTACCCACTGTCAGTAAAGAGGTTAGAGGATCATAAGAGCTAAATGATTCTGGCCCTCTCTGAGTGTAAGGGTATTGAATTGCTGAAATTTTATGCAGGGAACATGTTTGTATGGCTCTTACCCAGCATGACATCCAGCCATGACATCCAGCATTCTGCTCCTGTTGTGGAGCCACATATGCTGCTATAGTCTCTTCCTCCTGGGTGAGAATATTGTTCTGTGTGGCTAGTGGAAAAGGGGGGTGGGGGAGATACTACAAAACATCCTCAGTCAGTAAGCTGGAGCACTGCAAGCACGGGCCGGAGGACTCACTAGGAGCACTGGGCGGCCACGCAGCCAGCCGAAGAGAAGCGGCACTTTAAAGGGGAAACCGCCGCTTCTCTCCGGCTGCGCGGCTGCCCCTGCTCTTCCTGAGTCCTCCGCCCATGTTCGCAAGGCCACATTCCGAAAGGGCAGGGGGTCCCGGGAGGGGGCGGTCAGGGGACAGGGAGGGGGGGTTCGATAGGGG
>NW_020698691.1:0-15569 GCF_002925995.2 Terrapene triunguis
CCTCCCCTGCAGCTGCTGTCGCAAAACCCTTTCCCATGCGCCCCCCCAGACACCGTCAACGCACTGTTATCAACCGCCTGGCTCCACTCAATACCCGCGGCATTCCACTCCTTCCCCCTCACAGTCCAACACTGCGGACTCCCACTACCCACTGCACTCAACACCCATCCCTCTGCAGTGTGGCCCTGCTGACGTACAGCACCCGCTGCATTGTACTCCAAAGGAGAAGGTTGGATATGATCCCTGGAAATGCAAATATCTTTAGCCATCTCAGGACTCCTCCTTCTCCTGGGACCTTCCCTTCCCCCATCCCCCCCACTGCTGATGGTTTTTTTGTTTGTTTGACTCTCTCCTCAGGTTGTTGTTTTTAAATAAAATAATTGTGCTGGTTTGAAAGCAATGTATTTATTTATTTATTGAAAGCAAAAAGAGCCCTGCTAAGCAACATACAATTATTAAAACCCCACATATTGCATCATCTGCACCAATCACCTCCTAGCATTACAAGCACTGCACTCCTGAGATAAGCAACAAATCTTAGTGGCTTTCTGCTTTAAATTGTTGCCTCAAGGCATCCCTGATCCTTATGGCCCTGCGCTGCCCCTCTAATAGCCCTGGTCTCGGGCTCTTCAAACTCAGCCTCCAGGCGCTGAGCCTCTGCGGTCCAGCCCTGAGTGAAGCTTTCACCCTTCCCTTCACAAATATTATGGAGCATACAGCATGCAGCTATAAGCATAAGAATATTGTCATCAGCCAGGTCCCACTTTCCATAGAGGCAGCATGAGGGGGCTTTTAAATGGCCAAAAGCTCACTCAATCGTCATTCTGCACTTGCTCATCCTGTTGTTCAACCGCTCCTTGCTGCTGTCAAGTTGCCCCGTGTATGGCTTCATAAACCACGGCATTAAGGGGTAGGCGGGGTCTCCCAGAATCACAATGGGCATTTCAACTTCCCCTACGCTGATCTTCTGGTCTGGGAAGAAAGTCCCTGCTTGCAGCTTCCTGAACAGGCCAGTGTTCCAAAACATGCGCTCATCATGCACCTTTCCATACCAGCCTCCGGTAATGTCTGTGAAATGACCACGGTGATCCACAAGCGCCTGGAGAACCTATGAGAAATACCCCTTGCGATTAATGTACTCAGTGGCTAGGTAGTCTGGTGCCAGAATTGGAATATGTGTGCCATCTATCGCCCCTCAGCAGTTAGGGAAGCCCATTTGTGCAAAGCCATCCACAATGTCACGCACATTCCCCAAAGTCACGGTCTTTCGGAGCAGGATGGGATTAATGGCCCTGCAGACTTCCATCAACACAAGTCCAATGGTCAACTTTCCCACCACTCAGTGCTTGTTTCCTGAGCCCAAAAGCAGCGTTCTACTGTGGTCAGCACCTCCGTGAATGCCACAAGCAATCTCGTATCGTAGCTACTATGTGTGGCGAGATCAATGTTGCACTCCTCTTGCCTTTGTAGTTTAAGGAATAACTCCACTGCCACTCATGACGTGTTGGTCAGAGCGAGTAGCATACTGGTCAACAGTTCGGGATCCATTCCTGCAGCCGGAAGAGGCAGGCCACGCAATACACAAACCGTTGAAAGATGGCGCTAAATGCGGACGGAAGCACAGGGATTGCTGGGATGCGAAGCAATGCATCACAGGGCATTGGGACAGGACCTAGGATGCCCCGCGATCCCCTCCGCCTTCCCACAACTCTTAGCGGCAGAAGAGAAAGAGGTGATCTGTGGGATAGCTGCCCAGAGTGCACCTCTCCGAATACCGCTGCAAGTGCCACAAGTGTGAACACGCTATTGCGCAGGCCGCTGACAGTGTGAACACACAACAGCGGTTTCCATCACTTGAAGTTGAATAGATGGGCTCTTCTCTCTCAAGCTCTGCACTAGCTCAATCCCCAGCTATGGGCTGGATGCAGGAATCCCTGGGTCATTCTCTGGCCCGTGCAGTACGAGAGGCCGGATCAGCCTGCTCCCTTCCTGGCCTTATAATCTCTGAATTAATGGCTCGGCCTTCGCTCCCATCTATGCTGTCATCTCTCCAGCTCCCTCGTCCTCCACGGAGTCTCCCCACGGGAGATCGACCGGAGCTGAATTTCAAAGCCGCGCCCACTAACTAGCTCCCTTCTTGGAAAGCACAATGCGGTTCCACAGCCCGCTGTGCTTCCCCTTTTCACATCACCTCGGGCATTCGGCCCACGGGTCCTTTATCATCTGGTTCTTCGCAAAGGCGTGTGGTTAATGACGCAGAGCAACAGCAGCCTGTGTTGTCTTTCTGCCCCGTCCTCCCCTTGGTGCTTCCCCTTTCCAAGTGAGTTTGTCCATTGTATGGATGCACTGGGTGACCTTTGGTAACGCATTACCCCTCACTGTACCTCACTGTGCCTCAGTTTCCCCATCTGCAAAGTGGAGAGAATCCTTCTCCCTTGCCTATTGCCATGAGCCTTTTGGGTCACAGACTGGCTCACTGTGTGTCTGTGCAGTACAGAGTGTGATGTGGCCCTGAACTCAGTCAGCTCTGGGCAGCACCTGGCATAATGGGGGCCGTGATTTTGGTGGGCTCTGGACGCCACCCGGCACAATGGTCAGGGCCGGATTTCCGATTAGGCACAGTAGGCACGTGCCTAGGGGTGCCGGCATTCTATAGGGCGCCTGAAAATTCAAACTTTGCCACTCTCAGGTCCCAGCAGGGGGCAGGGCCGGCTGAGGGTCGACAGCGTCACCTCCTAATGGGGCCAGTGAGTATGGGCCGGGGGCAGGGCTTGGGAGTTCATGGGGCAGCTCTGGGAAGAGGGGGTGGGGGGTTCTGCACAATGGGCGGAGGGAGCGCTGGGCGGCACCTAAAAGTTAAATGTGATGGGGATCCCCTGCCACCCAAGGTGGTTAAGAGCTTCCGAGCAGCAGGGGTACCCTGCAGTTCCCGGCTGCCTCCAGGCGGAGGGGCCCCCAGAGCTCCAATCTGCGGGGGCGGGGGGATGACCACCAAGCCCCTGCGCTTAGGGGCGCCTAAGTATAAATCCAGCCCTGACAATGGGGGCTCCTGGTCTTTGTTGCTAATACAAACAATAAAAGACCCAGTTGCCCTGGTCAAAAGTCCAGTTCCCAACTGGAATCAGTTAAAAATATTAATAGGGATTCCAGCTGGGGCTGATTTCCCAGAGCACCAGGTTTCTGCATTTTTAATTCCACCATCGTCAGGTCACTGAATGGCCATTGGCCCAGGACTGGCAGGACTGGGGTGGCGGGGATGTGTGCAGCTGAGTGGCGGTTATCACCTGCCCTTACCCTGTCTCTGTCTTCCAGGGCTCTGCATCGCCCTGTGCCTGGGAGGCACCGTGGCCCAGAATCATGGCATACAAGGTAAGGCTGATTCCTCCTGGCTAACGTTCCCCAGCGCTCCCGGCTGCTCGGGGTCTCCGGCCTCCGCCCCCCCCCCCCCCCCCCCCCTCCCCCTTGTGGGAGGAGAGCAGAGTCAGGGGTCTGGCGAGCCGGGAGCAGCCCCTGGGCATGGACCTCTTGGGGTGGGTTTATAGAGCACGGTGGGTGCGTGCAGGGGAGAGGAGAAGGCCCCTGTGTAGCCCTCCCCTTCCCTTCCCAGCCCCGTGGACAGCAGAAAATAGACACTTGGGCCCAGGGCTCTACACTGGGGGCTGGAGTGAGTGGCAGATCCCCTTTGTAGCCAAGGGCCGTGTTATTGACCAGCCAGAATCAAACCCCTGATGGCTCAGATGTTAGAAGTGGCATTTGTAATTCTCCCCACCCCTCTAAAATCGGACTGAACTGAAACCTGGGACCCACGTGCTCAGCTTGGGGGCGTTTGGGATCCGGACTCTGCGCCCCGAGCCCAGCTGTGCTGCGAATCCCAAGATGGGATTTGGGCAAATTCCCATTGACCCACTGGGGTCCCCCAGTGCTGCACCCACCCTGCTCCGTCTGCTCCCATCCCAAGCCCTGCAGCCGTCTAAGCTGTGCTGGGATCCTTCCCCTCACACTGGCCAGAGGGACGGATCCTAGCAGAGCCCCAAACACCAGGCAACTAAAGGATCCAGGAACCCCCGTAGGTAGGTCACAGTCTGGGTCATGGGAGGCAGCTCAGGATCCAAACTAGCCTCACGCCCGACTCCGCTCTCAGTCAATCCAGAGCAGAGCCGGGCAGGAATTTCCCAAGGAACCATTTTTTTGCCAGAAAAAGCCGATTCGGTTCAGAGGAATGTTTGGCTTTACTCGGGAAAAAATTGTGTGTGGGGCGGGGAAGATGAAATCATTTTCAAAATGAAAAAAATCCCATTTTCCGGTTTGAAGCGAGGTTTGGGTTTGAAATTGACGCTAATGAGAGTAATGACGACAGGAACAAAAAGGAGAAAAATAAGGTGAGATCAAAAAACATTTCATTTGCAGGGCCGGCTCTAGGCACCAGCCGAGCAAGCTGGTGCTTCGGGCGGCAGATTGTAGGAGGCGGCATTCCGCCCAATCCTAGGGCGGCACGGCCACTTTGTTGTTGTTCCGCTCCGGCCGCCCTGTAGGGGGCAGCGGCGTGGAGGACGGGAGCTCCCTGCAGCAAACCCGGCAGGGCAGCCCGCATCCTTCTCTCCCAGCCGACTGGAGCTGCGCGGAGCCCTCCCAGCAGGGGGCACGGCGGGAGGGGCCTCATGACAGCGCCCCGCTGAAGCCCTGGCCGCCCCCCTTCTCTCTCTCCCCCCGCTCCCTCCCCCCCCCCGCCAGCCAGGGCACACCTGCATCGCAGGGAATCCCCCTGCACCCGCGCTCCTGCCACGCCACAGGGCTTGTTTTTTTTTTGCTTTGCCGTTCTGGCTGCCCCGGTTTTTGATGTTGTTGTTGTTGTTGCTTGTTGCAGCCAAAAAGCCGGAGCCAGCCCTGTTCATTTGAAGCGACGCCCGGCTCTGGCAGTTCTGCCTGTCTGTGCCAGGGGCAACCCAGGTAGCCAAGGACCCTGTGCAGCCAATGGCAGCTTGTTGCCAGGCCAGTGGATGGCGTCGAAGCTGTTTGCCAGGCGCCCAGGGATGAAAATCTGTGAATGGGGCGTGTGAAAGGAGTCGATCGCACTGTGGCGGGGGAGGGGGGAGCCGCTCTGAACTGGCTGACCCTGCCCAGCTGTTCTTGTCCCTGCAGGTACCACTGGGGACTGCAACAGCCATGTGCTATGCCCAGCAAACGCCGAGTGTGTGAACAACACCCACTGCACCTGCCTGGATGGATATGGGTCAAGGGAGATTCACCCCATCTTCTTCACCGACCCAACAGAGCTGTGTGACGGTAACGGGGCTCCCACGTTGTCCTGGGGGGGGGCTGGGCAGAGCAGGGCATTAAGAGGAGGAGCAGCCAACTCCACTGACTCCAGGGCCTGTTGGGGGTGCTCAGCCCAGCTGGGGAATGAGGGGGGGGCAGCAGCACGGGTGAGGGCCGCCCTCCTGGGGATCGAACCAGGGGCATCCAGAGTGAGCAACAGGAGCTGCTACAGCAGGAGCCAGGAGTCCTGGGCTCTGTGAATTGGGCACAGGGTGGGGTGGGGGGCCCATCACACTGACCCGTCTGAACTCCAGCCTTGGGCCCTAATCAACCCCTCGGAGTCCTGGGGCAGAGGAGCCCCACGGATCCCTGCCCAGAGGAGCAGATTGGGGCAGCCCTGGTTATTACCCCGCACCCCACCCCACAGGGATCCAAGGAGGGAGGGGGCAGAGGCAAGGCAACTTGACATCCCCCCCAACACACAGGAAGCCTGGAGCCCCAAGGGGACGTCTACCCCCCCTCACATGGGGGATCTGGGTGTTTGTGGGGCCGAACCCCCCCATACCTGGGACAGGAGGCTCGGGGGGCTGTTTACAACATTCCAGCAGCAGAAATGGGTAACTGAGAATCAGGCCCTTAATCAGGAACCGCTCAGGGTCCCAGTCACCTGGGTCCTGCGTCACCCAGCTCCGTGGAGGGGGCTGAAGGGGGTGATACAGGGAACGTCTCCCTGCCAGGACTGTACAGAGTTTCCCCTCTTGCATTACAGATATTAACGAGTGCCTGGAGCCGAGCCGGCCGGACTGCGGACACAACGCAAACTGCACCAATGTGGCTGGGAGTTACTACTGCCACTGCATCCATGGCTACGAGCCCAGCTCTAGGAAAGCCAACTTCAAGGACGCGAATGAGAACACCTGCCAGGGTGAGCTCTCCCCTGGCCCCCACCTGCTGAGACCCTCCCCCCTCTCCCGCAAACACAAATGCTCATTCCAGGCCTGGCGCTACACCGGGGCTGCTGCCATCTTTGGGAGTGTATCGAGGCCGTCAGTGAGGCTGTGATGAGACGTGACCCTCATCTGCTCGTGCAGAGCATGGGGCCGGGCTCACCCCTCTGCCTGGCGCTTGGACAGGGAATAAACCCTTGGGGCTAGAAACAGACCCAGGGAGCAAACTCCTTATGCTGCAGAGATGCGCTGGGGAGAGGGGACGGGACGCTAGTGCCCTGCTGAGCCTGGGAAGTGGCCCCGGGAACGGCTCTGGGAATTGGGCTAAAGCGTTCTTGACTTCACACACACACACACACCCGTCCCTTATTGCTTGAGCTTCCACTGTGGGGGAGGCAGCCATGCTCTGCTCTGGCCTCTAGGGCAGGGGTGGCCAACCTGAGCCTGAGAAGGAGCCGGAATGTACCAATGTACATTGCCAAAGAGCTACAGTAATACATCAGCAGCCCCTTATGAGCTCCCCACCCCGCTCCCAGAACCTTCCACCCACTGATAGCCCCATCCATCAGCACCTCCCCCTTCCTTCCCACAACTTTCACTCCGCTGTTTCCTGGCATGCAGGAGGCTGTGGGGTGGAGGGGGAGGAGCGAGGGCACTGCAGGCTGAGGGGAGGGGGCGGGAAGGGGTGGAGTGGGGGCAGGGCCTGTGGCAGAGCCAGGGGTTGAACAGTGAGCCCCCCCCCCGGCACATTGGAAAGTTGGCGCCTGTAGCTCCAGCCCCGGAGTTGGTGCCTGTACAAGGCGCCACATATTAACTTCTGAAGAGCCACATGTGGCTCCGGAGCCACAGGTTGGCCACTCCTGCTCTAGGGGGTGCAGCTGCTAGTTCAAGGGACCCTCCCATTGCCCCAAGTTCCCTGCGTGGGCAGCGCTGTGAGGGGGCATGTGCTGTGACTGGCATTGCCAGCCCAGCCCCAGGCTTCCCTGAGGCACCCCCAGTTCCAGCAGTCTGGTGCGGGGACATGGGGTTGGCGTTCGTCGGCTCCGTGTGCTGTCCCGGCTCTGGGCAGGTTGCCGGCCCGGCAGACCTCCATCGAAGTGCCTAGACAGTCCACAGTGTCGGATCAGTGGCCAAGGCGCTCGGCTGGGTTTCTCGCCAATGCAGCCCGGTGCCAGGGCCCAGAGATGCCACAGGGACACGGCCACACGTCTGCCTCCGACAATGGACCCCGACAGTTACAGACTGAGACAAACCATCCGGGATAAACAACCTACTTGTGTGTTTCACAGCATGCTTCTTACCCCCCTTGTGCCTTTCTCCTGCTGCTTCAGAAAACATTCCCCACCCGTCAAACCATCTTATCGTGCGCCAGGCGGGGGAATCTCATGCTGGGATGTGGTTACACAGTCACTGGGTTTTGGCAATGCCGGCAATACCGGGGCCGAGTTCGTGCAGTGAACGGGGAACTTGCAGACAACACTCTGCTTTGTGACAGGATGTGACTGGTGCCTGCGGGGGCCCCACTGAGATTGCTGCATCCGGGCAAACTGCAGAGTGGGGCCGACAATCCCCCAAACTGCTGGTTAGTTCTGATACTTAGATTCACCAAACCAGCAACAAAACAGCTGCTCCGATACCGTGCAACTTGCCCAGAAGCCAGAAACACAGCTCCCGGCTCCTTTTTTAGTGTGGCTTTAAAGGCAGAATTTGGGTCATTTAGCCAGCAAGTTGCTTAACCCTTTCTGGCTCAGTGTCCCACAGGGCCGGACTTTGCTCAGAGCATCACTTCTGCTGACTTTGGTTCGGGCCTTGTACCAGGCCCCTGCTCCAGGCTCTCTCTGCTCCAGCTCCATGTCGCTCCCCCAGGGCAGCGCTGTGAGGAGGCATGTGCTGGGACTGGCATTGCCAGCCCAGCCCCAGGCTTCCCTCAGACACCCTGGCTTCCAGCGGCATGGCGCAGGGACACACGGGCTGGCCAGCTCCGCGTCGCTCCCCCAGGGCAGGGAGTTTGCCCAGGGCACAGACCGAGAGGTCTCTCTGGGCTCGCAGGCCAGTAGATTCGGAGACCCCTTTGTGCTGGTGAAGCTAGCAATTGCACCAATGCACGTCCCCTGGCAGGGGATACCCACATGCTGGTGTCTCCACCAGGGGACGCTGGAAGCTGCCAGCTGCTAACTCGCTTTGTGCTGGTCCCTGTCTGTGCTCCCTGAGCCCCCCGAGTCAGCAAAGCACATGCTTAGCTCCATCCCTGCACAGCTACGCACTTAACTCGGCTCCAGTGGGTCTTAAGTGCATGGCTGAGCTCGTGACGACAATCCCAGGCATTAAACAAAAATCAGATTAATTTAGAAAATCATGAGCTCTAGAAAGACCAATGAGCCAGGGGGCAGAGTGTGGATTGAATTGAATTGAAAAGGGGCAAATTCAAAGCAGATAGAAGGAAATACTCCTCCCCCCGGGGCAGCAGTAGCCTCTGGGACTCACTGCTACCGTGGCCTGGAGGCTGTGAATGTGTCAGTTTTAAAGAGGGACTGGCTGTTTCTATGGGGAGCGACAATGCCTGGAGCTGTGCTAGTTAATGGACACTAATTCTGGGAGGGAGGGAAAAGCTCCCACTTCAGGGCTTCAGCCGAACTCCGACTATTAGAGACCAGGAGGAGACCTTCATGGGGACGGATTATCCCCCGGCTGCTGCTGTGGGACTCTTACACCTTCCTCTGTAGCACCTGTCGCAGACGGGATACCGGGGTAGATGGGCCTTGGGGTTGACGCAGGCTGGCAATGCCTGTGTGTTCCTCTGTGATTGGAACCTGAGGGGGATTTCTGCCAAGTCCCAGTGTTCCCACCCCTTGGGCAACTCAGCTTCAAACATGGACTCCTAAATCTCCCCAAATCTTGGCCCCACTGGGGCTTGGCACATAGAGGCCACAGTGGCAGATCTGGGGTCTGAAGGTCCCCTTCCCTCTGTTATGTTCACGGCACATGTACACACAGTTAGAAACAAAGCATCACATCCTCTCGCTGGCGGGCTGCAGATCAACACAGGGTTATTTCTTAGAATCCAGAACCCTAGCGCACAAGGACCCCAACCAGAGAGAGACAAAGCAGGCTGCTCCTGAAGGCAGACGGGCACAACTAACCCATCTTGGCTCTAGGCTGCCTCTTTGGCAGACACACTGTGGGAAACCCCAGATTATATGCTTGTCACCCGAGCTCCCTAGCAAGAGGGTCCAGGAAAGCCCCTTACAGAAGGAAAGTGAGAGCTTGTGATGCTAACACAGATTTGAATACACCATATTCTCGAGTGGCCGTTCTGCTGCTGGAGCAGCCTAGTGTGGCCTGAGCGTAGCTGAGAATCAGGGCTGTGATTGTTAAGCTCCCAGGGGCCTGGTCACCTGGGTCCCATCTCCCAGCTCAGCACAGGTGGGTGATACAGGAACATCTCCCTGCCAGGACTGTACAGAACATTCCCTCTTGTGTTGCAGATATTGACGAGTGTCAGGGCCCGATCCCGGCAGACTGCGGACCCCACGCAAACTGCACCAATGTACCTGGGAATTACTCCTGCACCTGCATCGATGGCTACGAGTCCAGCTCTGGGAAAACCAAATTCATGGACGCGAGGGAGAACACCTGCCAGGGTGAGCTCTCCCCTGGCCCCCACCTGCTGGGACATGTATCCCACATACTCATTCCCAGCAAGGAGCCGCACCGGGGCTGTTGCCAGCTTTAGCAGTAGCCCGAGGCCATCAGCAAGGCTTTGATGAGACATGACCCTTGCCTGCTCCTGCAGAGCATGGGGCTGGGCTCACCGCTGTGCCTGGCGCTTGGACAGGGAATTAACAGACCCACAGAGCAAACTCCTTGTGCTGCAGTGATGCGCTGGGGAGAGGGGAGGGGACCCTCGCTGGCCCCAGCATGCAGCATCTGGGATGCTAGTGTCCACCTGAGCCTGGGAAGGGGCCTCGTTTATGGGCCATGGAAATAGCACAGTGCGCTCTGCCCCCTATGGGTCCTGGGGGTGAGGGAATAGCCACAGCACAGTTAGCCCCAGCCACGCTCCTGATCCTCCCCCTGTGGGTCCTGGGGGGCACAGAATAGTGCAGTGCTGTGCACCCCGGCCTCGGCCCCTACATCAGGGGCTAGGAGCAGGGTGAGTGCAGGATCCCAACAGCTGCTCCTCAACAGCTGGGGGGGCCCCTTTAGCAGGGTGGGGGATTCTCGAGTGGCTGTTCTGCTGCCAGAGCATTCTAGTGCTCCTTGAGTGTAGCTGAGAATCAGGCTCCATCCGGGTGGCGCTTACCTCGGGCGGCTCCCGTTCGGCAGCGCAGTGGGGCTAAGGCATGTGTAAAGGTGGGGTCTCCCCAGTGGGCAGAGGTGTCTGTACCCAGCAGGTCTTTGTGCAGAGTAGATGGAAACACATCAAGAAGTCTCAGAGACAGGAGCAGGAGGGACAGGCAAAGCGGAGTGTAAATGGAGGGGAGAGAGAAACAGAGTGAGACGGGGAGGAAGGGAGGGAGTTTTGTAGCAGCCGCATGTTAAACTATTGCCATTGTGGGACTGGCATTTGGACAGAGAGCAGCCATCGGGCCTGGGAAGAGAAGGGGATTTCCCCCCAGGCAGGAGTAAGTTGATATGAAAACCTGATATGAAAGCTCTAACGTCTGTTCCTCTCTTCCCATCGCTCCAAGTCCCCAGCATTAACCCCAGCGCTGAGTTTGAGGGAATCAAAGAGACGTGCAGAAATTTCTCTCTGCAGATACGTTTGAACCCATCATTCATTTGTTGGGGATTTTGCCCTGTGTTTTTTACCACCAATATGGAAATTCCCAGAAAAAATCTTTGCTGTTGGTATTACGGTGACCCCTGTAAACCCCATCCAAGATTAGAGCAATACAGTGTTTGTTCCTTTCAGCACTGGGACTCGATCCTCCTCATCCTTCTAGGCTGGTCCCATCTACATGTGATCAGCTGTTCAAGTCCTTCTCTATTCCAGTTTGTCTTGAAGCAGTTCCTCGGAAACTCCACAGCTTATCAAATCCTTTTGTATGATAGCCACCCATCTAGTTTGGGGTCTCCCAATCCTCTTATCTTCTGCGTCTACATTTAGCACCTTGTTTCCTGTTTGCTCTTCTGACCTTCTTGTCACACGCCCACACCATCTGAGCCTGGTTCCCTCAGCTTTTCTATCATTGGTCCTACTTTCACTCTTGCCCTAATTCCCTCATTTCAAACTTGTAACTCCAAGCATCCATCTTAACATTTTCATTTCCTCTGTCTTCAAGAATAGCTCCCGGCTCTTCCTCAGTCCCCGGCTTTCGGAGCCATACAAAAGTGCAGGTTTAATGACTGTCTTTTAGATCTTACCTTTCTGTTTGACAGGCGTTCGCCTATCGCAGAGCACTCCCTCGCTTCTCTCCCTTTACTCCAGGCTTTTCCCAGTATGCTTATAAGTTTTTTGTTGAGTTCATCATTTTCTTGTACTATCATAGAATTGTAGGAACAGAAAGGCCCTCGAGAGACCATCTAGTCCAGTTCCCTACACTCATGGCAGGACTAAGTATTATCTAGACCATCCCTGACAGGTGTTTGTCTAACCTGCTCTTAAAAATCTCCAATGATGGAGATTCCACAACTTCCCTAGGCCATTTATTCCAGTTCTTAACTATCCTTGACAGGAAACTTTTCCTAATGTCCAATTTAAACTGCCCTTGCTGCAATTTAAGCCCATTGCTTTTTTTCCTATCCTCAGAGGTTCAGAAGAACAATTTTTCTCCCTCCTCCTAGTAACAACCACTCATGATTTTATATATAACTCTACCCCGATATAACGCAACCCGATATAACATGAAATTGGATATTTCCAGGGGGGCGGAGCTGCGCACTCCGGCGGATCAAAGCAAGTTTGATCTCAAGCAGTTTCACCTATAACGCAGTAAGATTTTTTGGCTCCTGAGGACAGCGTTATATCGGGGTAGAGCTGTACTTGAAAACTGTTATCACGTCCCCTCTCAGCCTTCTCTTTTCCAGACTAAACAAACCCAATTTTTTCAATCTTCCCTCATAGGTCATGTTTTTTAGACCGTTAATCATTTTTGTTGCTCTTCTCTGGACTTTTTCCAATTTGTCTACATCTCTCCTGAAACGCGGTGCCCAGAACTGAACACAATACTCCAGTTGAGGTCTAATCAGTGCGGAGTAGAGCGGAAGAATTACTTCTCATATCTTACTTACAACACTCCTGCTAATACATCCCAGAATGAAATTTGCTTTTTTTGCAACAGCATTACACTGTTGACTCATATTTAGCTTGTGGTCTACTATGACCTCCAGATCCCTTTCCACAGTTCTCCTTCCTAGGCATTCATTTCCCATTTTATATGTGTGCAAGTGATTGTTCCTTCCAAAATGGAGAACTTTGCATTTGTCCTTGTTGAATTTAATCCTATTTACTTCACACCATTTCTCCAGTTTGTCCAGATTATTTTGAATTTTAATCCTATTCACCAAAGCACTTGCAAGCCCTCCCAGTTTGGTATCATCCACAAACTTTATAAGTGTACTCTGTATGCAATTATCTAAATCACTGATGAAGATATTGAACAGACCCAGACCCAGATCTGATCCCTGCAGGACCCCCACTCGATATGCCCTTCCAGCTTGACTGTGAACCACTGATAACTACTCTCTGGGGATGGTTTTCCACCTAGTTATGCACCCACCTTAGAGTGGCTCCATATAGGTTGTATTACCCTAGTTTATTTATGAGGTCACATGAGACAGTGTCAAAAGCCTTATCAAAGTCAAGATATACCAGACCTACCACTTCCTCCATACCCACAAGGCTTGTTACCCTGCCAAAGAAAGCTATCAGGTTGATTTGACAGGATTTGTTCTTGACAAATCCATGCTGACTGTTACTTATCACCTTATTATCTTCTAGGCGTTTGCAAATTGATATCAAACCTTCTAAAACTTCTGTAGCTTTGCTAGTGGCTGGCCCCAGACTTACAGGCCCATTGTCTTCCTGCAGGAGAGCATTAAATCTACAGACCATATACTCTGATTTCTTCTGCTGATTTGCATGCCGTTTCTTTCCAGTATGCACCTCCATGTCTCGCTGCATCTTCCTTCACTTCCTCTTTCCTCTCCCGCACGAGCACTATGTCATCTGCAAAAGGCATGTGCCAGGGGGCCACTCTCTGGCTGTTTTCTGTCAATGCATCCAGCACCGACGTGAACAAAAAGGGGCTTAGTCCCAAGCCTCGATGTATTCCAGCTGTTACTAGAAACTGTTCCCTTTCTCCACATGAACCTCGCGCTGTGGCAACAGCACCATGGTACATGTCCTGGACACGTCTCATATAAAAGCTTTATTCACTCAATGAGGGGTGACAGGATCAGGCCCCTGCATAAAGCAAACACAAATGTCGATCGCCCTTCAGCGCCTGCAGAACTCACCCTCTGCCCTGGGTCTCTCTGCAGGGAAAGCGGAGTGGCGAAAGCAGCAATTTTTGCTCCTTCTTTAATTCAACCTTAGAGATTTTGATGTCCACGTTCAGAGACGGGAGTGCGGCGTTATCACTGGAGGTGAGAGGCTCCGCCCCTTGAATGTGCCCTGCAGACTAGTGCCCCTGTGTGTGCCCCACAGCCCTGTGTGCTGCTGTGCCGGGTTAGGAGTCTAATCTAGGGGGAGGGAGACATGTAGATACTCTTCAGAAAAGCTCTGTGCCCTTCACTGCTGTGGGGAGGGGGGTTGCAACCTCTAGTGGTGTTTGTCTGTGTCTGCGTGCACATGCCCTCTAGTGGTGTGAATGCACTTTTGTGTTTGTCCACCCACATGCGCCCTCTAGTGTTCAGAATTGTTGTTGTTCATCAGAGGTGCTATACTGCTAACAGTTAATGGGGATTCTCCTTCAGCTCATCTGTCAGCAGCAGGATCTGGGCTCTATCCCTGCCTTGCCATACATTTCTGAGCAGCTGCCAGATGCAGCATAGAGACAGCCTACGAAGCCGTGGGCTTGTGACAATGTTGTTCCCTGGCATCTGTAATAGAGGGATGAGGGAGCGGGAGCGAAGAAGGAAGGACAAAGGGTTCTAGCCCCGGTTGGCTTCAGGTCCCAGTGGGGCCCCGAGTCAGCCTCAGTGGACCCCCTTTCTAAAGGGTTCCCCCTCTGAGAGCACTGCAGCCCCCTGAACTGGGAGAGGCGGTGATGCCTGATGCCCCCTGGGAACACATGGGAGGTGGCACCTGAATCCCCCAACTCCTCCCTCCCAGGGCTTTTCCTTTCCTGTCCCTAGGACACGACTCTCCGTTTCAACTCCGTCCTGAACAGCACCTCCCTCTGGGATGGTGGAGGCAAGGGGGATGTGGGGTCAGCCGTGACGGTCCTGCTGCAGAGCGTGGAACTGGCCACGCTGGCCACTGCGCTCCGGTCTCCAGAGAGGACAACACAGAACATAACGACAGAGTCTATGGGTGAGGGGGGACATGTGGCTCTCGGCGCCATCTGCTGGCTGCCGTGAGATACGTGGTTACACACTGTTCCCCAAATCCACTGGAAGTTAGAGCCTATATACCATTGTGGATGTGAGCCTGCGTTCAGTACAGACACAGAACAGCACTGCCCCTGCACTAGGAAATATAACCCAGCCCTGCCAGTGCCCCCAGGAGCAACAGCAATGCCCGAGAGGAGTTTAAATGTAATATTTGGCATTCCACCACTAGGGGCTGCCACGCTGAGCTAGGAGCCTCCCCCCACCCCCACTACTCCCCCTTCTGGGGACGCAGCATCCCCAGGGAGACACAGCCAGAATGGGGAGAGGGGATATGGGGTGTGTGTGATCAATGGAACTCGGGGGGTCTGCAAACTTCCCACTCCCACAGTGCGAAGTGCCCTGAATCCCCCCAGCTCCAAGTGGAGAGGGAGGGGGTGGATCTGGCCCAGAATGGACAGATTCCCAGGGAAGTGGTTTCACAGTGAGGGGCTCTGTCATTCCTCACTCTCACCCCCCGCAGCTATCCAGACGCGGCTCATCACAGGGAACTGCAGCCAGGACAGTGAGATCTTCATCTTGAGAGCTCACGAGGAGACGATGGACATGCACTGTGATTCAATCCCCAGGACAGCCACACAAGGTACCAGCCTGAGGATGGTGACACCCAGGGCCCAAACCACAGCACAGAGTGGTTCCCGGGCACCGAACCCCAGTCTGGGTTGCCCCATTCCTCCCTCCCGCCCCATGGATCCCCAGGCCGGGCCCTGACCTCTGTCTCTCGCCCTGGAGTGCTCCTTGCTGACTGAGCCAGTGGTTCTTGGGCTGTGGCCATGGAGCTGACGCCTTCGTTCCTGGCTGTCCCACAGC
>NW_020698691.1:20569-45549 GCF_002925995.2 Terrapene triunguis
GTCAAACAAACTTCTGTGTGGACAGAAGTGGGGCTTGGTCTTAAGCCAGAGTCAGAGCTCCGGCTTAGTATGCTGTGTAGACATACCACTGGGGTCTACCCTCCGGCAGGGCTGGATTTCCAAAGAGGCATAGTAGGCACATGTCTAGGGGCACCGGGCATTCTAGGGGTGCCTTACCTCTCCAAAACTGTGTTCAACACAAAGGTCAGTTGTAGGCGGGGGGGGGGGGACGCTGAAGATGCTGTGCCTAGGGCCACATAAGGTGTAAATCTGGCCCCGCCCTCTGGGGCTTGAGATCCACCATTTTAAAGTTACAAACTGCTGTGGAAACACCTCTCAGGCGCCTGAGTCACTGTGATTGTCCCTGCATTTTAAGTGCAAAGCTTGTAAGTTTTTCCACTGCTGCCTCCATTGCTGTTGCTCAGTCTGTTGCTTTGGGCCAGGTAACGTCCCCTTCTGCCAGCAATCGTCTTTGAATTCCTGCATTGGTTTGTGGTGTTACTAATCTGCCCTGCAGCACATAGGACATTTCCAACCGAGCACTAGTCAGCTAATAGTTTTAAGAACAGGAGTACTTGTGGCACCTTAGAGACTAACACATTTATTAGAGCATAAGCTTTCGTGGGCTACAACCCACTTCTTCGGATGCATATATATATGCATATATATATGTTGTAGCCCACGAAAGCTTATGCTCTAATAAATTTGTTAGTCTCTAAGGTGCCACAAGTACTCCTGTTCTTTTTGCGGATACAGACTAACACGGCTGCTACTCTGAAACCTAATAGTTTTAGCTCTTCCACATACACAGCTGCAGTTTCACCTCCTCATTCTGCCATGACACTTGAAATGTGCTACGGTAACGCTTGGCTGTGGTGTCTGTGCTTGCTCTGTTCAGATCTCTTGCCCATCTTCTGAAGTTTTACCTCCTGTTTCCTGGGAGTGCAGGAAACTCCTGAAGAGGGAATAGATTTTATTTAAGCAGCCCCTGAGGAATATCACTCCGTTTGTCTTTTATTTATGTAACCCTTCAGCCCATCAGACTTAGCAGCATCAAGGGCCAGGTAACCGGGTTCAGTATCTAGGGTTCCTTTTCAATAACACAATGCAAAACTGGCTCAAGTCCCCATGCAGAGACCTGGGCAATTACACACCACCCCCCCTGGGCACCTCTAAGAGGCAATACTTCCCCTCTCGCAAGCACAGAGTCTGAGCCTTCGTCTACATTACGAGGTTAGGTCGAATTTAGCCGCATTAGGTCGATTTTATAATCAATGCGGCTACACAACCAACCCCGTTCTGTCGACCTAAAGGGCTCTTAAAATCGACTTCTGTACTCCTCCCTGACGAGGGGCGTAGCGTGATCATAATACGCAGGAGGAGATGCTGAGGCTAATGGGGGAGCAAACAGACATGATCAGCTGTCTGGTGGAGCTGCAGGAAATGCAACAAGAGCACAGACCGCTGCTGTGTCCATTGTATAACTGCCTGCCCTCCTCGCCAAGTTCCATATCCTCCTCACCCAGATGCCCAAGAAAGCACCGGGAGGGGGAGGCTCCGGGCACCCAGCCACTCCGCTCCAGAGGATGGCCCAAGCAACAGAAGGCTGTCATTCAAACAGCTTTGATTTGTAGTGTGGCTACAATAAGCAATGTGGCCTTGTCCTTACCTCCTTCCCCACCCCACCCGGGCTACCATGTCGGGGATCTCACTTTTTTTTTAATAAATAAAGAATGAATGGATTCAAAACAATAGGGACTTTATTTCATTTGCCAGCCGTGGTCGAAGGGGGGAGGGGGATTGGCTTACAGGGAAGTAAATTCAACAAAGGGGGCGGTTTTGCATCAAGGAGAAACACACACAACTGTCACACCGTAGCGTGGCAAGTCATGAAACTGTTTTTCAAAGCCCCTCTGATGCGCTGCACGCCTAGCTGTGCTCTTCTAATCGCCCTGGTGTCTGGCTGTTCAAAACTGGTCACCAGGCAATTTGCCTCAACCTCCCACCCTGCTATAAATATCTCCCCCTTACTCTCACCGATATTATGGAGCACACAGCAAGCAGCAATAACAATGGGAATATTGCTTTCCCTGAGGCCTGACCTAGTCAACAAACAGCTCCAGTGGGCTTTTAAACATCCAAAGGCACATTCTACCACCATTCTGCACTTGCTCAGCCTATAGTTGAACTGCTCCTTACTGCTGTCCAGGCTGCCTGTGTACGGCTTCATGAGCCGTGGGAACAAGGGGGTAGGCTGGGTCCCCAAGGATAACGATTGGCATTTCAACATCCCCAACGGTAATTTTCTGGTCTGCGAAGTAAGTCGCTTCTTGCAGCTTTTCAAACAGCCCGGAGTTTCTAAAGATGCGAGCGTCATGCACCTTTCCTGACCATCCCATGTTGATGTCGGTGGAATGTCCCTTGTGATCAACCAGTGCTTGCAGCATCATTGAAGAACCTATTTCAGTTTATGTATTGGTTGGCAAGGTGCTCTGATGCTAAGATAGGGATATGTGTTCCATCTATCACCCACCATAGTTAGGGAACCCCATTGCAGCAAAGCCATCAACTATGACCTGCACTTTTCCCAGAGTCCCTACCCTTGTTAGCAGAAGCTCACTGATTGCCTTGGCTACTTGGATCAGAGCAGTCCCCACGGTAGATTTGCCCACTCCAAATTGATTTCCGGCTGACCGGTAGCAGTCAGGCGTTGCAAGCTTCCACAGGGCTATAGCCACTCGCTTCTCAACTGTCAGGGCAGGTCTCATCTTGGTATTCCTGTGCTTCAGGGTGGGGGAAAACAACTCACAAAGTTCCATGAAAGTGGCCTTACACATGCAAAAGTTTCGCAGCCACTGGGAATCATCCCATACCTGCAACACTATGCGGTCCCACCAGTTTGTGCTTGTTTGCCGGGCCCAGAATCGGCGTTCCTCTGTATCAACCTGTCCCACTGCCGCCATGATGTCCCAATTGTCACATCCCGTGTTTTCAGGAACGTCTGTGTCCATGTCCTCCTCATAATCGTCCTCGTGCTGACAGCTCCTAGCCAGGTTCTGCACATACTGCAGGATAATGCGCGAGGGGTTTACAATGCTCACAACAGCAGCGCTGAACTGAGCGGGCTACATGCTTCGCATGCTATTTCGTCTGCACAGGTAACCCAGGAAAAAAGGTGCAAAATGATTGTTTGCCGTTGCTTTCAAGGAGAGAGGGAGGGGAGACTGACGACATGTACCCGTGACAATGTTTTTGCCCCATCAGGCATTGGGGACTGTGGGATAGCTATGCACAGTGCACTACTCCATGAGTCGATGCTAGCCACTGTATTGAGGACGCACTCCATCGACCTATTGCACTTAGTGGGGACATACACGATGGACTGTATAAAATCGCTTTCCAAAGATCCACTTCTATAGAATTGACCTAATTTCATAGGGTAGACATACCCTGAGTGTAGCAAATGCCTTTTAATAAAGGAGGGAAACAATGCAGCATTATGTTGGGGAAACACCACAAACAGGATTCATATCACAAACTTGAGCAGTGTCCTTTTCCCCTCAGGGTCTGAAGTCCAGCAACCCAAAAGTCACCCAACTCACAGTTGCTGTCCTTGGTCAGTGCAGCCCCAGAGTTCAGAAGTTCATCTGTAGAGTTTACCTCCCAGGCTGGGCGGAAGAGGGGGGAAGGTATGGTGAAGGCACCTTACATTCTCCACTGCTTGGGCCCTTGATGGCCAAGCTGCAGACATAGCTAAGTGATAAGCATCTTGCAGCTTTTCTCTTAGTTGGGATACATATTGCTGATGAGTTTCACTGCTATCTCCATCCTCTGTTATTCCAAAGCACAAGTCTATGGGTAATCTTGGTTCTCACCCAAACATCAAGAGATATGGGGTGACTCCCATAGCATCCTTCTTTGTGGCATTGTAGGCATATACCATAAACGTGACATGCTGGCTCCAGGTTGCCTTCTGCTCTGGTGACAAATTCCCCAACATGGAATCATGGAATAGAATATCAGGGTTGGAAGGGACCTCAGGAGGTCATCTAGTCCAACCCCCTGCTCAAAGCAGGACTAAGACCAACTAAATCATCCCATCCAGGGCTTTGTCAAGCCTGACCTTAAAAACCTCTAAGAAAGGAGATTCCACCACTTCCCTAGGTAACCCACTGCAGTGCTTCACCACCCTCCTAGTGAAATAGTGTTTCCTAATATACAACCTAAACCTCCCCCACTGCAACTTGAGACCATTTCTCCTTGTTGTGTCACCTGCTACCACTAAGAACAGTTTAGATCCATCCTCTTTGGAACCCCCTTTCAGGTAGTTGAAAGCAGCTCTCAAATCCCCCCTTATTCTTCTCTTCTGCGGACTAAATAAGCCCAGTTCCCTCAGCCTCTCCTCATAAGTCATGTGCTCCATCCCCCTAATAATTTTTGTTGCCCTCCACTGGACTCTCCAATTTTCCTCATCGTTCTTGTAGTGTGGGGCCCAAAACTGGACACAGTACTCCACATGAGGCCTCACCAATGTCGAATAGAGGGGAATGATCACATCCCTCGATCTGCTGGCAATGCTCCTACTTATACAGCCCAAAATGCCGTTAGCCTTCTTGGCAACAAGGGCATACTATTGACTCATATCCAGCGTCTCATCCACTGTAACCCCTAGGTCCTTTTCAGCAGAACTGCTGCCTAACCACTCAGTCCCTAGTCTGTAGCAGTGCATGGGATTCTTCCATCTTAAGTGCAGGACTCTGCACTTGTCCTTGTTGAACATTTCTTTTGGCCCAATCCTCTATTTTGTCTAGGTCCCTCTGTATCCTATCCCTACCCTCCAGCGTATCTACCACTCCTCCCAGTTTAGTATCATCTGCAAACTTGCTGAGAGTGCAGTCCACAACATCCTCCAGATCATTAATGAAGATATTGAACAAAACCAGCCCCAGCACCGACCCTTGGGGCACTCCGCTTGATACCAGCTGCCAACTAGACATGGAGCCATTGATCACTACCCGCTGAGCATTTGTTGGTCAAGTTCATCGCTGGTGTCCACCATCAGTGCACTGGCCATTTGCAGTGATGCTGTGCTGGCTCGGTCCGATGTTTGGGTTTCCCAAAACACACTGGCAGCCTGGCCTTCTTCCTCCTCTCTGACCTCTTTAATCAGCTGGGAGTAACTTGGGGGATGTTCCTGTCATTCTCTTAACCAGAGATGAAGTAGAATCGAAATCTGAGCCAGTCTGGTCTGATCCATCTGCTCTGCAGTCACTGTTCCCCTCATGACAGCTCTCTGAAGGAGTCTCTCCAGCCTCTGTATATAGGCTGAAGCCTTTTCGTCCCTTTGCTGTCAGGAATTAAGGAACTTACAATAACTGTCTTCAGAGCCCTCTATGCTCTCAAAGGTGTGATCAAGGGCCTCTAAGCAGTCCTTCAGACTGATCCCAGGGTCAATGAGCTTCAGGGTACAATCACATCTAATGCTGGGCCCTTAAGGCTCTCTATTTGACATCTTCGCTTTTCTGCATCTGGTACGGCCTACTCCTGCAGCATTCCAGTGGTATGCTCTAACCAGGGTTCAAACTCCTCTTCCCCCAGGTGTTGGGATGGGACCCCCAGGAAATAACCTTAACTTTTGACAGGAGTTTGACATAGCTTGGACAGCACAACTTTTCCCAATGTTTGCCCCAGTGCTTTTGCCCAACCACCAGCCGAGGTTGCGGCCCCTGAAATAGAGGCTGCTGAGCAGGGGCCCAACAAACCTGACATATTAGCCATTATACAGACAGTAATTTCCTCAACATATAAAGACAGTGGTTTCCCAATGAAGTGGATCACTCAACAGGTGTTTGCGCGGGGTACTGACCCAAGAATCCCGGATGAGCCCCCAAAATGTAACCCTTCTGTCCATCAGAGTAGGCAGCAACAAAGGCTGGGTTCAGTATCTAGGGATTCCTTTTCAATAACACAATGCAAAACCGTCTCGAGCCCTGTTAGGGTTCCCCCCAACTCTGAACTCTGGGGTACAGATGTGGGGACCTACATGAAAGACCCACTAAGCTTATATTCTATCAGCTTAGGTTAAAACTTCCCCAAGGCACAAATTCCTTTCCTTGTCCTTGGACGATATTGCTGCCACCACCAGGTTATTTACACAAAATTTCAGGGAAGGGTCACTTGGATTCCCTATCCAGCCAAAATATCCCCCCAAGTCCCTTCACCCCCTTTCCCGGGGAGGCTTCAAAATAATATATCCACCAATTGCTTAGCAATGTGAGCACAGACCAGACCCTTTGTCTTCAGGACACTGAAATCAATCAGGTTATTAAAATAAGAACTTTACTTATAAAGAAAAAGTAAAAGAATCACACCTGCAAAATCAGGATGGAAGATAACTTTACAGGGTAATAAAAAGATTTTAAAAACAGATGATTCCCCTCTGGCTCAGCTTCACTATTACAAAAACAGGAATAAAACTACCTCTATAGCATGGAAGAATTCACAAGCCAAAACAAAAGATAACCTAATGCATTTTCTTGCCTTACTTACAATTTCTGTGATTTTAGATGGAACATTCCAGGTATATTTTCAGGAGATGTTGTACCTGCTTGGCTTCTCTCTCCATCCGGAGAGGGAACAAACAAAAAAATCCTTCCCTCCGCCCCAGATTTGAAAGTATCTTCTTTCCTCATTGGTTCTTCTGGTCAGGTGCCAACTAGGTTATTGAACTGTTTAACCCCTTACAGGTAAGGTAATTCAGTACAGCTGCCAAGGAGGGAATTTATGGTACTCTTTCCTCTATATTTATGACAAGCCCCCACCCAGTGATCAAGGACAATTACATACCACGCCCCTGGGTGCCTCTAAGAGGCAATACTTCCCCTCTCACAAACACAGAGTCTGAGTGTAGCAAAAGCCTTTTAATAAAAGAGGGAAACAATGCGGCATTATGTTGGGGAAACACCACAAACAGGATTCATAACACAAACCATGAGCAAAAGATCCACCCCCAAGTAAGTTTGGCAGTGTCCTTTTCCCCTCAGGGTCTTAAGGCCAGCAACCCAAAAGTCACTCAGCTCAGAGCTGCTGTCCTTGGTCAGTGCAGCTCCAGAGTTCAGAAGTTCCACTGCAGAGTTCACCTCCCAGCCTGGGTAGAAGAGGGGGAGGTATGGAGGCACCTTAGACTCTCCGCTGCTGGGGCCCTCGATGGCTGATTGCTACGCCTCTCTGGGGTTTTGCTCCCATCCTCTCCATGAACCATTTCACCAGCCATCCAGCTGGCCATGCCTCTCCACAAGCTACCCAGACCTCTCTGCTAGCTACTCACCAATACGTCTTCAGGCCCCCTGCACTTAACACAACTCTCAGTGATTTCAGCTCTCAGTAGGGGACCCTCACTGCTGGTGCACCTGGATAGCCTTCTTGCATCAGAACCACTATCCCAAAGTATATCTAATGCTTAAAACTAGATATCAGTGATTTCAGCTCTGCTACATATAACTGTTGTGGTCAAAGATCCCCACGCAGTCATTTTAGTTCAAAGACTCAAGCCTGAGGCCAGTTTATTGACATACAAACCAGTGCACTGGGGTGTAGTCCGGAGGACTGACACACCGAGCACCGCACGCAGGCGGGCTTTTATTTCGTCAAACCGCAAGCAAAGTACAGACAATACGTCATGAGTTAAGAAACTGGGGTTGGGGTTAGTCATGGGTTGAGAAACTGGGGTTGGGGTCAGCCCCCCCCCCCCCCGTACCTTCCTTATTAATTTTCCGAGAAGTGGTTTTCCCCAGGGGTGGTACTTGGCACCAGTTTGGGTACATTTCTCAAGACACGTTATTTTCCGGGGTCCTTTGGTTAAAGATTAAGGGGGGGGTTTCCATGGGACGCCTAAAGAGGATCTATGATTGGCTATTTTTGCAGATAGCTGGAATTGGAGAATTTGCAGATAGCTACAACTGCAAGAGTGATTAGCTCTTTGCAAAAGCAATTTTTTAATGTATTTCATAAACTTGTGGTTATTATATTGCTAAAGCAGTCTTTCTGTAGCTTTTAGCATTATTCTGTGTTTCTTTCCTTCCTTCCTTTCCCCTCCTCTGGTCATTACCTTTGACCGAGTTTGGCTCAGGCTTTAGGCCTGCCCTACTCTGTGTAAAGGCCATCAGCATAACAGATCTCTGTTGGAGGGTTTATTTGGGGCCCACAGATTCAAAGTTCTGGCTATCAAAAAGAAGCCCCCCCCCTATTTCCCCACACAACAAAACTCTTACTTCAGTCTAAATTAGTTCTGTTATTACACAGTGGAAAGACAACAGAGATCAACATGTTTTTCTGTCACATACAAATACTTATCCCCACCTTTTCTCAAGTTGCTGTGCTCTGGAACCCATATCCCTTGCCTGGCCAGTGCTGGTTAGTTGAGAGTGAGTCCCTCAGTCATAAAGTGCCAAGTACAGTTCTACAGTCCTTGATTCACATAACCAGGGTAACAAACCTTTATTACCCCTTCCCTAATAACAAAGAGACTAGGGATCCCACAGTGACCAGTTGGGCAAGCAGTCCCATCGTGCTAGGCAGGATGGATGTGACCATGCAAATGAGATCAGTCCCTGAAGTCCTTTTCCACAGCTCACCACCAGATGTCAGGGGAGAGCTCATTCTGACTCTGCTTACATCTTGAATTATCCAAATGAACACAGGGCTGGAGACAATGTCACCTGCTATCAGAGCAGGCCTCGTTACTGGGCCACTAGGGGATAACAACCTACTACCAGTTAATGGAGCTGCTCCTTTGGCTCAATAATGGCTAGCGTGTAGATAGTACCTTTCATCAGGGGAGAGAAAAGCACTTTACAAAGCATCATTAGGCCATTTTGCAGAAGGGGAAACTGAGTCCCAAACCGGAGCAGTGACTTGCCCAAGGCCACCCAGCAGGCCAGCAGCACAGTCGGGAATGGAAGCCAGCACTACTGAGTCCCAGAGCACGGCTCTAACCACTGGGCTAGGACGTTAGTGTTACAGGCCCTCAATTCACACCCATGCAGTGGAGGATGCCACGTTATCAGTGGTAGAAGCTGTCACCTACACAGGCTATGGCAGCACAAACTTCTCCTTGCCATGGTGTCTCAGCCCTGCCGGGACACTAGGTTGGGGTATGCACCATGCGGGTCGGCCCCGCTCCAGCCCGGGTGCTGGGGGGGGGGCCGCACCACGCGGCTTGGCCCTGCTCCGGCACTCTGCAGAGCAGCACAGGGCAATTCACATCCAGAGGTTGGGAGGGACATCAAGTAGAAATTGGAACATGATTTTGTGTATTTCCATCCAGCCATCCCCGTTCTATCTAATCTCTCTGTCTCCAGGATATCTAGAGTCCATCCACTGTCCCAGGCTTCCATCACTTCTGTTGCCTTAGCAGTAAGAGAACCCCATTTCCTGGGATTCCCCCGTGTTTTCCCAAGGATCCTTTGGGGAACCGGGCTGGGCATTGCATAACTCCATGGCTCAGGTCTCTGCGTACATCTTCCCCCGCCCAACCCCATCCCTGCTCGACCTGTGATCCCCTCTTGATGGCTGCCTGTACCCCAGCCCTGGCCTCCTCTCCCAGTGCCCTGAGCTTCCCCGGCACTGTCCCCCAAGAATCCACCCCATTGTGCCAAAGACTCATGTACTATGATGAAGACCCCCAGCCAGGGAGGCTTCCCCAGCTCTGTGCTGCTGTCCCCTCTGCTGTAGCCTCCTACAGGCAGGGACCAGTCGTTGGCTCAGAAGATTGTTCCCTGCACAGTGCCCTGTGCACCCCAGCCACCCCCCAGCCTCAGCCCACTGTGCTCCTGTCAGCGGGGGGCTGGGGAGGGGAAGGAAGCAGCTGTGTCCCCAACCCCCACATCAGCCCCATCCCACACATCACCCCCCCTTCGCTTCCCAGGAATGACAATAAAAAAGAGGAAGAAAATAACTGAAAATCTGCTGTAAATGCAGAATTGTTTCTACCCAGGGAGCACGCGACGCCTTCCCATTGCACAACCTAGGGTCGTGCTGCCTGGTCAGCAGGACTGTGAAGGTGAAACGCATCGGGCAGGACATGTATGTCTGGGCCTAGGAAAGTCATTGGGGACAAGGCTGCTGATGGCACGACTTGGGATGTGTATGGGAGCCCTGCATGGGACAATTTTTTTAATCCCGCTCTAGTCCTGCTCTGCAATACGCAGGCCCACCCGTTCCCGCATTGTTTCTTGTGTTTTTATCCCACTCCCACCCGTAAAAACCTTAGATCCCGCAAATCCCATGAGAGACACAGATCCCCCCATGCTAATAAAAATAAAAGCTTCTCCCTCTCCCAACTCTGCGCCAGGGGTTTTTATATCCACTGAGCCTCCGAGCAGCTTTCCTTGAAAAGGAAACACATGCACCCAGTCACCCTCCCTCTCTTCAGAACTGCAGAGATCTGTGTCCCTGCCACTTCTCCCCCAGTGGCTGGGAACCTTCGTACAATCACCGTTCCTGGAAAAATGTGAGGAGGTGCAGCACCCCCTCCAAACAGTGACTCACTGACTATTTTGCTTCAGTTTTCAGGTTAATGGAGACCAGATACTCAGCACAATTAATATTAACAACCAGGGGGAAGGAACACAAGCCAAACTAGGAAATGATCAGGTTAAGGAATAGTTCGATAAGTTTGATTATTCCAAATGCCAGGGCCTAATGCAATTCGTCCTACCTAAGGATCTAGCTGCTGAAGCAATCTCAGAACCATTAGCCAAGGAATGGTCTCTGTTGCTGCCTGATTGTGTACTTCTGGTTCCAAATGAGGTGTGTGGTTAACCGCTCTGAGGTTCTACTGTTGTGAAAACAAGAATAAGTTTATCATCAAACAGAGATTCCCATAATCGAGAGTGAGAATATTGGAGACAAATGGTCACTGTCAGGCTGTCTGGAGCGGCCCACAACCCTGAGTGCCAACCTCAGGGCAGAGACTCCAAACTGGTGGTATGGTCTATGATTAGCTTTCACTAACCCAGTAAGAAGAGTGAATTCCTGAAGCACTATAACAGTCTTACCGCGGAGTCACAGTCCCTGTGGGCATTCCAGTCTATCTTGCCAGGCAAGCTGGACCTTAGATCACACACCAAAGACAACGTTTGTAGCCAATCCTGTAATAAACTAACTAAAGATTTATTAACTAGGCAAATGAAATAAGAGTTAAAGCAGGCAGCTGCATACGCAAATGAGTTACACTCCGTCCGTCCAAAAGGTGACAGAGTTGTAGCAACCTGTCAGCACTGAATGTCTTTTAGGTTGACCCAGGGGATCTCAGCTCCTGTTTCCTAGCTCCAGCCCTGTGAGAGTCCAAACAGCAAAGAGAGAGAGAGAGAGATGAAAAAGTTTCTTGTCATCTTGTTTTATTTCCTTCTTCCACAATTCAAGCTGATGGGTGGAGCCCTTTTGCATGGAGCCCCTCCATGGGTGCAATGGGGTCATTAACAAAGCCTTTGTGTTGTGATGTCCCACAATGGCCCATTTGGATTCAATTGTCCTTCCTGATGGGCAGGAGATAACACCTTCTGTAAGGATTCAGCATTTTACATTAGGTGAAGCTTTTTCCCTGGTTGGTGAGTTATTCAGAACAATCATTTTACAGTTACAGATATCACCGGCCACCGCCAATACCAAGAGTGAGCCGGCGTGACTTCGCGCACCCACAATGAGGAAGAGACCTGAAGACTTCCTCTGTTGGACCTTATCCCCTGAACTCTGAACCCACCAAACTGAACTGAACTCCACCAAATGAGGGTCATCCTAGCCTCATTACCTGGCCCACTTACTTATGCCTACCATTACCTGTAATTCCTGTATGAGTGATGTACCCTCACTGCTTGCTGACTGTACTTTGATTTATCCACCTTGTACCCCCCATTGGGGATATTGCAGACTGTATGTGTTATGTGCTATCCAACGTGAAAATACTAACATCCCCACATACTCTGTATGTAACCCCCGATGACTAATAACTGAAGTTTCAACACTCTGTATCATCTATTTATAAACATTTTCTAATAAAATTTTAAATCTGTTCTTACCTTGTAGCTTGGCATAGGGCCGGATTAATACATGCAGCAATTACAGGCATTTCACAAAGACTAAACACTAAACACATTGTCATAAGTCCAGTACCCAGGGATTGTGGTTGGCCCTGCCCAGGGTGGGGGAGAGGATCGGGAGGGGATCGTGGTGGGCCCTGCCCACGGATGAGGGTGCTCTGGCCTGTGCCAGACATTATTGACATCGGTGCGTGTGGCAGCCACCCTTCGTCCAGGCTGTGAGACAATCGCTCAGAGAGGGGGGAGCTGCACTGAGCCCCTCACTGGGGCATTAACTCTGAGCCCTGCAGCAGGGGCTCTGCCAGCCCTCCCCGGCAGGGGGTTTTGTGGGGTGGGGGCAGGAGGGTAAGAGCTCAGCCCCAGCGACACCCAGGCTACCAAGGTGAATATGGGGAGGGCCCTACTGCCAGCCAAGGGGGAGTGTGGCCGGAGGAGGAGCCAAGGGGGGGGGGCGCCTTTTTTAGGTTTGCTCCCCCTCCTCTTAAAAGCTGCCTACACCACTGTCACAGGGACCATAAAGAGCCCCAGACACGAGGGGGGGGCAGCATGGCCCAGACAGGCTCCAAGGAGCCCCCAGGCTAGCGCAGCCTGTTCCCTGGGTGCACCGCGGGGTCTGGGGTGTCAGGGGGCCCCATCCCCATGGGGCAGCGATGGCAGCGGGGCATGGGGGATTGGTCATTCAGCGGGTGCCTGCGGGGGACAGGTGGGGTTCAGGGCACAGCTGGGCCCGGCAGGGATGAAGAAGTGCCCCTCCCCATCAGCTGGACAGAATGAACGTGGGTTTGGCAGGAGCCGATCTCGGACTCCTCTCCAGAGCAGGCTGATGGGTCGGGGGGTCCTGGTGTGAGCAAATCCAGCCCGGGTTCCCCAGGGTCACGGGTAACCTCACTGCGGTAGAGGTGGGAACTGACTCCCGGCCTGCCAGGAAACCAGCCACTTCCCCCATCGCTGCCAGGTGAGGTTGGCCCAGCCCTCAGTCCTCTTTCTGGCAATGGGGTCCGCTCTGAACTCGCAGCTGGCAGGGTCCCATGGTGGGGAGCCAATGTGCCGGTGCAGCATATTCCATTGGGTGTGGGGAGGTAGGGGTGAGGGCAGGGTGCTGGTGCAGCATATGCCATGGGAGGAGGACACTAGTGCAGCGTGTGCCATGGGGGGAGGGTCCTGGGCAGGCTGGGGGGTGCCAGGGCAGTATATGCCATGGGAGGGGCCAGAGGCACAGGCATGGATTTGGTGCCGTGGAGGGAGGGGGCGTACTCACATGCATGTTGTCAGTGCTCTGGTTGAAGATCTTCATGTAGGGCTTCAGGATGTCGAAGTGGAAGACTGGCGTCAGCATGCGCCGGTGCCGCACCCATTTCGTACCATTGCTCAAAAGCAAACCGTCCCCTGAGATGACAGGCACTCAGCTCAGAGCCTGGTAGCCATGGCAGAGATCCCGTAGCCCAGGCCCCCAGCAGCCCCCGGGTCACAGCCAGCTGGGGTGCTCAGCGAGAACCAACCTCCTTGGTGCATGTTGGGCAGGCACGAGAGTGTGCACGTGTGTGCAATGCATGCATGGAGCATGGGTGGGGGTGTGAGTGAACATGCAGGTGCATGCGTGTGGGTATGTGTGTGTTTGTGGGGGCACATGTGGGCATGAACATGCAGGTGCATGCGTGTGTATATGTGCAGGTGCGTGGTGGTATGTGCAGAGAGCTGTGTGCGCATGTCAAGGTGTGTGTGTGATCCTGTGCACACCCATGTGCTGGTGCTCACGGCTATGGCATGAGTAGCTCCAGCTCCACACCAACACAAGAATGGACAGACTGGGTCAGCCCAATGGTTCATCCAGCCCAGTATCCTGTCTGCCAACAGTGGCCATACCCCCTTAGTCGTCTCTTTTCCAAGCTGAAAAATCCCAGTCTTATTAGTCTCGCCTCATACGGAAGCTGTTCCAAACCCCTAATCATTTTGTTGCCCTTTTATGAACCTTTCCAATTCCAGTATATCTTTTTTGAGATGAGGCGACCACAACTTCACGCAGGATTCAAGATGTGGGTGTACCATGGATTTATAGAGAGACAATATGATATTTTCTGTCTTATTATTTATCCCTTTTCTAATGGTTCCCAACATTGTGTTCGCTTCTTTGGCAGACGCTGCACATTGAGTGGATGTTTTCAGAGAACTATCCACAATGACTCCAAGATCTCTTTCTTGAGTGGTAACAGCTAATTTAGGCCCCATCCATTTGTATGTATAGTTGGGATTATGTTTTCCATTGTGCATTACTTGGCATTTGTCAGCATTGAATTTCATCTGCCATTTTGTTGCCCAGTCACCCAGTTGGGAGAGATCCTTTTGAGACTCTTTGCAGTCTGCTTTGGACTTATCTTGCCATCTGTTTACCCCCCTTTCCAGATTATTTATGAATATGTTGAATAGCACTAGTCCCATTTATTCCTACCCTTTGTTTCCTATCTTTTAACCAGTTAATGATCCAGAAAGGACCTTCCCTCTTATCCCATGGCAGCTTACTTTGCTTAAGAGCCTTTGGTGAGGGACCTTGTCAAAGGCGCTCTGAATATCTACGTACATTATATTCACTGGATCCCCCTTGTCCACATGCTTGTTGACCCCCTCAAAGAATTCTAGTAGATTGGTGAGGCATGATTTCCTTTTACAAAAACCAAGTTGACTCTTCCCCAACAAATTGTGTTCATCTATGTGTTTGCTCTATACTGTAGTTCAACCAGTTTGCTCAGTACTGAAGTTAGGCTTACCAGCCTGTAATTGCCAGGAGTGCCGCTGGAGCCTTTTAAAAAATTGGTGTCACATTAGCTAACCGCCAGTTATCTGGTACAGAGGCTGATTTAAGTGATACATTACCTACCATAGTTACATACCAGGCTGAAGGGGCCACAACTTGGGCCCTCAAAACGAACACCCAAAATTAGCGCCACTTTGGGCTTGCTTGGCTGCACTAACTCCCGCTGCAGGGCTGACCCTGACAGGACCAGCTTTGGGGCAGGAGGCAGGGCCCAGATGGCAGATGGGATAACAAGCCTGGTACATATCAATTTCTTTGTTAAATTGACGAACTCATATAAACTTGCAGCCTCCAGCGGGCATAACTGGACACTGCAAGACAGAGGTTCCTAGGTTTGTGTCTGGGACCAGAGATATTGGCTAATGCCGCTAGTGTCATTCAGTTGCACATCCAAGGAGCAGTTACATGCCAGAGGCTGTGCGCGAACAGCCCAGGAGTGGGGGTTCTCAAAGCAGAGCAGGCTAAAGATGGCTCCCAGAGTCAAGGATTGGATAGCTCCCAGAGTCACCGGTCCGGATAGCACCAGAGGGGAATGTCACACCCTCCTTTCCCCACAAGCCCGTCCCCTGGGGTCCGGGCCCCATGACACCAAGCACAACAGATCCCAGCCCAGAAGAAAGCGCACTCACCCAGCCAGGGCTCCAGGAAGCTGTAGAACACGTAGTCCTTGGGAGCGATGGCAGCTGTGGCGGAGACCAGAGATGGGGCAGGCCCGGGGGTTAGTGCTGACACACACACACTGCACGGGGGGCAGTAGTGGGGTGCACCCCATGACTAGCACTCAAGACACACACGGCAAAGGGGGCGGTAATGGGGCAGACACACACAGCACGGGGGCAGGCAGTAATGGGGTGTACCCCGGCGCTAGCACTCAGACACACACAGCATGGGGGCAGGCAGTAATGGGGCAGACCCCGGCACTAGCGCTCAGACACACACAGCACGGGGGGCAGTAATGGGGCAGACCCCGGCACTAGCATTCAGACACACATGGCGCGGGGGGCGGTAATGGGGCAGACCCTGGCACTAGCGCTCAGACACGCATACACGGTACAGGACACAGGGAAGGCGTGCAGGAGCAGGACTACTGGTATCAGAGCCCCGGCTGGAGCTGCAGGACCTATGGGCCCCCTCTGGTCTGGAAAGGGGCAGCTGCAGGAACATGGGTCTATCCAGCGCCCGCCTGCTCCACAGGCTGTTTCCTAAGGAGCGTTGGAGCATCCCCCGTGAAAGAAGCCCCCATCAGACAAGGCAGAGCCCTGCTGGACACCCTGCTCCAGGCTCCTCCCTAGCAGCCAGGAGGGCGGCTGCTGGGGCAGCAGGACAAGCTCAGTGAACAGGGTGAAGGAGCCACACAACAGGGATCAGGCGCTGAGCCACAAGACCCCTCACGCAGAGCAGGCTCTGCTCCGAGCGAGTCACGGACAGGCAGGACACAGGGCGCAAGCAGCATCTGCAGCCTGGGCCGGGCCTGTGGAGCGACAGACACTGCACCTGGGGCAGTGCCTGTGACCCACGGACCGCGGGAGCTTGGCAGTCACGTGGGGCCTTCACAGTACAGAGCTTGGCATCTTTAAAACTCCCTATTTATTAGTTAAAAGCAACAGAGAGTCCTGTGGCACCTTTAAGACTAACAGATGTATTGGAGCATAAGCTTTCGTGGGTGAATGCCCACTTCATCAGACGCATGTAATGGAAATTTCCAGAGGCAGGTATAAATATGCAGGCAAGAATCAGTATGGAGATAACGAGGTTAGTTCAATCAGGGAAGGTGAGGTCTTCTGCTAGCAGTTGAGGTGTGAACACCAAGGGAGGAGAAACTGCTTCTATAGTTGGATAGCCATTCACAGTCTTTGTTTAATCCTGATCTGATGGTGTCACCCACGAAAGCTTATGCTCCAATACATCTGTTAGTCTTAAAGGTGCCACAGGACCCTCTGTTGCTTTTTACAGATCTAGACTAACACGGCTACCCCTCTGATACTATTTATTAGTTGTAATCCCCGGCTCTAAGAGCAGGGTGGGATCCTGTGGCTACAGCAGGGTCTGAAGGGGGCTGGGAGCCAGGACCCCTGCGTTCTATTCCTTCTCTTCCATGGACTCGCTGCATGACGCTGCGGGAGTTCCCTGCCCCCTAAGTGACTCCCCGCCTTGCAGGGCTGTGCGAATGGCTGGCGCTCGGGTGGGCGGCACTGGGGACGGGCGAAGGCGGCTCGGCAGGCCCAGCTCCCTCAGACTGAGCTGGCCACAGCTGCTCCTCTCCCTGGGTCAGCCAGAAAAAATAGGGGCAGAAACTGCTCCCCCCCCGCCCACACCACTAGCCCAGGACCACCCCCCTCTCTGCACCATTCTCCAGATTTCCCTCCTGCCCCGACATCCCACTAGCCTCACGGCCACGCATCCCCACAACAGTATCAGCCCCACTCTCTGCTTCTCCCTATAGGCCCCCCCAAGAACATGGGCCATTTGGTCCTTATGAGTCCCCCTGACCTGTTTCTCCCCCGCACCACCTCCCTCATTGCCCCCTTCACCCCACAGCCCTACTCCACCCCCTTCAGGACCATGGACTGAGCAGAGGAAGGGCAGGGTGTGTGTGTGTGTGTCCCTGAGCTGCAGATGAAGGGCAGGGGTGTGTGTGTGTGTGTGTGTGTGTGTGTCCTTGAGCTGGCTGGATGCTATCAGACCCCCTGGGCTGACCCCAGGGATGCCAGCAGGGCTGCAATGAACCTTTGTTCAGCCAGCAGCCAGGGGGACGTGCTCCTCTCAGGACGCATGGGGCTGGCTACAGCCTCTCTCCTAACCCCTCCGGGGCCAGGGGAACTCACTAAGGACCCTGGGTTGGCAGCACCCAGCCAGACAAGCAGCCCAATGGGCAGCCACAGCCTGAGACCTGAGCCGTTCCTCAGCCCCGACAGCCAGGCAACTTCCTCCTCAGCCCCGTGGAGGAGGGCTGGTCCTCCTGGCCGGGGGCTTTTCTAGGGAGCAGCTGCCTCTCACCACTGGGCCCACGTCCCCAGAGGTCCCGTCATGCCGGGTGCAGCACAGATAGCTCCAGGCACCTGCTGGGAATCCAACCCCCTGCTGAGCCCCAGGACAGACGGACGGACGGACGGACACACAAACTCCAGCAGCGCGGGTTTAACGGCCCCTGGGAGGAAGAGCCGCAGAATGGCTGCTTTTTTGTGTCGAGTCCTCGCAGCATTTTCTGTATTTGATAGTGTTTTCGGCAAGCGACACGATCTCGCCCGCGAATCTGAGGTGGTTTAACTGCTCTCCATTGACGCGGATCAATTCGGTGCTGAAAGATCAACAGGCTGTCAATGAAGTCTGTGGATTCTTTCAATCAATCAAGACTAGACGGCTCTTTCTAAAAGACCTGCTCTAGCTCGGCCGGAAGCTGTCGGGCTGGATGCTGGCGGGACATCGCCTGTGCAGTGCTGTGCAGGGGGTCGACCAAGATGATCTTAATGGAACCTTTTAGCCTTCAGATCAACGAGTTGCCCGTATTAAAGGGGCCGTGTACGTCACGCCTGCAGCGCGGCGCAATCACTGAGTGAACCCACTGTCCTCCCAGCCACAGAGCTGCCCAGCCTGTTAGCTGGGCCCAGCTGGCATCTCCCCACAGTCATCAAAGGAAAACGTGAATCACGTCCCCGATGTGCGTCCAGGATGAAAAGCAGCGGCAGGCAGGGATGGGGGTAGCGGCCCGGAGCTCGTTTCCATGGCAATGGGCTCAGCTGGGACTCTGCTATTGAGAGGGGATGGCTGCAATTATATTAATGGGACTCAGAGACTGCCCCGGGCACAGCTGGCAGTGCACATAGTGACGGACGCTCAGAGCCAGCAGGGGTTGCAGCAGGCTCTGGGGAGCAGCCGCCAGCCCCACTCTCCGCCTAGGGGTGCACAGAGGTGGGGGGAGGGAGAGCAGGTGGCTGTGGGTGTGGGGGGCAGCCATGGTCAGCAGCTCCTAGCATGGGGGCAGGAGGAGGGGACAGCGTGGTTCCAAGCGCTGATAGGCCATAAACCAAATCCTGAGAGCTCACGTTCTCTGTCTCCCGCCCCCCACCCCCAACAGCCCCTACCAGTAGCTCCAGGGCAGGGAAGAAGACTGCAGTGCATCCCCTCCCCTGCCACCCCCATATAGGGGGCACTGAGGGCAGCCAGCGAGGGTGGGAGAGAGCTGCTCCTGTCACCAACGGGCTCCTGTACCCAGCACTGAAGAGGCACAAGAGGGGTGAGAGCGAGACCCAGGGGTGGGTTGGGGAAGGAGAGAGGGAAAAGACGGGGGGGGACCTTGATGCTGCCCAGGCCGGAGCTGTTCTGGGGACAGAAGCCGTCAGTCTCTGGGGCTGTCAATCCAGCCTCCCTGGCCATCACTTAAACGCTGTGTGAGAACCAAGCTAGCGCAGAATGGAAGCGCTGAGCGGGGAGGCCACTGCCCACGCATCTCACCCACGTGGGGGCGGGGGCTTGTTAGATATAGGGCATAGGCACCGACTCCATGGGTGCTCCGGGGCTGGAGCACCCATGGGGAAAAATTGGTGGGTGCACTGCAGCTCCTCGCCGCAGCTCACCTCCTCCTCTGCTCTGCCTCCACCTCCTCCCCTGAGTGCACCGTGGCTCCGCTTCTCCCCCTAGATCTCAGTGCTCGCCCCCGCGAAACAGCTGGGGACTTTGGGAAAGGAGTTGGAATGGGGGTGGGGCAGGGGCGGAAGGGGGCAGTGCAGGGGTGGAGTCGGGGCGGGGCCGGGGTTGGGAGGAGGTTGAGAACCCACCGGCACCGGGAAAAGTTGGCACCTATGCTGTAGGGGATGCGGTTGGGTTGCCAACTTTCGAATCGCACAAAACTGAACAACTTTGTCCCTGGATGGGGGCTGGAGCAAGAGGTTGGGGTGTGGGAGGGGGTGAGGAGTGCAGGCTCTGGCTTGGGGCTGGAGATGAGGGGTTTGGAGTGCAGGAGGGGGCTCAGAGCTGGCAAAGGGAGTTAGGGTGTGGGAGGGGATTCTGACCTGGGGCAGAGGGTGCGTGCTCTGGAAGGGGGATGAGGGCTGGGGCAAGAGGTTGGGGTGTGGGAGGGAGTGAGGGGTGCGGGCTCTGGGCGGTGCTTACCTCAGGTGGCACAGCTGTACACAGCACCTCCCCCTGTGGGGTAGAGATCTTTTACAGATGCGGAAACTGAGGCACAGAGACAGTGACTTGCCCACAGCAAGTCTGGGGCAGAGCTGGGAGGTGAATCCAGCCCTTCTAAGGCCCAGCCCAGTGGCTTTCATAGATTCTAGGACTGGAAGGGACCTCGAGAGGTCATCGAGTCCAGTCCCCTGCCCTCATGGCAGGACCAAAAACTGTCTAGACCATCCCGGATAGACATTTATCTAACCTACTCTTAAGTATCTCCAGAGATGGAGATTCCACAACCTCCCTGGGCAGTTTATTCCAGTGTTTAACCACCCTGACAGTTAGGAACTTTTTCCTAATGTCCAATCTAAACCTCCCTTGCTGCAGGTTAAGCCCATTGCTTCTTGTTCTATCCTTAAAGGCTAAGGTGAACAAGTTTTCTCCCTCCTCCTTAGGACACCCTTTTAGATACCTGAAAACTGCTATCATGTCCCCTCTCAGTCTTCTCTTTTCCAAACTAAACAAACCCAATTCTTTCAGCCTTCCTTCATAGGTCATGTTCTCAAGACCTTTAATCATTCTTGTTGCTCTTCTCTGGACCCTCTCCAATTTCTCCACATCGCCACATAATTAAAACTCTTTCCTAATCACAAACATATACACTTCTGCTGCCAAGTTAGAGTAACCTGGGCTACCCACCATGAATCTTCAATGTCTGATCCAACTAAAGAGGAAAATGCATAAAAAGAACTATGTCAAACTGTTGGGGGCCACTAGGCATAGCTACCAGGTAACTCGGGAGAGTGGAAGGCCAAAGTGTCGATGAAGCTCTTTTGCTCTGGGCCTATCTGGAACCCCCAAACTCCATCTTGTAAACTCTCACCTACTTCTGGGCTAAACTGCTTACATGTTAAAGCAGAAATGTAAGGGTCAGCTTTTCTAGCAGGCAGCTGCTGTAAACAGGCCTTGCAAGGCCAAAAGATAAGCAGATGAATGGGAACTATTCTAATTGTAACGGCTAGAGAAGGGAGGGGTGGGAGTAGTTGTAAGAGGGAGTAACAAACAAAGGCTTACACAGAAACTGCTTGGGGTATAAAAGGTAAAAGTTATTTGTATTTGTTGCACTGGATTTGAGACATGCTGGTCTCCTAGTGCCATTTCAGAGCTCTGAAATAAACTTGGCTTGCTTTCTCCCCTCGGTGTCTTTATTGGTGCTAAGCACACCGGGCCACGGACCATTTTAGTACGCCTCGAGCCCCTCAGGCGGTAACAAAACCATAAATTTAAGTAATGCTATACCAATCTAAGAAAAGAGGAGCAAAAAACTGTTTTTGTCCATTTGATTACCACCACCGCCACCAGTTTGACTCTTCTTCACACCCCAAAAGATAATTATATCTGTGGTATCATACTAGCATAACATTATATGGTTTTACATACAAAACACACTGAACAGTATTTTTTTATTTAACAGTTTAGAAAAATGTGTGGTCCTTCAACTGATGTAGCTTTCTTCGGTTACAAGTAAAATAAGATTAAAATACAGCATTTACTGCTTAATAGCATAACTCCTACAAAGGAAAAAAAATCACATAAATGTAAAAATATTAACATTTAAAAAAAAAATCCATCACCTTATTGTGCCAGTAAGTCCCTATTTCAGCACCAATAGCCAGTACAAAGGAAAAACTCAGCCTAGTGCTAAAACCTACTTAGTGTCCCCTTTATGGTGAAAGCAAGTATCAGTTCATGCTTCAAGGAAAATCATTGATTTAAAATCTGGTCCATTTCAAAAACTGAATTAAAATAATTTTCATGGACGTATGAAAAACCCAAATAAAGAGGGGAAATCTCATTAAATAACTATTAAGGGAAACAGTGAAACTGACAGTACAAAAAATGCTACTCAATCCACAAAGCAAAGAAATGAAAAAATAGAAGAAAACATTTCTCTCTAAGCTTACACTGATCTTTATTTGCATATCAAGATTTCCTTTCTAAGTAAGACTAAAATGTAGAACTAGAAACAATATTAATTCAATAATTATTATAGTTTATTGTTTTAAGTATTAATTATTCATACCACGTAATCATTGGGAATTAATAAATGAAAGCATATGGCAACTGTAGAACATGGCCACACCTCCTACAGCCAGATAATGAAATAAAACTGTAAAAAAGTATCTCTGCCATACAAGCACAAATATAATATGCTGTATTGAACCAAAGACTGCATGAGCACAGCCTATTCATGAGGAAACAAAGCTCTGAAGTTTTAAACAAAGCATCCTGATATATCTTGATAAATTGAGGCTACTGAGAAAACGGGTTAACTTATTTTTGTCACATCTAGGAATTTTTCAGTGTCTGTTTTAAGCCAAAGTGCCTGATTTAGAAGACGTTCTCACCGTGAAAGTTAATTGTTTCCAGCTAAAAAGGTAACACTTCAGTCCTATGGGCATTTTGGGGGGAGAGGCGCTAAGTTACTTCCTTTTAAAGTACTAGTGATTCTCAGGAGACAAGGGACTTGATCCTATACATATGAAAGTCCAGAGTAAGTCCATTATTGATGTTAAGAGAGTAAAAGTGGTATGAGATCAGAATTTGGGCCAACATATGAACCACAGGGAACAGACGTGGACCACTTTGTCTACTGACAGTTGTAGAGTAAGCTGAACATCTTATTTACTGCTTTGTTTTCACTACAGCCTAGATCATTTTGAAACAGCGCGGCAAGGGATATGTTTAGCAAGACTGGAATAAGGAATTGAGAAGTACATCCTCCTGCGTGCATCCTACAAGCCAAATCCATCACACAAGTAGAGACTCACCTCTTTGGAGGGCCAGAAGTGATCTGCCTTTGCCCTGCACTGGATTAGACCAGCAGGGCTACATTAATGGCTGTCGAGTATGTCATGCAAAATCACTTGGAGGAACTTTTTAGGGAGCCACTGGATCAGCATTACTTCTGGGAGCTCTGGCTACAGTCCTGTTGTCATCAGCACTGCCCACTTTTGACACTGGGCTAACTTACAGCTCTGCCTCAAAAGTGAAAATGCAAATGATTTCCCCAACCAAACCTTGTCCCTTGGGTTGGCACAGTTCCCAGCCCCAAAGAACTTTGCCACTTCTGCTGATAATATACTCTTCTGCCAGCAGTAGATATTGCCTTATGCCTGGAATTCTGAGGTTAAGTCTGTCGGGATAACCTATGTCCTATCGCGACCATTATGCAAGTATTGACAATATCTGCTGAAATAAAAAGCACCCACCACAATGTATGTTGAAATATTAGTGTGGCAAAGTTTCATTGCACCATAAATCAAAAATGTACCCTCCCTTCCTATATTAATGGGAGGCTGTAAAACAGTTTGTATCCTGTAAAGCCAGGGCCTTTAAACATTCCGGTGTATTGGGTTTAAACTGAAGATAGGGCAAGAAAAAACTGGATTCTAGATTATGTAACCATCAGGGGTTTTATAACAGAAGTGCTGACGCAATCTTAACTATCACCATCATCCTTATAGTGTAGTACAGGGAGGTTTTTTCCTTGTATACATAAAAAGATTTTTCTGTGACTTTCACTGACTCCTGTAACATTCTATTGGTCCAGACTCATTCTTCAACTGTATTGCATTAAGTGAACCCATTCCACAGCAAAATGACCGTACCTCAGCAATTACAATCCAAATGTGAACAATGAAAACAAGATCTATAGATTTCTTCCACAGTGCCGGGTCTCCTGTGCTGAGCCTGGGACAACAATTTTGTAACACTGCGGTTTCCACTCCAGCCATGTCAAAATGGCAGAGTGCTGATCATTTGTGACAGGAGGCATTTGGACTAAGAGATTTTTGAAAGCAGTACAGTATTTCTTTGTGTGAAGGAGTTGAGAAATAAAAATAATAAAAAAACCCAACAAAACCCCTTCTTTTCATTGTGCGCTGCCAAGCAAAACGATCCCAGAAACATGCTCTCTTTATTCTTTAACTGATGGAAATTACATTAGAGGGAAACCCAGCACAAAGGAAGTTTTGGCAGGGAAATGTGCCTTTTATTTTGCATTCCATAAAAACTTCCAAAGATGTATTGATTGAAGTCTGCAAAGATGCTCCTCCATATACCCATATATTGTGTCCGCTATAATTCCAGCAAAAACAACAAGGAGTCTGGTGGCACCTTAAAGACTAACAGATTAATTTGGGCATAAGCTTTCGTGGGTAAAAACCTCACTTCTTCGGATGCATCCGAATCTGTTAGTCTTTAAGGTGCCACCAGACTCCTTGTTGTTTTTGTAGATACAGACTAACACAGCTACTTGATATAATTCCAGCCTAATCCACATTCCATATCTGTCATTTAAAACAAATAACATTCCATCTTTAATTGTTTTAAATGAACAAAGTTAAAGGAAATCCAGAACTAAGAAAATAACACTGTCCCACTGTACCTAGATATTATATTGTATCCATGATATAGAACAGGGGTCGGCAACCTTTCACAAGTGGTGTGCCGAGTCTTCATTTATTCACTCTAATTTAAGGTTTCACGTGCCAGTAATACATTTTAACGTTTTTAGAAGGTCTCTTTCTATAAGTCTATAATATAGAACTAAACTATTGCTGTATGTAAAGTAAATAAGGTTTTTAAAATGTTTAAGAAGCTTCATTTAAAATTAAATTAAAATGCAGAGCCCCCCCCGGACCGGTGGCCAGGACCTGGGCAGTGTGAGTGCCACTGAAAATCAACTCGCGTGCTGTGCCATAGGTTGCCTACCCCGATATAGAAGTTATCACCCTACTTCCATCTGACTTTCTGTCCATTTCAGAAAAAAAAATGTTATCTTAAAAGGGTAGCCAATTTTTCCTTATAATTTATTAACTCAAAAATGGTGCCCATTATAGTAAGTTGCAACCGTTGTTACAAAATAAAAAGTCACAATAAATGAAGAAATAACT
>NW_020698692.1:0-10153 GCF_002925995.2 Terrapene triunguis
GGATAAAGGTTTTTATAAATGGTGAATGATTTTCTTTAAAATTAGGCCAGAGGGAAATAATTTGATCACTGTCTGGGGTGGAAATGGACTTGGGCATCAGGTAAATGATAAGGGCCATTCCATAGAGCAGAGTCACCACCAGTTGGAGAAGGCTCTACGCCTTCCCTCCACCATCAGCAGCTTGAGGATGGTGGAGATAATGCGGATGTAGGACAGGATTATAAACAGGAAAGGGCTCATAATGAAGAGCATCGTCAAAGTGAAGATCACCATCTTGTGCTCAGATGTGTCCGTGCATGCCATCTTCAGCACTGGTCGGTATGCCACAGAAGAAATGGTGGATACGGTTGGAGCCACAGAAGGGCAGGCTGAAGAGACATGTGGTGTGAACCACTTCCACCAGGATGCTGATTGTTCATGATGCACCCACTAGTTGTGCGCATCCCTGGCCACTCATGATGACTGTGTAGTGCAAGGAGTTGCATATGGCCATGTAGTGGTCATACACCATGGCTACTACGAGGTAGCATTCTGTGAGGCCCATGATGGTGAAGACAAACATCTGGACTGCACAGTCCACAATGGAGATGGTCTTTCACTCCACCAGGAAGTGAACCAGCAGCTGAGGGACCACGCTCGTTGTGTAGCAGATTTCCAAGAAGGACAGGTTCACTAGGAAGAAATACATCAGGGTGTGGACTCATAGACTCATAGACTTTAAGGTCAGAAGGGACCATTATGATCATCTAGTCTGACCTCCCGTCATCTAGTCTGGACTACGGAGTTCAGCTTTATCAGGACGATAACAAGCAGATTCCCTAATAGGGTGCCCAGGTAGGTGACAAGAAGCACTAGAAACAGAAAAATCTGCAGCTTGTTAAGGTTTGAAAATCCCACCAGGATGAAAACATCAGAGATGGTCTGGTTCTCTCCAGGGTCACTCTCAGAACAGGTCAACTATAGGGGTGACAAAGAAAGAGACAGTGGAGCTAGACCTGAGGAATACCAAACGTGGATGTGAATTAAGCAACTGGTTTCCCATCTCCTGGGACCTTTCAGGCTAAAACTTGCTGAAGTTCTGTATATAAATATGTAAATGCACCCAGTCAACAGCAGATTTGAAATGGTGTAGCTGTATTGACATCAATCAAGCTATGCCAATGTAAATCAGCTGGAGATCTGACCATATTGGCACTAGTGGAACTACAGATGATTTCAACAGATCCAAATCTGATTCATAGATTCTAGGACTGGAAGGGACCTTGGGAGGTCATTGAGTCCAGTCCCCAGTGGGAAAAGACCCTGAAAGTTCATTGAGTCCAGCCCCCTGCCTTCACTAGCAGGACCAAGTACTGATTTTGCCCCAGATTCCTAAGTGGCCCCCTCAAGAATTGAACTCACAACCCTGGGTTTAGCAGGCCAATACTCAAACCACTGAGCTATCCCTCCCCCCTAAATGAGCTACATCATTTTATACCAGCAATGGAGGTATACCAGTTTCCAGCATTAGGGGATCTATTCTTCCTCTTCAAACACATTTTTTTCTCTCTCTACATGAAAATTTCAAAAGGAATCAGTCTTTCTTGTTTTCTTCCCTTTTGGGGAATGTTCTTCTACAGCCATGTTTTACCAAATAAGATTTCCAAATGAGGGCAAAATTCTGATCTCACTCATATCTTCATCATGAGAATAATCATAATAATGCAAGCATTCCCACTGAAGTCACAACTCACATAAGTAAGATGTGACAAAGAAAGAAACATTGGTGCTGAATATTAGAGACACCAAACAGGTCCATGAGAATTGTACAATTCATACTGGTTTCCCATTTGTTGGGAGCCTTCAGACTAAAATTGGCTGTATGAGTAAACTGATGGTGCTGAGCCCAACATGGTTAAAACACTTTGAAGAATGAAAATCACTATGGGTCAATTTAATCTCCGATGTAAGAATGTTGAAATCAGTGGAGGATTTTGGCCCAGTGGGTACTAAACAAATGTTGTTATTCTTTCCTAAATATTAAAGAACAGTTTAAATTGTTCCTAATATCAAAGCAGCATCCTAAATGCATTGTTTTCTCTCAGCATACAGAACACCAAGGTCCAGTCCCTCAGCTAGTGTAAATCTTAATAGCTCCATGGTTGTACAATGAGCTATACTGATTTACACCATTTGAGGATTTTTGTCTCATCCCCTTGCTATAAAGAGTTTGCAAGATGAAAGATCCTACAATGTAGGAAGAGACTTTTCCCCTGATGTTTTACTTCAAGGTTATTTGTTGACGCGGAGCTTCATAATAATTGACATTACTGTGAAACAACAGAGTTGAAATAAAAATGAGCAATAATAAATATAATATTTTGCATACCCTTCGCACCTTCAATATATGGATCTCAAAGCAACGCATCAAATGACCTACTAATGGTGAAGAGACTGGGTTAGCACAGCAAGTCAGCATTCCCAGCAATGGGAACTGAGGTCTCCTGATACCTGAAACTGTGTCAGAACCACAGAACCATTCTCCTGGAATTTCAGCACACACGCACACACACACACGCACACACACACACACAGGAAAGGGTGCATCCCCTCCAATGGGGGCAGCAGATGCACACACACACCTGCACACACATACATTCAATGGGAATCAAAGACAGAAAATTAAATCAAACAACTGAAGCAAACTCTAGTGGCGCACTATGCAGAGTGCACTACACAGAACAATTTAAAACAAAAGGGAATGGTGTTCTCTAAATAGGGAGATCTGGCGAAGAGGTGGGAATTCTTCTGCCTCTCTTAAGAGCTGCTTTAGGGAACCTATGCTGACATTTGTGAGTACTTTCCTCAACACGAGCATTGCAGTAAATGAAGAGCTGGCTGGAAAATGTAGTTTTCATCTCATGGCATATTCCAATATTCCAATATTTGTTTTCATCCTGAATTGATATGAAAGTTGAAATATCAAAAACCCTAAATTTTGATTCAGAAGCATCAATATGAAATATAACAGAAAATTGATAACTGTCCTCAATGTCAACATTTTCTCATGGAAAATTCATAGAAAGCTGGGCATGTGGGAGATGATTTTGTAGGTGTGCTCAGCGGCTCCTTACTGGATTGGGTCCCATTCAAAACCCGGGCATGGGGGGTGGGGCATGTGCCCTGCTCACCTTATAGTTTGGCGTGGCAGAATGCAATTTCTATTTTTTATATTTTTGACAGATAATATTAATGTTTATTTTTAAGCATTTCTCAGATTTTTTATTGTTCTTTAAATTTGCAAAGGGAATTATGGGGACATCAGAAAATGGTGGAATCAGACAATAATTATTTAATGACAGTAGATATTGAGATTCAAAAAGTTAAAGCAGTGATTCTCAAACTTTGGTAATGGTGACCTCTTTCACATAGCAAGCCTCTGAGTTTCACCCCCTTTATAAATTAAACACACTTTTAAATATATTTAACCCCATTATAAATGCTGGAGGCAACACAGGGTTTGGGGTGGAGGCTGACAGCTTGCGAGTCCCCACATAATAACATCACGACCCCCTGAGGGGTCCCGACCCCCAGTTTGAGAGCCCCTGAGTTAAATCTTTAGAATGGTTAAAACACAAATGGTCAACATCACGTGTCAAAATATACAAAGTAAATATCCTCAAATGAAACCCTAATAAGTTCTCAAGCAGCATTTTTCTTGCTTTGCCTATCTGTATGTTTTAATTGCCATTGATGGAAATACTGGTTCATTAGTTTGTGTGTATGGTGAAATCAATGTTTACTGAAATTTACCCATAGAAATCTAAACCTTCCAAGCCTTCTTATAACTTTTAGCCCAGTGGTCAAAGCATTGATATGGAATGTGGAAGAGCTAGTTCAAGTCCCCGCTCAGGCATAGGGAGAGAAACAATTCCAACAAGTCTCCGTTGTTTCAGGAAAATTCTCTAACCAGTGGGTTATGGAATATTCTGATGTGGGCCTTCCCCAGGCTCTCCTCTGGATGCTGTTGTACTCTGGATAAATAATTAGAACAGAGGCACACAGATATATGCCCTAACAATGGCCTTACAAAGTCATTCTCACTCTCTCTTTATCTCTCTGACCTACTAACTATTCCACTGTGGATAAATACTAAAATAGTCATTGGGCCAGAGAGAGTTAAAATTAATATCAGTGATTCAGATTCTCCATTGGAACTCCTTGCAACAAGATATCAATGAGCTTAGAGAGATTCAGAAAGGTACTGGACAACTATATGGATAAGGGGGCAATAAGAATTAAGAAAATAAAAATATTTTAAAAAAGCCCAAGAAATGTGTAACATATATAATCCTTCATACTTCAGATCGTAAGTGAACCTAGACTGGAAGATACAGAAACCTTTGTGCTTCAGAGTATATATAAACCTCTGACTGATGGAGGCTAGCATTAAATTTTCCCAATGTGCAGGTTCTTTGATAATTACACAATTCAAATTTTCTCCCACCTTCATCGGAGGCATCTATTATTGGCCTATATCACAGAGAGGAGATGATAGATTATTGGTCTGATCTATTCTGAAAATCTATTCTGGCTGCCTAGAAATCTATTTCTTCATAATACCTTGTGGCTTTTCTCCAAAGCTGAGAAGCTACAACTTATTTTTTAATCCTAATATATTTTTGCTGGCAGATCAGAATGCAGAATCCTCAGTGGAACAGACTTGAATCCCTATTATTCTGCTATCAACTAGAGCTCCAAGTGCTTTGGGGGCCCCGGCTGAAACTGATGCATGTCTAAAAAGGAAGAAATTTGGGGAGGTGGGCAAGGAGTCTGGGATTCCTTAAAAAGCAGAAGGGAGATAGGTGCCCAAGTCCGACTGAATGTCAAAGGAAGTTGTGCGCCTAAAGCCTTTAGCACCCTTTGATAATCCCATTGTTGGGGTCCACTAGGCATAGCTACCAGGTAACTCGGGAGAGCGGAAGGCCAAAAGTGTCTATGAAACTCTTTTGCTCTGGGCCTATCTGAACCCCCAAACCCCATCTTGTGAACTCTCACCTACTTCTGTGCTCACTGCTTACATGCTCTGAAGTAGGCTGAAGCAGAAATGTAAGGTCAGCTTTCTAGCAGATGGCTGCAGTTTCACTCACACTAGCAGAAATAATAGAGATAAGGAGCGGGGGGAAGGAGGGGCAGTTAGTTTGCAGGCATCTAACCCAAGGTCGCAGAGACTGGGAAAGTTTTCTCACAAGCTTATGTAGAGCTTATTGTAACAGTTGTCTGGAAGGAAGGGGTGAGGGAGAACAGCCAGACAAAGAGATGTATGCAAATAGTTTGGAGTATAAAAGGTAAAAGTTGTTTGTATTTGTTGCACTGGATTTGAGACATGCTGGTCTCCTAGTGCCATTTCAGAGCTCTGAAATAAACTTGGCTTGCTTTCTCCCCTCGGTGTCTTTATTGGTGCTAAGCACACCGGGCCACGGACCATTGTTGTCCCCTCGAGCCCTTTAGGTGGGCAACACCATCCATGACACCAGATCATTTCTCTTGATAATCAACTGATCTGTGCCAAAGCAAGGAAATAGCACTATCAAATATCTTTGTCCTAGCTCATGTTCTACTGCTTGGCTTCCTTCTTGCCAGCTCTCTGTGTGCGTGACTCCAGGCAGAAACCTTCAGGGGAGCAGTATCTCCAATCAGCTGACAAGATAGTGTCATGGTTGGGTGTAGGTGACCTCTCATGTAGGAGAAAGCTAAGATTCTAGTTGGCTTGACCTCCAGACTTTCTTACAAGGTACTAGATGCTGCAAGTGTCTCCAAATCCTACTGAAATCAGGGTAGCTGACAGAGCTCTTGCCTGGCAGTATAAAGTACTTTCCCAGGGAGGGCTAGATAATGGGATACTAGGGTTGATCAGAGCTATTAATTAATTAATTGATTCAGATTTAAACAAGAACAACACCTATCCAAGGGCCTAAGGGCCACATTTTTCAACACATTTAGGAGCCTAGTGGGATTTTCAAAAGCATGTAGGCACCCAACAGCAACCCTAAGGCATCATTAATACTACAGTAAAACCCTAGCAGCATCAAATGATCCTTTCAACAGGAAGTCAGCCAGCCAGCAACCTCTCTGCCTCTCCATATCTTCATCACATGTTAAACCAGTGTCTTCATGAACATGCCTGGAAGGTCTCAAAATTTGTGGTCTTTTGGTCCAAGGTGAGGAGCGAGTTCTAAGGTCTTGGAGTTCTCACAGAGAACACCCTGCCAACACCCCATCTCTCTTTTAATCTGAGGGGGAACCAGCATGGATGCCTCTTATGACCACAGCTGCCATTCATCTGGTGATCCCTGAGATGGGATATATGCACCTAAAAGTGGCAGGCTGAGTGCAGGAAGTCTGGGAAACCACACAATAATGCAGAGATTTAGATATGAATGGACAAAATATATTCCCAGTGCTGGGAGGTCCATTAGGGATCTATTAACCCAATGGCATTGGCCCAGATTTACAACTATTCACAAGTGAATGGTGTCCTGCTTGATGTTCTGTGAGTCTGATTTTCAGAGTGGCTGAGCACTGGTGAATCTAGCTGAAGTCAGTGAGAGCTGTGTATGAACCTGAGTACTCGTATAATGCTGCTGGATCCGAATGGAAGCACCATTCACACAATTTGCCCTCATCTTGCACGGGCATGAATGACAGAGAAAACACAAGGCAGGAACAATCACGTCCCTTTAAAAAAAAAAACAGAAACAATAGATTACACAGATGTTAAAGAAACTAAACTCACCTGAGGTCCTTTTGCCAAGTGCAGATCATGTGAGGATTTCAAACTGACATGCAGCTTTTGTACACATGCAAGTAACAAGACCCTAAAAAAAGCACAACAAATTAGCCTAACTCAGAATAGGCAAATCCTGGTAAATACAAAGGGATATGAATGGATGTAGATCTGATAGAGAGACCTAATCTTTATCGAGATGAATAAGAGCCTTCTTTTATTTTAGTCAAAGAGGACTTACTTATACCTGGAGAATGGATGGCGTAACATTCTGTTACCTTTAGGACTTGATCCCTGAAGTTTACTCTGCCTAACAATCTGTGTCACTAATTCACCAACACTTAATGCCACATATGTTTGTGTACAATAAGGGACAGATCTTCCTTGGGTGTCAACCAGCTTCAGAAAAGAGCTAAAAAATGAACTGAGGTCTGGAAAAGTGGACTTATAACACGAGACTAAAAGAATCTAATCTATTTATTTTACTAAAGAGAAGGTTAAGAGGTCACTTTTATCATGCAGAAGTTATTAAGCTTGGGTCAGGAATGATTGGGTCCCTGTTATGCTGCAGATAAGAGATGATCATAATGGTTCTTTCTGGCTTTAAATCTATGAATATACAAAGTTAATTGAGGAAGATCCTAAATAAAGTTCTAACCTTTTCCTCAGGTTATTTACATTAATTATTTAGGCTGTGGTTTTCCAAAGTAACTGATGAAGCCAAAGGCTCAATTCTGATTGAAATTCAATGGCTGTTGGGTGCCTAACTCCCTTAGGCTCCTCTGAAAATCCTAGCCTAAGATCTTTACCATATATAATATTAAATGGGATCTGTGACTCCTAACATAAAGATGAGTGTTCAGTGTCAATAGGTTAGATTGCTGAGTAGATTAAGATTAACAGGGTAATGACATTAATGTTGACTATGCAGCACTGGACTATAGAATCATTCCCACCATCTCTCTGGCTCAATGCATATTTAATAATATCTCCAATGTGGAAGAGTTTTAACAAGAGAAATTCAAAGATAGCCACATCAGGGTATTCCAGAGACCAGTGGGTAGAACACTCAGCCGAGAGGCGGGGAACCCTTATTCAAATGTCTTCTCCTCCTCAGGCCAAGTGGGGAATTCAACTGGAATAGCCAACATCTTGGGTGAGTTGCCTAAGCACTGGACTAAAGGTTATGAAGGAGGACGTCTTTTCTGTCCTCTCAGCTATTTTGTGTGGAGTTAGGTGTGCTACCAGACCGGGACCCACAGGCCAGATAGGTGTGCGCAGCATGCTGAGGCTTAAGCATTAGATTGGAGTCCTGGTGTCTGCTTGATGCAGCAGTGTATATGCTCAGAAACAGAAACTAAAGTACCTAGGGGACTTTCACAGCAAAAATTTAGGTGCTGAGTTAGTTTAGGCACCTACAAAGTGGGGCGGCAGCCATGTGGGGTTTCATGGCTTGCAGTAGTGCCTAAAACTGGGATATTGGCACCTAAGTCCCTTTGTGAATCTGGGTGCATGTGCCTCCAAGATAATTGCTAGAGAACACTGCTATCCCTGAAGGGACATATAGGCTGGGATTCTTGAAGGTGGCTAACTCACTTAGGCCCCACTGAACAGCCCAGGCTAACAATTATCTTTGACCTGCAGAGTCCTTCCCTTAGCAATTCTTCCTTTATTAATATCTAGGGGCAAAATTTTAAACAGCAACATCTTTGTCCTCACTCACGCTTACTTTCATTGATACAAATCAGAGTCTAAGCTGGATTCCAATCCAAGTAACTGAGAAAAGAGACCAACATTTGGGCCCAATCCTGAAAGCCTTGAAGTCTGTATATGAAGTCTGTATATGGAAAGCCTGGTTCTCCTCTCTCTTACTTCAACTATGATTCTTTGCCCTATGAGATTGCCAAAAATCTTCATCAGAATCAGGCTCCCATTGTGCTGGGCACTATACAAATATATAATAGGACATGGTCCATAATTACATGCATTACAGTAGTGTCTAGAAGCCCCAGTTGAGAACAGGACCCTATTGTGTTGGACAAACACATAGGAAAAGACAATCTCTAGCCCACATTTTCATCAATCTAAATAGACAAGATAGACAAAGATTGAGAGGGGAAACAGGTGCAGAGAGAGGAAGTGACTGGCCCAAGGTCACACAGCAGATCTGTGGCAGAACCAGAACCCAGGAGTAGAACCTAGGTCTTCTAGATTCTACTTACTAGACTATACTCTGCTTCAAGCCTGTCATACAACAGGCAATTCATAGCTCAAGGGAAATAATTTCATTAGCTTTTCTGAGAGTTGGATAAGGCCCTAATTGGACAAAGCATAAGAATGTATCTAAGTATGCTGCTGGAAAACTGTGTCCGTTGCTGGTGTTCACAATTCAAGAAGGATGTTGATAAATTGGAGAAGGCCCTGAAAATGATTAAAGGATTCGGAAAATATGCTTTATAGAGATAGACTCGAGGAGCTCAGTCTATTCAGTTTAAGCAAGAGAAAGTTAAGGGATGAGTTGGTTACAGTCTATAAGTATCTACACGGAGAACACATATTTAATAATGGGCTATTCCATCTAGCAGAGAAAGGTCTAACATGATCCAGTGGCTGGAAGTTGAAACTAGACAAATTCAGCCTGGAAATAAGGTGTAAGATTTAATAAAGTAATTAACCACTGTAGCAATTGTAAAAGGTCATGGTGGATTCTCCATCAAGGACAATTTTTAAATCAAGATGGGATTTTTTTCTAAACGATCTGTTCTAGGAATTATTGTGGGGAAGTTCTATGGCCTATGCTCTACAGGATGACTAGGTGATCACAATGGTCCCTTCTGACCTCGGAATCTCTGAAACCATTAATGTATATGGCACCTCTTTTGTATCCCATGCGGGGTTAGGGAGTGAGGTTGTGCTTCAGTCAGGAACAGGCATTTCTTTGGCTTTTAGTGTTTCTTATACCTTCCCCCACCCTATCCCCCTCACCCCTTCTGACTGGTTGCTTGATCTTAACTAGGAAGAGGAGTTGAGTCAGGACTGTCCTTCAAGTGTACGCTCGTATTTTGAACTCCCACTCTACCCAGCAACACTTCAACTCTATCTCTTATCTCTTTTCACCACATCTTCTTGTGGGCAGATGTAACACGACACGAGAACGAATGGATATAAACTGGCCGTGGGGAAGTTTAGGCTTGAAATTAGACGAAGGTTTCTAACCGTCAGAGGGGTGAAATTCTGGAACAGCCTTCCGAGGGAAACGGTGGGGGCGAAAGACCTCTCTGGCTTCAAGATTAGGCTAGATAAATTTATGGAGGGAATGGTTTGATGGGATAACGTGATTTTAGTCAATTAGGCAATAACGTGCCATCGCTGGTAAAATGTGGGTCC
>NW_020698693.1:0-5533 GCF_002925995.2 Terrapene triunguis
GCAGTGGAAGATGGTGAGTGGACGGTAATAACCACTGGGAGCCAGCCCTCACCAGTCCCTGCCTCGGATGTAGCGTTTTTAAAGAAAATGTCGGCCTTTTTGGGGAAAGAGGGAAAGACTTTGGCTGATATGCCAGGTCTGTTGGGCCTTGACCCAGGAGTCCCACACCGGGAGAGTGCTCCTTCACCTGATGAGTGGGTGAAGGCTTTGGGGCAAGCATTAGAGAAGGTTATGCCACCCCACCCTGAGTCAAGCCCCTATCGTAAACTGAGGTTGTTTTCTGGCGGTCCCACCCCAATACCTGGGGAGGAAGCATTTGAACCCTGGCTGGAACACACCACTGAAATGCTGCAGGAGTGGGCGGTGCCTGAGGCTGAAAAGAGAAGGCGACTAGTAGAGTGCCTCAGGGGGCCAGCCCTAGATGTGATTCGCACCCTGAAGCTCAGTAACCCTGGGGTCAAGGTGAAGGACTGCCTAGAGGCCCTTGATCATGCCTGCGGGAGAACCGAGGGCTCAGATGATGTCTATTGCAAGTTCCTCAATGCCAGGCAACAAAAGGGAGAGAAGGTTTCTGCCTATATCCAGAGGTTGGAGAAACTATTGCAGAGAGCCATCATGAGGGGAGCAGTGGCAGTTGGGCAAATGGACCGGACTAGATTGGCTCAGATTGTGAGAGGAATTCAATATCAGAACCCAATCCTTCTCCACCTCCGATTAAGAGAACGGCAAGACAATCCACCGAGTTACTCTCAGCTGATAAAAGAGGTCCGAGAGGAAGAAGAGAGGCAGGCAGCTGGCGAGGTTTGGGAGGTGCAGCCACACCAGGCGACTGGCACAACATCCATCCGAACGCCCAAGGCACTGATGGTGAATCCTCAAGAGGAACTTACCCAACAAGTGCAGGTCCTGACACAGAAAGTGGCTGAATTAGAGAATACCATCGATTCAGCAAATACTTCAAGGTACAAGGAACCCTCCGCTACCACGGTCCAGAAGACTACATTTAGAACCTCTGCCCCACTGAGGCAACAAGGGAAAGGACAATCCTTCTTCTGCTACCGGTGTGGCCAGGGTGGGCACATTGCTGCAAGGTGTCAGAATGCAGAGAATCCCACGCTAGTATATCAAAAGCTGAGAACCACCTGGGGAAAGTCGGGAAACGGCCCCAGGGCCTGGGAAGGGAGCTGCCTAGGCCTACAGGGTGTGGAGGCTCCCCTGGAAAGAACCATGCAGCCCGAATCCCACCAGGATTGATAGGACCCCGAGCGGAGGTAACCATAAAGGTTGAAGGGACAGAATGTAGAGCAGTGCTTGACACAGGATCCCAAGTGACTATCATATTCCAGTCTTTCTACCAGCAGATGCTTAGGCATCTGCCTATACGGCCCCTGACAGGGCTTGGCCTGTGTGGCCTCAGCATGGATGAATACCCCTATCAGGGGTATGTCATAGTACACTTGGAATTCCCAGAAGAGATTGCTGGGGTAAGACAGGAGGTGGACACTGCTGCTTTAATATGCCCTGACCCTAAAGGAGCCTCTGATGTGTCCGTGCTAATAGGGACCAACTCCAGCCTCTTTAAGGTACTTGCAGATTACTGCAGACAGCGAGCAGGGGACCAATATCTGAACACCTTGGTGATACACACACACTGTGCCGCAGCCTACAGAAAAATTGAGGACACAAGAAAAGTGATGCCTGATTTGCCAGTGGGAGCATTGAGGTATGCAGGCCCGGTCCCCTTAGTGGTTCCTGCAATGACAGAAAAGGAAGTGATTGTCACGAGTACCTGCCTAAAAGACCGTAAGGGAACATTAGCAATGGTAGAGCAGCCGACCGAGGGAGGGCTCCCAGAAGGAGTGCTGGTTCTCAGTGGAGTCATAACCCTACCTGCTGAAGCCCAGGAAGAGGTGACTATACTGATTGCTAATGAAACACGCCGTGACGTGTTTGTAAAACCAGGGCAGAAGATTGCAGACATCTTTGAGCCTGAAACCATTGTGAGACCCCAGTGTGAAGCTGAAGTTCCAGTGATGGATCCCGCAAAGTTTGACTTTGGGGACTCACCATTGTCTGAGGAGTGGAAGGATCGCCTGCGGAAGAAGCTTTGCGAGAGATCCAAGGTATTCTCACTGCATGAGTGGGACGTGGGATGTGCCAAAGGAGTGGAACACCACATCAGGCTACAAGATCCCCGACCCTTCAGGGAGAGATCTAGGAGGATTGCTCTCTCTGAGATGGAAGACGTACGCCATCATCTTCAAGAGCTGATCGCGAATGGTATCATTACAGAGTCCCGAAACCCCTACGCCTCTCCCATTGTGGTGGTTCGTAAGAAGAGTGGGAAAATCCGGATGTGTATTGACTACCGCACCCTAAACAGGCGCACTACAGTTGACCAATACACCATGCCTCGAGTACAAGATGCCTTGGACTGTTTGCTGGGTAGCCAGTGGTTCTCTGTGTTGGATCTTCGGAGTGGATACTACCAGATCCCTCTGGGAGAAGAAGATAAGGAGAAGACAGCCTTCATCTGCCCGTTAGGGTTCTACCAGTTCGAACGCATGCCCCAAGGGATTTCTGGGGCACCTGCCACATTTCAACGTCTTATGGAGAAAGTCGTGGGAGACATGAACTTACTGCAAGTGTTAGTTTACTTGGATAACCTGATTGTGTTTGGAAGAACCTTGGAGGAGCATGAAGAAAGACTTCTTAAAGTGCTTGATAGGTTGGAGGCGTATGGTTTGAAGCTTTCAATTGACAAATGCCAGTTCTGCCGAACCTCAGTGAAGTATGTGGGTCACATCGTGTCCCAGGAGGGTGTGAGTACTGATCCTGACAAAATAGAAGCACTCACTACCTGGCCACATCCAAGTAACTACAGAGAACTCAAGACCTTTCTAGGATTTAGTGGCTACTACCGTAGATTTGTGAAGAACTACGCTACGATTGGTAAACCCCTGAATGATCTTACCAGGGGATACCAGTCCAACAAGAACAAATCTAAGACCAAGAATAAGAGGAGGCCTCCAAAGCCTCCTGTGCAGAGACACTATGGCCCCTTCGAACCGTTTGGGCCAAGGTGGGACGAGAGATGTGAGAGGGCTTTTCAGGAGATCATTACTCGCCTAACTCATGCCCCCGTCCTAGTCTTTGCTGATCCGAGCAAACCGTTTATCCTACATACTGATGCCAGTTTGGAGGGTCTGGGAGCAGTACTGTACCAGGAAGTGGAAGGCAAACATCAACCCGTAGCCTTTGCCAGCCGAGGACTGTCTGACAGTGAAACTCGCTATCCCATCCACAAGCTGGAGTTCTTGGCCTTGAAATGGGCCATCACTGAGAAATTTCGAGACTACTTGTATGGTGCTCAGTTCCAGGTGTGGACAGACAACAACCCATTGACTTACGTGTTAACAAGTGCTAAGTTGGATGCTACAGGGCAGAGATGGGTGGCCGCCTTGGCTAGCTATGAGTTCAGCATCCAATACCGATCAGGGAGAAGCAATGTAGATGCAGATGCATTGTCCAGGCGTCCGCAGGCACCTGAAGTGGCTACGATACCCATGGATGGAGTGAGGGCTATTTGCAGTGTGAGTCGCCGAGAGCCAGAGGCCCATGAGAGTATTCATGGATGTGTTGCTGAAGCTTTGGGCCTGCCCCCTGACTGCGTGCCTCCTGCGTCTGTGAACTATATTGCATTGGACCAATCTCCCTTGCCCGTGCTCAATGCGGCTGACTGGCAAGAAGCCCAGCTGCAAGATATTGACATTCGTGATACACTACTTGCCAAAAGGGAGGGGCGAAGCCCAGCTGCGGTTGTCCCACCTAACCCGGAGGGTAAACTACTATTGAGAGAGTGGACCAAACTAAAACTGATCCAGGGAGTGTTACATCGAATGACCACCGACCCTTTACAAAAGCAACGAGCACAACTAGTGCTGCCAAAAGAGTACAGAGCCCTGGCCATGAGGGCCCTGCATGATGACTTTGGACATTTAGGGATGGAGAGGACCCTGGAACTTCTTCGTAGTAGATTCTATTGGCCCCGGATGGCTGAAGATGTTCGTAGGAAATGTGAGACTTGCGCTCAATGTGTTCAAAGGAAGACTCTGCCCACGAGGGCTGCATATCTCAAGAACATCACCAGCACCAAACCTTTGGAACTGGTATGCATCGATTTCTTGTCTTTAGAAGTAGACAAGAGGAATATTGGGAACATTCTAGTAGTGACTGACCATTATACGCGATATGCGCAGGCATATCCCACGCGTGATCAGAGGGCCACCACTGTCGCTCGAGTACTGTGGGAAAAATATTTTTCAGTTTATGGATTCCCAGCCCGGATACACTCGGATCAGGGGCGGGACTTTGAGAGTCACCTTCTGAAGGAGGTGCTGAGGATAGCGGGAATTAAGAAGTCTAGAACAACGCCTTATCACCCGCAAGGTGATCCTCAGCCAGAGAGGTTCAACCGAACCCTATTAGATATGTTGGGGACTTTGCGACCAGAGCAGAAAGCAACCTGGAGCCAACATGTTGCATATCTGGTGCACGCCTACAACGCCACAAAGAACGATGCTACGGGGGTCACCCCATATCTCTTAATGTTTGGGCGAGAACCAAGATTACCCATAGACCTGTGCTTTGGTGTATCAGAGGATGGAGATAGCTATGAAACTCATCAGCAATATGTATCCCGACTGAGAGAAAAGCTGCGGGATGCTTATCACTTAGCTACATCTGCGGCTCGGAAGAACGCAGACCGCAACAAACATCGATATGATGCTAGGGTACGTCTGCAAGAACTCCAGCCGGGGGACAGAGTCCTGCTGCGAAATTTGGGTATTGCTGGCAAACACAAGATAGCTGACAGATGGAAGGCAATACCTTACTTGGTGATGGAAAAGCTAGGGGACCTGCCGGTCTACAAGATCAAACCTGAAGAAGGTCCAGGGCAGACAAAGACAGTGCATAGAAACCTTTTGCTCCCGGTGGGGGAATTGGTAGGCACCCCGTATGAGATGGGCCACAACAGGGCAACTGGGCAGAATGAAGGTGCTGGACCAAAGCCGCCCTCCAACGTGGACAGCCAGCCCCCTGCAGCTAACCTACCCCCATGCAGCACATCCGAGAGTGAGTCTGAGGAGGAAGACGCAACCATGGTGTATCCTGGGATGGAGACAAGATTTCAGTCTCGATCAGCTGAATCAAAAGAGAGCTCCTCCTCTTCCGCCCTAAACCCCATGGCAGAAGTATTTAGGCCCATTCCTGACACCCCTGAGCCACTGGTGGGACCCCCATGTGATGACACACCCAGGTTATTGGACAGTGGAGACATACAGGTGGAGGATGTCCTGGGCACCTTGGACCCTCCACTGTTAGAACTAGAAATGCATGGGCCTATACCAATAGCTGAGGGGCCCTCAAAGGAAACCTCTCCATCCATCGTTCAAGAGGCTGTCCCCCCTACCACGGCAACAGAGATTCTCAATAGACGAGACAGGGTAATAAGACCAGTAAAACGGTTGAC
>NW_020698694.1:0-6489 GCF_002925995.2 Terrapene triunguis
GGTTGCCTCAGCCCTGGTCCAGAAGTAGCAATTTGTGACGGATGGTGTCTACCCTGTCACAGTTTCCTACTCCCATTAAATCTCTATATTAAATTTGGACCTCAATAAAACAAATGTTTTCTAACTTAGAAAAATGTATTCAGTTAGAAAACTCATTTCATGAGTGTCCCAATTTCAAATAGAGATTTCCCAGAAGTAGCACATTGTGACAAGGCATACCCCATCTGCCACAAATCGCTACTCCTAGACCCAGGGCTGGCGAATTGTGGGGGTGGCAAATTGTGGCAGAACAGCAAAAACGTGCTATGTAGATGTCAGTAACTGCAACTGGTAGGAAATTGGGACAGGGAGCAATTTGTAATAGTACGTCCTGACACTACAGAGGAGATGCTGGGATGTTTCCTCCCACCAGACATCAGGCTCTCCACCTTAGGGACAGTGGCTACTAGGCCAGCTGGGCCCTGGGCTGGGGCTCCAGCTGGCCCACGTGCTTGTCCGTCCTGAGCAGCTGAGGAGCACAGTGTGCAGCTGATCCATGCACCTGATGTAGCCCCTGCTGTAGTGCTGCTCTGTGGCCAGGCTCTGCTTGGTGGTGGCTGCAAGAGATGGGTCAGTGTCAGAAACAGCACAGCAAATAGGGAGCCAGGAGCTGCTGTGGCAATCAGCCACCAGCCAAACCCACAACCCTGTCAGCCTGCAGTATCACTCCCATCCTTAAACACTTTGTCTTTATTCAGGAGGTGTTTACATACGAGTGACACATCACCATAGGGATGGTCACAACTTGGTCTTCTCTGCTGTTCTGATTGCCTGAATTGGCCTCCCTTTCCAGTAATCGCCTGTAAATGTAGTTTCACACCTTTTCATTCTTTACTTTTCAAAAAAAACCTTAGTCTTCTTACTCTTGTAACATTTCCTATGTTTTTATTGTGACTGTCATTTACTATTTTTAACACATTATTAAAAACACTTGATGAAGTCTATTCTTTATGATCATATGTTTTCAATGGTGCCTGAATTGCTGGTTGTCACAGATGGCTACCTCTGGACCGGGGAGGTGCTGAGAGTGGCTCCTCCTGTCACAATTGGCTACTCCTCTGAAATCTTTTTTAAATTTGGATACAAGTAAAACAAGATTTTTCTAGTTTAAAAAAATGTATTAAATTAGAAAAAATCTAATTTTATGAGTGTCTCAATTTAAAATAGAGATTTCACAGAAGTCGAAATTGTGACAAGGTCCAACCCATCTGCCTCAAATCCCTACCCCTAGACCCAGGAATGGGAAATTGTGGGTGTAGCAGATGGTGACAGGACAGCAAAAAAACCCCCCAAAACAAAACAAAACTAGGTGTCAGTAACTGCTAGCGGTAGGAAATTGGTATGTCGAGCAGTTTGTAATGCTACATCCCCGTCCCAGCTTTGCCCACCCCATTGAGTCAGTTTTGTGCCCTGCAGGTAGTCACTACGGTGTAACAGTGCCATGGTGCTACAGAGAAGATGGGGGCACATTTCCCACTCCTGAGACACCAGGGTCTCTACGTGTTTGGATCGCTGGCTGCCAGGCTCAGCTGGGCCCCGGGCTGTGTCTCCAGCTGGAGGCTGGGTCGGGGCAGGTGGGGTTTGCTGGCCTCAGTCTCTGTGCTGAGCAGGCTCTGGCTGCAGGATGTGAGGAGGGATGAGGGATCCCCCCAGCCAGGGTCTTGCTGCCCAAGGGTCTTGCTCCTCTATGGCAGGCTTTGGAGGAGGGGCTCAGCAGCTGGGAGCCTGCATGCTTGTCCATCCCCGAGCAGCAGGTTGTGCAACGGGTGTATGCACTGGAAGTAGCACCAGTGTACTGCTGCAGAGCCAGGCTCTGCTGGGTGTGGGCTGCAAGAGTTAGAGGGAGAGTCAGAGATAGTGCAGGAAATGGGGGCCCGGAGGTGACGGGGCCAGCAGTCATGAGCTGAACCCAACAAGCTGCCAGACTGTGACGTCACCATCCATCCCTTCAGCCATCTGTCCAACACTTCAGCCCTCCACGCATCCCGCTGTATGCCATATACACCCCTCCACCCATCCGCATGCCTTACACACTCATCTAGCTCCATATGCATCCCTCTGTCTCTCTGATTGTCTGTGCAGGGCCGAGCACAATGAGACCTGGACCCTGAGCGAGGATTTTGGGTGCTGCAGTAAGGGAGCTGTGGGGTGATAGTGCGGGTCTAGGAATCTCTAGTCCCAACCCCACTTCTTCTGAGCCCAAAGTTATGACCAGGAGTCCACCCTTGTTGGTCCCAGACCTCACGGCCCCATAGACAACTGACTGGCCACTCACACTGTGACCCAGTTACAGCAATAAAGTCTCCCCAAACTCTCTATGAAGATGGAGGGTGGGAGGAATGGCTCCCTGAGCCTAGCAGGCCATATGGATCCTTTCCAGTATGGCAGGGACGATGGACATAGGCAGATAGATCTTGCTTAGGCCATGGGAGACCAAGGGGGGGGGGGTGCAGGGGAGGAGGCTGCATGCCTCGGAACATGACAGGTGACATGGACCCTCCCCTGGGTGACATGGGGGGCACACAGAGCCTCTCCCAGAGCAGCTAGATCCTGCCTGGACCACGGGAGACTGCTTTTTAATTCAAAGAGCCGTTTTAAAGCCTCACATTGGGCATCAGTTAAATATAGGGTAATTATTGTTTGAAATGCATAAACAGAGACCTTTGGCTATTGCCTGAAAACAAGTTTAGTTTGAAAGGTATTTTATAAGCATTTTATTAATAATTTGAAGTTTCCCTGAAAGTTTTTATTATTGAGCGGCGTGAATATTTACCAATAAACCCAATCTCTTCATTTTAATGTCAAGTGTTAGTTTCCATATTATTATCCTGATTCATGAGGATTTTTTGGCTGCTTTATATATATTTACTACAAAATAAGTGATCTGATGTTATGTAGCATTTATAAGCCATACCATAGGGATAAAAAGTACTGAAATAAAAAATCAAAGCCAGTGAGGCAATGAAATTGCTGTGCACTCCATAAAGTCTTCATCACACACACCACCTACTAGCAAGTGGCTGTCGGAAAAAATCCTCTGCTTGTTTTCCCCACCTGTCATAGGCGCTAATTGTTATTTTTCCCTGGGGTGCTTCACCGCCGCTCCTCCCCAAGGCCCTCCCTCCGCCTCTTCCCGGCCCTGGCTCCCAAGGCCACACCCTACTCCATCTCTTCCCGCCCCAACCCCTCCCCCGAGACCACTGCTGCCCGCCACCCGCTGCTCTCCACCGTCCCCCAAGCGCTTCCCCCAGCCACCGAACAGCTGTGGCTAGTGGGTGCTGAGCACCCACTATTTTTTTTCCATTGGTGTTTGGGCCCCGGAGCACCCACAGACTCACTACCCGAAGACACACTCCTTTCTTTGAATCTGTGAATGGAAAGACCTGCCTAGGAGCTAATCAAGCTACTCTGATTATGATAACACATGACCCCCAGTTTCTCACAAACACCTTTGAAGGCTACTTGTCTTGGTGCACTTAGAAGCATCATATATTAATTAGCATTTACTGGAAAATTTGTTTATGCTGCAGACCTTCTGTTCAGCAATTCAAAGAACCTTGATTTATAAAGGAAGAAATCTGACCTTTACACCTGGGCTCATAAAGAGTTTGGCCCTGCTCCTGCGAACACATGCAGTCACTGGATGTTTCCAGGCCCAGGACCGGCGTTAAAGCGAGATGTTCACATGGGTACCTGGGGGGAGGAGAGGCAGGCTGCAGCTGGGGTCGGGGGCTAAGGCAACACTCCAGGGAGTGACTCTGGGCTGGAATCTGCAAAACCCAAAATAACCCAATGCCCCCACTGGAGATCACCAGGAAGGTCACAAGGCACAACAGGGTGGGGACTGGAACACACAGGAGAATGGGACTACAATGCCCATGATGCAGCAGGGCCCATCAAAGCATGGCAGGCACGACCATATTAATCTTTTGTCTTCACCCTCTCACCGTGAAATCAGTGTCTCCCAGTGCCAGTGCGGGCGTCACCTCCTCCTACGATCTTTGCCTAATAGCAGCACCACCCACTCAGGGCACAGCCTGTCACTGCAATCCCCACCTCCCTTCCTACTGGCCTACGGTTTGGGAAACAGCAAGCAGAAGTTAAGTTACCCTAGTAAAGGCTCTAATGGTATTCAACTAGAACAGGGGGAGGCAACCTATGGCATGCGTGCCAAAGGCGGCACGTGAGCTGATTTTCAGTGGCACTCACACTGCCCAGGTCCTGGCCACCGATCCAGGGGGCTCTGCATTTTAATTTAATTTTAAATGAAGCTTCTTAAACATTTTAAAAACCTTATTTACTTTACATACAACAATAGTTTAGTTATATATTATAGACTTATATAAAAACGTTAAAATGTATTACTGGCACGCGAAACCTTAAATTAGAGTGAATAAATGAAGACTCGGCACACCAATTCTGAAAGGTTGCTGACCCCTGAACTAGAACCACTAACGGGAAGTTATTTGTCCTGGTACTCACTGTAAAAGTGTCTGACCAGAAACAGTGACTGGAAGCTACTTGCCCCAGTACGCTAACAGCATCCCACGGGGAACAGTGACCGGAAATAATTTACACAGGTGATCTCACCTGAGGTTCTAGGTTGAATGTTACCTAAATCCCAGACCATAGCTCCTGATCCCCTGGGAAGTGTTTTGGTTTGGGGGGGGCGGGAGCAGGGCCAGCGCAACCCATTAGGCGACCTAGGCGGTCGCCGCAATTTGGGGGGCAGCAACTGCAGCGGTATTTCGGCGGCGGGACCTTCTGCCGCCTCTGGGGGGGGGCGACATTTCGGGGCGGGACCTTCCGCCGCCTAGGGCATCAGAAAAGCTGGCAGCGCTCCTGGGCGGGGGGGGGGGGGAATATGCTTTGAAACTTCAGGTCCCAGGATCCCCTTGGCCAATGGGGATGGGGGAGGTGTGCAGAGGCTCATGAAAGGGAAAGAATCTACATCTCTTTTGATTTGGGGCAGGGGGTGGTGGAAGAAGTGAGGCAGGTCTTGCAACTAAGCTCCCGTGATTCCCTTGGGGTTTTCAAACTACAACTCTCAGATTCTCATCTCTGTCAACTAAGTCAGGGCCCCACCTTCTTCCACATGCTCTGGAGTTTTAAAGCTAGAGTTATGGGCATATGGCCTTGATAAACTACCCTCTGCCTGGGGCTGCTGTAATGTGTCTCCACCAGCACAAGAGGCTCTGTTCACACGATCCCAGCCCCCTCCAGGGCCTACTCCATGCAGTATTTCAGGGACTTGTTGCAATGGGGTGGCCCCTTGCTCTGTTGCTGGGAGTAGCAGGGGATTTATTGATGGTCTTTTGCCTCCTTCAGGTGCTGATAGAGGATACCATGGTACACCTCGGTAAGTGCAGACAGGGCTGGTTAAGTGTTGCACATACACCATATTGCACTAACAAACCCCTAGTTTCTGCATCCCTCAATCACAGCTAGTGCAGAATGCGTAGCCTTCTTTACTGAAGACCCTTAACAGTGGTAGAGCAAAACCAACTTAAATAATGTAAATACATTGAGAAGGTCTTACAGCTATGTCATGGCAGAGTACAGACTTTGATTCCATCATAAAGAATCATCTATTGTTGCTGTGTAAGAGCAGGTTAGTGCAGTTTTATTAAGTGAAACCAAAACTTTTCCCTGATGCCTTTGGAGTATTTGGCTAGACGTCTACGCACATCTGAAATCTATATGACAGGACGGTATGTGCTCTCTCCTTCAGCACAGCTGCTCGTGAACAGTGACCACGGAGGGCATGACGCTACCTGGCCTGCCTTTGGGGGCTGTGCCACAAACCTACTTGTGTATAGTGGCTGCACAGAACAAACGCGCAGGGGCAGCAAGTACCTAGAGCCAGTGGGCTGCCACGGCCGCTCCCGAACAGCCGCAACGAAACGCTGGTTGGTTTGAACACGGAGAGACTCAAACCCGGGGCTGGTTGGAGCACGTCACAAACCTGCTGAAACACTTCCGGGTCACAGCCAACCCGTTCTCTGGAAAGGCGGCGGGTTTCTCTTGCGACCCCCCACAGCCTTGGAGGAGCGACGCTCCTGTGTTCATGGCATGAATTCTGAAGCCCCCGCCCGGGGCAGTGCCCAGTGCCACACGCTCGCGGCCGGCGGAGGGACCCAGCGGCGGTCCGGGCCGGGCAGCGCCGGGAGCTCAGCCCCGCTCTCCGCGCTCCCGCAGACTCCCTGGACACCGGCGCCTGCGCAGCGCTGCGAGAGGAGCCCGGACACGGACTATGGGGGCGGGGCCGGGCGCTGCCGAGCAGCACGACGGGAGGGGGGCAGAGAGACGGAGCAAGGCCGGCGCCCCGCCCCCTTTGAGGGAGGGCTCGCAATCTCAGGAGCCAATCAGAGGTGACGTCACAACACTCTCGGAGTCCATTGGCTACCAGCGAGTAATAGGCGGTGCTAATCAGTCGGGTCCGACGCAGCC
>NW_020698695.1:0-13855 GCF_002925995.2 Terrapene triunguis
TCTTGCTGCCAAGTTAAAGAAGTATGGGCTGGATGAATGGACTGTAAGGTGGATAGAAAGCTGGCTAGATCGTCGGGCTCAACGGGTAGTGATCAATGGCTCCATGTCTAGTTGGCAGCCAGTTTCAAGCGGAGTGCCCCAAGGGTCGGTCCTGGGGCCGGTTTTGTTTAATATCTTTATTAATGATCTGGAGGAAGGAGTGTACTGCACTCTCAGCAAGTTTGCCGATGACACTAAACTAGGAGGCGTGGTAGATACACTAGAGGGTAGGGATCGGATTCAGAGGGACCTAGACAAATTAGAGGATTGGGCCAAAAGAAACCTGATGAGGTTCAACAAGGACAAGTGCAGAGTCCTGCACTTAGGATGGAAGAATCCCATGCACAGCTACAGACTAGGGACCGAATGGCTAGGTAGCAGTTCTGCAGAAAAGGACCTAGGGGTCACAGTGGACGAGAAGCTGGATATGAGTCAACAGTGTGCTCTTGTTGCCAAGAAGGCTAACGGCATTTGGGGCTGTATAAGTAGGGGCATTGCCAGCAGATCGAGGGACGTGATCGTTCCCCTTTATTCGACATTGGTGAGGCCTCATCTGGAGTACTGTGTCCAGTTTTGGGTCCCTGCCTGCCTGTCTGTCTGCCCTGCCCCCGCAAGAGGCTGTAACATGGGGAAAGGGGGCGGAGGGGCTGTGCGTTTCTGTTGCTTGAGGCACCACCTCCAGCAGCTACCACTCCTCCCTGTTTAGTGTCATCTGCAAACTTGCTGAGAGTGGAGTCCACGCCATCCTCCAGATCATTAATGAAGATATTGAACAAAATCGGCCCCAGAACTGACCCTTGGGGTACTCCGCTTGAAACCAGCTGCCAACTAGACATGGAGCCATTGATCACTACCCGTTGAGCCCGACGATCTAGCCAGCTTTCTATCCACCTTATAGTCCATTCATCCAGCCGATACTTCTTTAACTTGCCTGCAAGAATCAGACTAAGGGAGGCATCGTCTCAAGAATCAGGTTATTTTTCAAAGCTCTGTAACCCTCAAGTGCTTTATAGTAAAGCTTCTGCAGTAAGAGATTCCTCTGCTAAGCCTGTGTTCCTTGCTTTCCAGCCATACTATACCCAAAGGCATCAAACTCAAGGCCCAGAGAGCCCACAGCCTAGGTGAAGCTCTGGAGAAGCATGTGTAAGTGACTTTGGGGCTTGGGAGGCCTCAGGCACAGGTTTTGGGGTTTAGGACAGCTGGGCATGATCCTACATCCCCAGGAAGAGAAGCTGATCCCAGGAGAGTGTCTTGAAACCCCAGTGCTGGAAGCAGTGACTGGATTCTACCCAGATCCAGCTGGCATGGAAGCACTGGCAGCCCAGGGATTGAGTCTACTCGCAACAGATTGGTGATTGCCCAGTGGAATATTGGGCCAGTTTGTAACCCTACGTTTAATCCCTGATGCGAATAGCCTTCCCTGTGGTGCATTGTAATGAACATACCTCTTCTGATTCCATTACAGTTGTTCCTGGCTTATGTTGGTACAATTGGAAGGAAAATCAGGCCCAAAATTTTAAACACTCAAGAGAATAATCCTTATTCATGCACCTGAAACCTCCTGCCCGGTGATCATCTTCTAGTGTGCTGGCATTGACCACGGAGTTACTTGCTCTGCTCTGCTCTGCTCTGCTCTGGTAGGTGAATGTCAACAAACTAGGCAAAGTGGCCCCAGAACCACCCACCAATACTGGAAGCAAGTCTTTGGGAGGGGAAAGTAGCACAATGCGGTGGACAAGGCATGGCAATGGGAGTCAGGCCCCTGGCGATCTATTCCCATCCACTGGCTCACTGTTTGAAACTGAGCTAGGGATTTCAACTCCTTTTGGCCCAGTTTCACCATCTGTAAAATGGAGGTCATGTTGCTCATCTCTCTACTTAAATTGCATTGAGGTCTACGGATGAAAAAACACTAGGCAAAAGTTTGTTTTCTCTGTGCACGTAAAAAGGAGTTTTTCTCGAGTTAGGAGTGCATGATTGGGCCCTTTGAAATCAAGTCCCTTGGGTGTCCGATTGTGGCAATATAAACTTGTAATTCTCATGTTTAAATAGTTGATGCAGTTCCTGCAGAGAAAGCTGGATGATTCTGGGTCCCAGAGAGAGACCTGCAAAGGGAACCAGATGAGTTTTATTCTTAAGGCTGGGTGAGGTGTTTGGGATGACTTTCAAAGAGTCGGGATGAAATGACTGTTCATGCCAAAGAGACCTTACTAATAGCAAAGGGAGGCAGATTCTCAGTGAGTGCAAATCTTCAGTGGAGCAATGCCATTTCATACCCCCTGCAGATCTGGCCCATTGATGTCAATGGAGCTTCTCTGATTTACCCCAGCCGGGGATTTGGCCAGAGTGCAAATACACCATGTTTACACCAGACTAATTTGACTGGGTCCAGTGGAATTACTCCTCATGTCTTCTTTTCCTTTTTTCCTTTCCATGGCCGGTAGCCATGTCGATTCCAGGATATTAAAGAGACAAGGTGAGTGAGGTAATATCTTTTATTGGACCAACTTCTGTTGGGGAGAAAGACAAGTTTTTGAGCTGACACAGAGCTCATCTTCAGGTCTGGGAAACTAACTCAGAATATCCCAGCTAAATACAAGGTGGGACAGATTGTTTAGTCATGTCTCTACTTAAGTTACATTGAGGTCTACGGATGGAAAACACTAGGGGAAACACCACATCAACTGTGGGTGAACATTTTTCACAAAGCGATCACTCTATATCTGACCTGTCACTCCTCGTCCTCAAAGGAAACCCTCACAACACCTTCAAAAGATGAGCCTGGGAGCTTGAATTCATAATTCTGCTAGACTAGTCACTGCTAAAAATCATAGACTGAATAGAGACACTGGATTTATGGCTTATTACAACTGTCTATAACCCACTAACAACCCCTCCCCTCCCCAGTTACTTCCCTCCACACTCCTCTCCTCCTTATGATTGGAGGGGTTTTAAATGGCCACTCACCTTGAACGGTCCCTTGAAATATGTGTTAACTACTTATGCTAAAGAATATGTTCCATCTTGTGTTTAGCAGTGACACTCTGAGGGCAAAGTCTACACTATGAAATTAAGTGAATGTCTATATGTACAATGCCACAGTGGCACAACTGTACTGATCCAGTTGCGCCACTCCAGCACATGGGGTGAAGGCTTCTCTATGCTGATGGAAGAGAGGTCTCTGCGAGCGGCTTAAGCTATATCAGCGGGAGAAGCTCTCCCACCAACATAGTGCTTTGCACACGAGCACTTATGTCGGTGTAACTTATGTCGCTCGGGTGGTGGAGTATTTACACCCCTGAGTGACATAAGTTTTGCCAACATAGGCTGTAGTGTAGACATAGCAACTGTGACAAAGTTCCTCCTCTATCTTGGTGGGTCCTGCTCTTATTGGCGGATTTTCTTGCCTCAGAGATTCACCATGTGGGTTGGGGAACAGCCCAGAGACCTTTCCCCTCTGGAAGAACCCACAGTCCAAGTCAATTGGGAGGTTTGGGGGGAACCCGGGCCTGCCCTCTACTCCGGGTTCCAGGCCAGGGCCCTGTGGACTGCAGCTGTCTCTAGTGCCTCCTGTAACAGATGCATGACAGCTACAACTCCCTGGGCTACTTCCCCATGGCCTCCTCCAAACACCTTCCTTATTCTCACCACAGGACCTTCCTCCTGGTGTCTGATAACGCTTGTGCTCCTCAGTCCTCCAGCAGCACACCCTCTCACTCTCAGCTCCTTGCGCCTCTTGCTCCCAGCTCCTCACACTCGCACCACAAACTGAAGTGAGCTCCTTTTAAAACCCAGGTGCCCTGATTAGCCTGCCTTAATCAATTCTAGCAGCTTCTTCTTAATTGGCTCCAGGTGTCCTAATTAGCCTGCCTGCCTTAACTGGTTCTAGCAGGTTCCTGGTTACTCTAGTGCAGCCCCTGCTCTGGTCACTCAGGGAACAGAAAACTACTCATCCAGTGACCAGTATATTTGCCCTCTACCAGACTCCTGTACCCCACTGGTCTGGGTCTGTCACACAACATACAGCCACCACAATAATTAAATCGCTTTTGCATGTCCACACTATGCTCCTTGTGCCGGCAGTGCGCGTCTGCACCAGGAGCACACCCTCAGCAGGAGCACTTGCACTGGTTTAACTGTCAATGAGGGGCATTGTGTGATGGCTTCTGAAAGGCAGCAACAGCCAATGTAAGCAATGCAGTGTCTACATCAACACTGCGTTGAGCTAACTATATTGAACTAAGCGCTATGCCTCTCATGGAGGTAGAATTATTAAGTCAGTGTAGTGGGTGAGTTATATCAGTGGGAGCTACATTTTAGTGTAGATGCCTACAGAGTTAGGTCAACGAAAGCTGCCTTAAGTCAACCAAACTCTGTAGTGTTGACCAGGTCTCAGTAAGTTTCCCAGAACTGAAGAAGGGCTCTGTGTAACATCAAAAACTTGTCTATCTTGCCAATAGAAGTGGGTCCAGTAAAAGATATTACCACACGCACCTTGTCTCTCTGCTTCCATGAAAGTAAGTTTCAAATCAAGCTTAGGATATTTTATTTTTTAAATATACTTTCTGAAAAGAAACAGTTGGAAACTGTTTCCATTTAAGTCAAAGGGAAATTTGTTTTCAAGGGGAGCAGAATGTGGCCCAAATATTGATTTATTCAAGGAAATAAGACTGTCTCCTTCACTTCCAGTTCCCAGTAGCCAAGACAGGATTGCAATTCAACTTTCAGATACTACTAGAATACAGAAGACTCCTGCATTCATGTGAGTTGCTTCTCATGCTGCTGACTTTTGGCTTCAGTTTTTTTGAATCTACATTATCTAGCCATGATGAACCTGATTCTTCCCTACCTGGCATATGCTGGTTTTCTTAGAAATTTTCCATCTTTTCCAAGAAAAATTCTGAAAAACAAACAAACACCCCTCCCCAGTTTTTAAAATGGAATCTTTCCCTCCAATTATAAGTTATTTCCTTTTGTATAAGTGGCAAAATGGGGAAAGTAGAAAAGAGAGGCATGAGAGTTAAAAATTATAAAAATGGGGTGGAGGACTGGAAAGAAAAAAACATTGAACATGAAAAGTTTTCCAAATTTTTCATTTTTCAACCAGAAAAAAAATTCACAAAACTCAAAGAGCTCGGTATTCAAGATTGTCTTATCTCATTATGACACAGAGGTGATGATTTGGCGCTGGAGGAAGCCTGCCAAAGCTTCTGATTTTCTTTTCTTTTTCTGTTTGTTTGTTGTTGTTACCCCATCTTCCTCCTGAATTTAGGAATGATGAATGGCGACAGTCACAAAAGGATGTTTATGATGTTGGGCATTTTGTTTTGTTTTTTCTACAATTCCTCCCTCTTGCAAAACAAAAGGTCTGTTAAAATGGATTTGTTTCTTTTACAAAATATTGTTGATTCAAAATGCAATGGTGCTTCAAAATAACACTTAGGCCCTGTCTACAGTAAGGGGATCATAGCAGCAGAGGTATGGCTCCAAAACTAGTCTGTCATAACCCTGTAGTGTAGTGTAGATGCATCCTACAGTGATAGAAAGATTTTTCCAATGCTGTAGGAATACCACCTCCCTAAGCAATGGTTGATGGAATCATTCTTCCACCGACCTAGCTGGGTTAGGTTGTCATACCTATGGCACTCTGGAGTGTGAATTTTTCACATCCTTGAATGCCGTAACTATGTCAACCTAACTTTTAAGTGTAGCCCACCCCTTAACTAGAAAATTTTGGACAGAATGGGGGATAACTGGCTTGGCAGCAGCACTGCTAAGCAAGTTCTGGGAATTATGGAGGATCATAACCCCAACATGAGTCAACAATGCAATGCTGTTGCAAAAAAAGCAAATGAAACTTTAGCTTGCATTAACAGAGGCATAGCATGCAAGTCACAGGAGGTGATAGTGCCATTTTACCCAGGACTAGTTAGGCCTCAGTTAGAGTACTGTGTCCAGTTTTGGTCACCGCTGTATAGAAAAGATATAGAGAAACTGGAAAGAATCCAGAGGCGACTGACAAAGATAATCAAAGGGATGGAATACAAGTCATATGAGCAAAGGCTGAAGGAACTGGATATGCTTAGTTTGCAAAAGAGGAGATTAAGGGGGAATATGATAGCGGTCTTCAAATACTTGAAAGGCTGCCACAAAAAAGATGGAGAAATGTTCTCACTTGACACAAAGGGCAGGACAAGAGCTAATGGGTTCAAACTATAGCATAGCATACTTAGATTAAACCTAAGGAAAAACTTCCTTGCTGTAAGAATGGTAGGGAAATGGAACAGACTGCCTAGGGAAGTCGTGGAAGCTCCTTCACTGGAGGTTTTCCAGAAGAGGCTGGATAGCCATCTGTCTTGGATGGTTTAGATACAAGAAATACTACATCTTGGCGAGGGATTGGAATAGATGACTCTTGCGATCCCTTCTAACCCTATGGTTCTATGATTCTAGCTCTAGTGATGTTTGTAGTTTTGTTTAGGTGAAAGTTAACAGTTCCCTTTGGATGAAGTGAAACAATTCCAAAATAGATGCATCTTGATGCCAAATTCAGGCCTAGATTGGGACTTGGATTCCTCTGAAGGACTGGGGAGAAGAAACCCCTTTTTAGCACCCTATATTGGCATCAGCCAGGGCATGAAGGACTGGTCTATGTGCAAACTGATCCTCATGTCCCCCACAATATCGACTATCCTTGTAATGGAGAAGTTTTCATGTACACCAGAGAAGTGGCAATGAGAGGACAGGTAGGAAGATTTTTGGTCTCCCTTGCAGTGTACACAAAGGACTCCTCAGCCAATGAGACAGAATCTTTAGCCAAGTTCTTTGAATAAGTAACATGTAATGTAGTACAGGTGAGTCGCATCATGCGCGCATTTAACTTACGCGAATTCAACTATACGCGGTCGGCAAAAAAAAGAAAAACAACAAGATACCTGTAAATAGTGCAGGCGATTCCACCCACCATTCCACTCAATGAGCGTATGCCCCGGAGTGAGCGTGAGATGGGAGACATGAATCTGCTGTTCCCTCAGTCGGTCTCAGTTCCCGCGTGCCTCTCATAGTGTTAGCATCTCGCCGTGCTGAGTGTGAGTCTAGTGTTTAAAGATACATATTTTTTTGTACAACATGGCCCCTAAACGCAAGCCAACTACTTCATCTGGTGCTCAACCGAAGAAACAGCGATCTGTTCCAATGCTGGAGGAAAATCTGGCTGTGTTGGACTTACTGAGATACAGTATGTTGGTCTCCAACGTGGCTTAAATATGGCCGCAACAAATCTAGCATCCATGCCATCAAGATTCGAGAGAGAGAAATTCATCAAGCCGTGATATCAAGTGCTCTAATAACTGCTAAGGTGACAAGCCAGGTGCGTGATAAGACTTTAGTGAAGACTGAAAAGGCATTAAACTTATGGCTGGAAGACATGAACCATAAACGTGTGCCTATCGATGGCAACACATTGCAAGAAAAGGCTCTTAGCCTCTATGTGCTGTTCAAACCTCTGCTGAAGAGGGACAGCCTTCTTATGAGAAGGAATTCAAAGACAGCCAAGGTTGGCTTAACAGTTTTAGGCACCGCTTCAACCTCAAAAACATGTAGACTGCTGGTGAAGCTGCATCTGCCAATGAAGAGGCAGCAAAAGCCTACCCCCAGCAATTAAAGAAAATCATAGAAGAAAAGGGATATCTTCCGGAACAAGCTTTTAATGCAGACGAGACTGGGCTCTTCTGAAAAAAAATGCCCAACCGCACTTACATTTTGAAATCAGAAAGACGAGCCCCTGGCTTTAAAGCAGCTAAAGACCGTGTGACTGTGTTGTTTTGTGGCAATGCGGCTGGGCATTTAATAAAGCCGGGCTTGCTCTACAGGGCTGCAAATCCCCGTGCCCTAAAAGGCAAGAACAAAAATCTCCTGCCTGTGTTCTGGCAATCAAATAAAAAGGCTTGGGTGCTGGCAGCATTATTTCTGGATTACTTCCACAAGTGTTTCATTCCGGAGGTCAAGCGGTATCTCGAGGAGAAAGGACTTGACTTTAAAGTGTTGCTGATCATAGACAATGCTCCTGGCCACCCTGTGGCACTCCAATTTGTACATAAAGACGTTGAAGTCGTCTTTCTCCCCCCCAATACCACCTTCATCCTCCAACCTCTTGATCAAGGTGTGATTTTAAGGGTTTCCCAACCATTGACAAAGAAGTAAAACACATTGTTCAGGTGGCCAGGCAAGTGGGTGGTGATGGCTTCGTCGACATCCTTGAGGAATAAATTGAAGAATTAATTGAGAGCCATAGAGAAACATTGACTAATGAAGAGTTAGAGGAACTGATAAAATCGTCTACAGAAGACGAAGATGAAGACGATGAACAGGAAGAGCCAGCAATTTGGAATCTTTATAAATTTGCTGAAGTGTTCCAAGCAGCAAAACACTTGAATGATTTAATTTCTGAATATGATCCCTCTATGGAACGAAGCCTCAAAATCACACGTAGTATTACGGACGATTTGAGACCGTATCAAGAAATGTTTGAGCAGCTCAAAAGACAACAGCGACAGTTGCTGATCACCATGTTTTTCAAGGAAAAACAACCAGCATCAGATGAGCCTACGCAATCAACTTCTCGAGCTGAATCAGAGCCAACCACTTCGTCTACAACTCGCTCTTCATCACCCAAGCTCTCTGTCACCTCTGTCTCCTGGATTAACATCAAGCCCTGATGATCCCCTGTAATTACCCCGTAATTAAAAATACAGTACTGTAAAATTATATTTTGCATATGTACTCTTTATTATATACTGTACATTACTGTATACATTATACATTTATACATATTACTGTACAGGGTTGTATACACAAAACCATGTACAGTATACTGTACTTTATGGGCGATTTAAGGAATTTTCAAGAGTAATTTTGACTATACGCTATTTTCGCCTTATGTGCTGACTTTAGAACCTAACCCCCGCTTAAGATGCGACTCCACTGTATTGACCCTGAACAGAAATATGTAATGTACATTAGTATGTTAACATTTTATTGTAACGTTGCCTTGATAGAAACTTTTAAAAATAAATAAATAAATCAATAGCAGTGTAGATGAAGCAGCTTAACTAGCTACACAAGTATCTACCAGAATCTCCAGCCTGCACTGAAGCCCGTGCCACCCTGTCCACACCGCCGTTTTTAGCTGTGCTAGTGTGGACGTCTCAACCCATGCTGCAGTCACACCTCAGACTGCAATGTAGATGTACCCTCACTGGAGCGAGGCTGGCTGCAGTGAGGGTATGTTTACACAGCACTCCAAGGCTGGCTAGGCTCACTTGAGTGGAGTAACCTGAGTTCACTAACTCGAGCTAACTCTTGCAGTGAAGACAAGCCCTTTCCCATATTCATTGTCACAACATTCTGTGAGGTAGAGAAGTGCTATTAATCCCATTTCACAGATGGGTAACTGGGACACTGAGAGACTAAAGGAAATTTTTTCAAAAGTGCCTAAATGCCAGATTATTACAGGTATTTAGGTACCTAAATATGCACATAGACACCTACTGAGATTTTCAAAAGCACCTAAGCAGGTCTGGTGACTAACTCCCATTGACGTAAGGTCAGCTTAGTTGTTTGTAAATAAATTATGGTGTCTGGGGCTTTGGAAGGGGATTAAATGGGATAGGCACCCAAATTTCTTTGAATGTGAATTGAGCACCTCCCATAGACTATTTTGAAAATTCCAGATGCAATACGCTGGCCATTTCCAAAATCTGCTCTCTTCCCACTCGATGAGTGTCATTTGCTGTTTTATGATTATTTTATAGGAGACTTATTGATCCTCAATATTTTAAAAAAATGTGTTTATTTTATGTATTTATTTTTTGCAATTTTAGTTCAGACTATGTTTTAAAATCTCTGTGTATTATGATAATGTGAAAAGGTGATTAAAACTGGCTATTTCCATACCACAGGAAAGTCTGACTTATTTGTCTTCATTTCAAATCAGAACAATTTCCCCGCCTATGGATCAAAATGCAAAATGTTCAAAACATTTGGTTTGGGTCCATCAAAATGAAGTTATATTGAATCAAAATAGCTACAAGCATGGTTGAGGGCTCCTTTTGTTCACAATATCACAAGGGGCAATCATCATTCAGATTCATGATCTGTTACTGTTCAATTTTTAAGTTCTCAGCCATTTTGACTTTACAAATTACGCTCTGTGCACCAACAAGGCATGTATCTATGCCATGCCCAGAGTCCTATACCATTCTGATATTAGAGGTAACTCAACCAATCACCACCCTTCCTCTCCAGATAATTTGCATGCGACAGTTTCATTGGTTGTATGAGGGAGATTGAATAGATGGTGGATTACTTGGCCTGTGTGCCAGAGGACTTTGAAACTACCCACACAACAACCCAACCATCACTCACAATAACCCCAAACACATATAGCCCCTCACTGTAGCATACACCCCTCATTCACCACTCGCACAAGTCCACACTCCATTGCTAGAATGACTATGATTCTATAGTTTGGTGATTAAGGCACTCACCCCAGAGGTAAGAGATGCAGATCTTCTCTATGACTGATTCAAATGGGTACCTTGATCACTGGACTATAGAGTTATTCTCTTCCTTTGGCCCAATGTCCATTTAATTTTTTGTTCAAAGCGCAACAACCTCAGTAGTAGAGATTGAGAGCAAAATAACCATTTTTTCTTGGCTAAACCAAAAAATCTATTATTTCCCCATTTCTACTTTAGGTCCCTAAATATCATTGTCATTCAATGTGAGTTAGATGAGTAACTCCCTCAGTCTCCTTTAAAAATCCAAAGCATGTTTGTTAAGTACCAAATGTGGGATTCTACCTTCAATTACACCAATTTTACACCATTGTAATTTGACTGGAGCAATTCCATTTATTTCTGTGGAGGTAGCTTGGAGAAACACTAGAGTAAGTGTGACAAGAAATTGTCATATTGCCATCAAAGGTGTTTCTGAGATCAGAATCTGGCACACAGACATCAGGTGATGCTTTCGTGATTTAGATGATGTGAGAGCAGAATCAGGTCAAAATTGTTCAGAGCGGGTGATCAGAAAATAGTTTGGTTTTGTTTTTTATTAAGAGAATCTTGACAAAAAAAGCAAATGTTGTTTCTGTAAAAAAATTGGGTGGCAATTTTTGTTGTTGTTGTTATACCAATAAACCCCTGAAAACAAGAAAACAGATTTTTTTGTAAACTTTGGAAAACTGAAAATTTTTGGCTAAAACTGAAATGCTTTTGGGCAAAAATTTTCAGATTTGGGGTTTCCATTTTCCAAAACAGATGTTTTCCACCAAAATGTTAGCACTATTGAAAACCCAGCTATACATTTTCTACCTCGGTTAGAAAAACAAAACCACAATCCCCTCCCACTCCAGATAATTTTATTATCTCTTCTATGAGTCTTTTAGGTTGCAAGGATTCAATGCGCAAAGGAACCTGTCTCAATAGAGACATAACATAACTTAAATACTTATAGCCATCAAGGTGTGGTTTCTTCAGTGTTACTAAACACACTAAGCTCGCAACTACTAGTAAATTTTAAAAAATGATTATCTTCGACTATTTTTTAAATGTAATTGTTTCCCCCTACATTATTGCTCTTTACCCAGGCACGTTAGTGCATCTCTTCACCTTGGTCCTGTGGCTCCACTGCCTTGCACCTTTGTATAGTCATTTACATGTGAGCAACATGTGTACCAACTGGATGTGCAGACACCCCAGCCAGTGGAATGAGTGGATAAGATTGAGATGGAATCATTGTGCATTCACCTTGCACTAGTGTAAATGACTGCTCGTGATTTAGGAGAGCGGGGCATCAGCCTCCCTTAGTGTTATTCCTCTCTCCTAGGCATTATTCTAAGGAATAATACTAAGAATTATAACATATAGGTGGAATTTTCAGAGGAACTCTTACCCTGGATTTGAGGTGTGTGTGTACCCCAGAATGTAATCAAGCTAATTGCAACCATATTATGTGCATTCAGCACCATGTATTAATAAAATAGAACATCACATAGTATAGGGTTAATTGGAAGCAGGCTTTTAGAGGCAAGGTCAAAACTAGCCGGCACTTTCTGCTAGACAGAATGGGAGGAGGGGAGAGGAAAAAGTTAATAATTGAGACTGAAAGAAAATAAGTGAATGGAAGCCTTAAATTTGGGCATCTTTGCTATAGAAGTATTATTATGATTAAGATTGTTAGGAATGCTTGTTGGTAAGTAGTTTATTGAAAGTTAGGGAAAGTGATGATTTAGCAGGGGTCACTATAACCTATTTGTTTTGTAGAAGTTAGTTATAGTTAGTTATAGTGTACTTTGGAGCAGTGCTCTGAAGCCATCTTAAGAGGTGTTTTTCCTGACACCTTTTCTCCCCGATGGGTGAACAACTGGCCATTGTGAACCTGCTGTTAATTACTCAATTCCATTCCAGATTTTAGATAAATATTTGGTATGCCCTAACCCTATTGTTTATGTCTCAGTGTGCTTAAATCTAATAAACTGCAGTTTTAGATAGAACATGCTTACGTGCATTAATCTTTCATTGGATGGAACTGTCGTATTCCCATTGATTTATTCCTGACACTGCCTGGAGTGAAACAGTTAAGTTACCACTGCTATGGGTTCTGTAAATCCCAGGTAACAGAATCTAAGGTTGTTATCTACCCAATTCCCATTGAATTTAACCTAGTTCTATGCCTGACAAAAAGCCTCTTGCCACTTGCTAGAAGCTATGTTAGATAGAGGAATGCTCCCCTCATGTTACAGGACAGGGAGATCCAGGCTGACATTCTCAGAACTAGCCACTGATTTTAAGTGCTTCAGGTTTTGGACACCCAATTTGGAACACCTGGGACTAGATTTGCAGAGGGCCTTAGGCACCTAGACAATCCCCGGGATTCCCAAAGCCCAGTGTCCCTATGCAATGAGTGGAAAGAGACAGGAACCTAAGAATGGGATTCCCAAAAGCCAGAGTGGCCACTCGCCTAAGATAGCCAATGGGAGATGCCAAGGAGGGGATGTGTCCCTAAGCCCCACTTAAGTTGGGGCTGCAAGGAGCAGTTTCCTGTAGAGTTAGGCGAGCTCTGAGCACGCTTACCAAAACAGGCCTCACAGGTGAGCTAAGCAGAGGAATGCCTCCTTTCCCCAGGTTCACGCATTATTCTGGGGCTTAGGTGTCTGGACACCAAGAGTGAGGCAACAGCGTGCATGCTCAGAGGAAGAAACTCAGCTGCCTAGGGAGCTGTTACTGTAAAAACTTAGGTGACCAGTGAGTTTAGGTGCCTACAGGGTTTGGGGGCATCGTAGTGGGGGGGGGTTGTGCATCCCAGTAGGGCCTCATACTGATATTTAGGTACCTAAAGTGGCACTTAGGTGTTTAAATCCCTTTGTGACCTAGCCCCTTGAGCCTGATTTCCTAATTCCAGTCAACAGGAGCTGAGGGGTCTTACTCCCACTGATAACACTGCTCTACAGCCAAAATGCTTCTGAAATAAATGTAGTCAAACTTTACTAATTCTGGGTCACTGAGAACGAAAATGATGCTTAAAATTGTTGATTGGCTCTAGTTTTCAAGATATGCTATTGGGTCAGTATATACGACCCTTGACTTGGGAATGGCGGAGGATAAGTGAGTTATAAAGGGAAGGGATCTCAATTTAAACCAGAAATGACTAAAATACATCTTTGACTGGATCTATGAATAAATCTATGACTGGGTTTGGACAGTACTTGCTTTTTAGGCAAAACAATGAATGATGCAATCTGAAGCTGGTATTG